>NC_142725.1:914545-1217727 GCF_055471065.1 Atractosteus spatula
GAACAGCACAGTTTTCAATACGTGTTTTTCAGCCCGAAATAAACGCGTTTTCTCAGCCCTTAGAATCACAGTGTAACTGCCTGGCTCAGAAGAGCACACTGAGTCAGCCCTTAACCCCAGTGTGCAGAAATTGTCACAACTTGTTTTTCTGCTGAAATAAACACGTTTTGGCAACTTTGGTCACCCCCATGTAAGGTATAGGGCAGGAACAGCACAGCTTTCAAAACGTGTTTTTCAGCCAGAAATAAACACGTTTTCTCAGCCGTTGGAATCGCAGTGTATCTGCCTGGCTCAGAAGAGCCCACTGAGTCAGCCCTTAACCCCACAGATCAGAAATTGTCAAAACGTGTTTTTCAGCACAAATAAACACGTTTTGGCAACTTTGGTCACCCCCATGTAAGTTATAGGCCAGGAACAGCACCGTTTTCAAAACGTGTTTTTCAGCCAGAAATAAACACGTTTTCTCAGCCTTTGGAATCGCAGTGTATCTGCCTGGCTCAGAAGAGCCCACTGAGTCAGCCCTTAACCCCAGTGATCAGAAATTGTCAAAACGTGTTTTTCAGCACAAATAAACACGTTTTGGCAACTTTGGTCAACCCCATGTAAGTTATAGGGCAGGAACAGCACAGTTTTCAAAACGTGTTTTTCAGCCAGAAATAAACGCGTTTTCTCAGCCCTTAGAATCACAGTGTAACTGCCTGGCTTAGTAGAGCACACTGAGTCAGCCCTTAACCCCAGTGTGCAGAAATTGTCACAACGTGCTTTTCAGCAGAAATAAACACGTTTTGGCAACTTTGGTCACCCCCATGTAAGTTATAGGGCAGGAACAGCACAGTTTTCAAAACGTGTTTTTCAGCCCGAAATAAACGCGTTTTCTCAGCCCTTAGAATCACAGTGTAACTGCCTGGCTCAGAAGAGCACACTGCGTCAGCCCTTAACCCCAGTGTGCAGAAATTGTCACAACTTGTTTTTCTGCTGAAATAAACACGTTTTGGCAACTTTGGTCACCCCCATGTAACTTGTAGGGCAGGAACAGCAAATTTTTCAAAACGTGTTTTTCAGCCCGAAATAAACGCGGTTTCTCAGCCTTTGGAATCACAGTGTATCTACCTGGCTCAGAAGAGCACACTGAGTCAGCCCTTAACCCCACTGATCAGAAATTGTCAAAACCTGTTTTTCAGCACAAATAAACACGTTTTGGCAACTTTGGTCACCCCCATGTAATTTATAGGGCAGGAACAGCACAGTTTTCAAAACGTGTTATTCAGCCAGAAATAAACACGTTTTCTCAGCCCTTGGAATCGCAGTGTATCTGCCTGGCTCAGAAGAGCCCACTGAGTCAGCCCTTAACCCCAGTGATCAGAATTTGTCAAAACTTGTTTTTCAGCACAAATAAACACGTTTTGGCAACTTTGGTCACCCCCATGTAACTTGTAGGGCAGGAACAGCAAACTTTTTAAAACGCGTTTTTCAGCCCGAAATAAACGCGGTTTCTCAGCCCTTGGAATCACAGTGTATCTGCCTGGCTCAGAAGAGCCCACTGAGTCAGCCCTTAACCCCAGTGATCAGAATTTGTCAAAACTTGTTTTTCAGCACAAATAAACACGTTTTGGCAACTTTGGTCATCCCCATGTAACTTGTAGGGAAGGAACAGCAAACTTTTAAAAACGCGTTTTTCAGCCCGAAATAAACGCGGTTTCTCAGCCCTTGGAATCACAGTGTATCTGCCTGGCTCAGAAGAGCCCACTGAGTCAGCCCTTAACCCCACTGATCAGAAATTGTCAAAACGTGTTTTTCAGCACAAATAAACACGTTTTGGCAACTTTGGTCACCCCCATGGAAGTTATAGGCCAGGAACAGCACAGTTTTCAAAACGTGTTTTTCAGCCCGAAATAAACGCGTTTTCTCATCCATTAGAATCACAGTGTAACTGCCTGGCTCAGAAGAGCCCACTGAGTCAGCCCTTAACCCCAATGATCAGAAATTGTCAAAATGTGTTTTTCAACACATATAAACACGTTTTGGCAACTTTGGTCAACCCCATGTAAGTTATAGGGCAGGAACAGCACAGTTTTAAAAACATGTTTTTCAGCCAGAAATAAACGCGTTTTCTCAGCCTTTAGAATCGCAGTGTAACTGCCTGGCTCAGAAGAGCCCACTGAGTCAGCCCTTAACCCCAGTGATCAGAAATTGTCAAAACGTGTTTTTCAGCACAAATAAACACGTTTTGGCAACTTTGGTCACCCCCATGTAAGTTATAGGGCAGGAACAGCATAGTTTTCAAAATGTGTTTTTCAGCCCGAAATAAACGCGTTTTCTCATCCCTTAGAATCACAGTGGAACTGCCTGGCTCAGAAGAGCCCACTGAGTCAGCCCTTAACCCCAATGATCAGAAATTGTCAAAACGTGTTTTTCAACACAAATAAACACGTTTTGGCAACTTTGGTCAACCCCATGTAAGTTATAGGGCCAGAACAGCACAGCTTTCAAAACGTGTTTTTCAGCCCGAAATAAACGCGTTTTCTCAGCCCTTAGAATCACAGTGTAACTGCCTGGCTCAGAAGAGCACACTGAGTCAGCCCTTAACCCCAGTGTGCAGAAATTGTCACAACTTGTTTTTCTGCTGAAATAAACACGTTTTGGCAACTTTGGTCACCCCCATGTAAGGTATAGGGCAGGAACAGCTCAGTTTTCAAAACGTGTTTTTCAGCCAGAAATAGACACGTTTTCTCAGCCCTTGGAATCGCAGTGTATCTGCCTGGCTCAGAAGAGCCCACTGAGTCAGCCCTTAACCCCACAGATCAGAAATTGTCAAAACGTGTTTTTCAGCACAAATAAACACGTTTTGGCAACTTTGGTCACCCCCATGTAAGTTATAGGCCAGGAACAGCACCGTTTTCAAAACGTGTTTTTCAGCCAGAAATAAACACGTTTTCTCAGCCTTTGGAATCGCAGTGTATCTGCCTGGCTCAGAAGAGCCCACTGAGTCAGCCCTTAACCCCAGTGATCAGAAATTGTCAAAACGTGTTTTTCAGCACAAATAAACACGTTTTGGCAACTTTGGTCAACCCCATGTAAGTTATAGGGCAGGAACAGCACAGTTTTCAAAACGTGTTTTTCAGCCAGAAATAAACGCGTTTTCTCAGCCCTTAGAATCACAGTGTAACTGCCTGGCTTAGTAGAGCACACTGAGTCAGCCCTTAACCCCAGTGTGCAGAAATTGTCACAACGTGCTTTTCAGCAGAAATAAACACGTTTTGGCAACTTTGGTCACCCCCATGTAAGTTATAGGGCAGGAACAGCACAGTTTTCAAAACGTGTTTTTCAGCCCGAAATAAACGCGTTTTCTCAGCCCTTAGAATCACAGTGTAACTGCCTGGCTCAGAAGAGCACACTGCGTCAGCCCTTAACCCCAGTGTGCAGAAATTGTCACAACTTGTTTTTCTGCTGAAATAAACACGTTTTGGCAACTTTGGTCACCCCCATGTAACTTGTAGGGCAGGAACAGCAAATTTTTCAAAACGTGTTTTTCAGCCCGAAATAAACGCGGTTTCTCAGCCTTTGGAATCACAGTGTATCTACCTGGCTCAGAAGAGCACACTGAGTCAGCCCTTAACCCCACTGATCAGAAATTGTCAAAACCTGTTTTTCAGCACAAATAAACACGTTTTGGCAACTTTGGTCACCCCCATGTAATTTATAGGGCAGGAACAGCACAGTTTTCAAAACGTGTTATTCAGCCAGAAATAAACACGTTTTCTCAGCCCTTGGAATCGCAGTGTATCTGCCTGGCTCAGAAGAGCCCACTGAGTCAGCCCTTAACCCCAGTGATCAGAATTTGTCAAAACTTGTTTTTCAGCACAAATAAACACGTTTTGGCAACTTTGGTCACCCCCATGTAACTTGTAGGGCAGGAACAGCAAACTTTTTAAAACGCGTTTTTCAGCCCGAAATAAACGCGGTTTCTCAGCCCTTGGAATCACAGTGTATCTGCCTGGCTCAGAAGAGCCCACTGAGTCAGCCCTTAACCCCAGTGATCAGAATTTGTCAAAACTTGTTTTTCAGCACAAATAAACACGTTTTGGCAACTTTGGTCATCCCCATGTAACTTGTAGGGAAGGAACAGCAAACTTTTAAAAACGCGTTTTTCAGCCCGAAATAAACGCGGTTTCTCAGCCCTTGGAATCACAGTGTATCTGCCTGGCTCAGAAGAGCCCACTGAGTCAGCCCTTAACCCCACTGATCAGAAATTGTCAAAACGTGTTTTTCAGCACAAAT
Organism: Atractosteus spatula; assembly: GCF_055471065.1. NCBI lineage: Eukaryota > Metazoa > Chordata > Actinopteri > Semionotiformes > Lepisosteidae > Atractosteus > Atractosteus spatula. Next base: position 918,824 of record NC_142725.1, read on the forward strand.
AAACACGTTTTGGCAACTTTGGTCACCCCCATGGAAGTTATAGGCCAGGAACAGCACAGTTTTCAAAACGTGTTTTTCAGCCCGAAATAAACGCGTTTTCTCATCCATTAGAATCACAGTGTAACTGCCTGGCTCAGAAGAGCCCACTGAGTCAGCCCTTAACCCCAATGATCAGAAATTGTCAAAATGTGTTTTTCAACACATATAAACACGTTTTGGCAACTTTGGTCAACCCCATGTAAGTTATAGGGCAGGAACAGCACAGTTTTAAAAACATGTTTTTCAGCCAGAAATAAACGCGTTTTCTCAGCCTTTAGAATCGCAGTGTAACTGCCTGGCTCAGAAGAGCCCACTGAGTCAGCCCTTAACCCCAGTGATCAGAAATTGTCAAAACGTGTTTTTCAGCACAAATAAACACGTTTTGGCAACTTTGGTCACCCCCATGTAAGTTATAGGGCAGGAACAGCATAGTTTTCAAAATGTGTTTTTCAGCCCGAAATAAACGCGTTTTCTCATCCCTTAGAATCACAGTGGAACTGCCTGGCTCAGAAGAGCCCACTGAGTCAGCCCTTAACCCCAATGATCAGAAATTGTCAAAACGTGTTTTTCAACACAAATAAACACGTTTTGGCAACTTTGGTCAACCCCATGTAAGTTATAGGGCCAGAACAGCACAGCTTTCAAAACGTGTTTTTCAGCCCGAAATAAACGCGTTTTCTCAGCCCTTAGAATCACAGTGTAACTGCCTGGCTCAGAAGAGCACACTGAGTCAGCCCTTAACCCCAGTGTGCAGAAATTGTCACAACTTGTTTTTCTGCTGAAATAAACACGTTTTGGCAACTTTGGTCACCCCCATGTAAGGTATAGGGCAGGAACAGCTCAGTTTTCAAAACGTGTTTTTCAGCCAGAAATAGACACGTTTTCTCAGCCCTTGGAATCGCAGTGTATCTGCCTGGCTCAGAAGAGCCCACTGAGTCAGCCCTTAACCCCACAGATCAGAAATTGTCAAAACGTGTTTTTCAGCACAAATAAACACGTTTTGGCAACTTTGGTCACCCCCATGTAAGTTAAGGGCCAGGAACAGCACCGTTTTCAAAACGTGTTTTTCAGCCAGAAATAAACACGTTTTCTCAGCCTTTGGAATCACAGTGTATCTGCCTGGCTCAGAAGAGCCCACTGAGTCAGCCCTTAACCCCAGTGATCAGAAATTGTCAAAACGTGTTTTTCAGCACAAATAAACACGTTTTGGCAACTTTGGTCAACCCCATGTAAGTTATAGGGCAGGAACAGCACAGTTTTCAAAACGTGTTTTTCAGCCAGAAATAAACGCGTTTTCTCAGCCCTTAGAATCACAGTGTAACTGCCTGGCTTAGTAGAGCAAACTGAGTCAGCCCTTAACCCCAGTGTGCAGAAATTGTCACAACTTGTTTTTCTGCTGAAATAAACACGTTTTGGCAACTTTGGTCACCCCCATGTAACTTGTAGGGCAGGAACAGCAAATTTTTCAAAACGTGTTTTTCAGCCCGAAATAAACGCGGTTTCTCAGCCCTTGGAATCAAAGTGTATCTACCTGGCTCAGAAGAGCACACTGAGTCAGCCCTTAACCCCACTGATCAGAAATTGTCAAAACGTGTTTTTCAGCACAAATAAACACGTTTTGGCAACGTTGGTCACCCCCATGTAATTTATAGGGCAGGAACAGCACAGTTTTCAAAACGTGTTATTCAGCCAGAAATAAACACGTTTTCTTAGCCCTTGGAATCGCAGTGTATCTGCCTGGCTCAGAAGAGCCCACTGAGTCAGCCCTTAACCCCAGTGATCAGAATATGTCAAAACTTGTTTTTCAGCACAAATAAACACGTTTTGGCAACTTTGGTCACCCCCATGTAACTTGTAGGGCAGGAACAGCAAACTTTTTAAAACGCGTTTTTCAGCCCGAAATAAACGCGGTTTCTCAGCCCTTGGAATCACAGTGTATCTGCCTGGCTCAGAAGAGCCCACTGAGTCAGCCCTTAACCGCAGTGATCAGAATTTGTCAAAACTTGTTTTTCAGCACAAATAAACACGTTTTGGCAACTTTGGTCACCCCCATGTAATTTATAGGGCAGGAACAGCACAGTTTTCAAAACGTGTTATTCAGCCAGAAATAAACACGTTTTCTCAGCCCTTGGAATCGCAGTGTATCTGCCTGGCTCAGAAGAGCCCACTGAGTCAGCCCTTAACCCCAGTGTGCAGAAATTGTCAAAACGTGTTTTTCAGCACAAATAAACACGTTTTGGCAACTGTGGTCACCCCCATGGAAGTTATAGGCCAGGAACAGCACAGTTTTCAAAAAGTGTTTTTCAGCCCGAAATAAACGCGTTTTCTCATCCCTTAGAATCACAGTGTAACTGCCTGGCTTAGTAGAGCACACTGAGTCAGCCCTTAACCCCAGTGGGCAGAAATTGTCACAATGTGCTTTTCAGCAGAAATAAACACGTTTTGGCAACTTTGGTCACCCCCTTGTAAGTTATAGGGCAGGAACAGCACAGTTTTCAAAACGTGTTTTTCAGCCCGAAATAAACGCGTTTTCTCAGCCCTTAGAATCACAGTGTAACTGCCTGGCTCAGAAGAGCAAACTGAGTCAGCCCTTAACCCCAGTGTGCAGAAATTGTCACAACTTGTTTTTCTGCTGAAATAAACACGTTTTGGCAAATTTGGTCACCCCCATGTAACTTGTAGGGCAGGAAAAGCAAATTTTCCAAAACGTGTTTTTCAGCCCTAAATAAACGCGGTTTCTCAGCCCTTGGAATCACAGTGTATCTGCCTGGCTCAGAAGAGCCCACTGAGTCAGCCCTTAACCCCACTAATCAGAAATTGTCAAAACGTGTTTTTCAGCACAAATAAACACGTTTTGGCAACTTTGGTCACCCCCATGTAATTTATAGGGCAGGAATAGCACAGTTTTCAAAACGTGTTATTCAGCCAGAAATAAACACGTTTTCTCAGCCCTTGGAATCGCAGTGTATCTGCCTGGCTCAGAAGAGCCCACTGAGTCAGCCCTTAACCCCAGTGATCAGAATTTGTCAAAACTTGTTTCTCAGCAGAAATAAACACGTTTTGGCAACTTTGGTCAACCCCATGTAAGTTATAGGGCCGGAACAGCACAGCTTTCAAAACGTGTTTTTCAGCCCGAAATAAACGCGTTTTCTCAGCCCTTAGAATCACAGTGTAACTGCCTGGCTTAGTAGAGCACACTGAGTCAGCCCTTAACCCCAGTGGGCAGAAATTGTCACAACGTGCTTTTCAGCAGAAATAAACACGTTTTGGCAACTTTGGTCACCCCCATGTAAGTTATAAGACAGGAACAGCACAGTTTTCAAAACGTGTTTTTCAGCCCGAAATAAACGCGTTTTCTCAGCCCTTAGAATCACAGTGTAACTGCCTGGCTCAGAAGAGCACACTGAGTCAGCCCTTAACCCCAGTGTGCAGAAATTGTCACAACTTGTTTTTCTGCTGAAATAAACACGTTTTGGCAACTTTGGTCACCCCCATGTAAGGTATAGGGCAGGAACAGCACAGCTTTCAAAACGTGTTTTTCAGCCAGAAATAAACACGTTTTCTCAGCCCTTGGAATCGCAGTGTATCTGCCTGGCTCAGAAGAGCCCACTGAGTCAGCCCTTAACCCCACAGATCAGAAATTGTCAAAACGTGTTTTTCAGCACAAATAAACACGTTTTGGCAACTTTGGTCACCCCCATGTAAGTTATAGGCCAGGAACAGCACCGTTTTCAAAACGTGTTTTTCAGCCAGAAATAAACACGTTTTCTCAGCCTTTGGAATCGCAGTGTATCTGCCTGGCTCAGAAGAGCCCACTGAGTCAGCCCTTAACCCCAGTGATCAGAAATTGTCAAAACGTGTTTTTCAGCACAAATAAACAAGTTTTGGCAACTTTGGTCAACCCCATGTAAGTTATAGGGCAGGAACAGCACAGTTTTCAAAACGTGTTTTTCAGCCAGAAATAAACGCGTTTTCTCAGCCCTTAGAATCACAGTGTAACTGCCTGGCTTAGTAGAGCACACTGAGTCAGCTCTTAACCCCAATGATCAGAAATTGTCAAAACGTGTTTTTCAACAGAAATAAACACGTTTTGGCAACTTTGGTCAACCCCATGTATGTTATAGGGCAGGAACAGCACAGTTTTCAAAACGTGTTTTTCAGCCCGAAATAAACGCGTTTTCTCAGCCCTTAGAATCACACTGTAACTGCCTGGCTCAGAAGAACACACTGAGTCAGCCCTTAACCCCAGTGTGCAGAAATTGTCACAACTTGTTTTTCTGCTGAAATAAACACGTTTTGGCAACTTTGGTCACCCCCATGTAACTTGTAGGGCAGGAACAGCAAATTTTTCAAAACGTGTTTTTCAGCCCGAAATAAACGCGGTTTCTCAGCCCTTGGAATCACAGTGTATCTACCTGGCTCAGAAGAGCACACTGAGTCAGCCCTTAACCCCACTGATCAGAAATTGTCAAAACGTGTTTTTCAGCACAAATAAACACGTTTTGGTAACTTTGGTCACCCCCATGTAATTTATAGGGCAGGAACAGCAAAGTTTTCAAAACGTGTTATTCAGCCAGAAATAAACACGTTTTCTCAGCCCTTGGAATCGCAGTGTATCTGCCTGGCTCAGAAGAGCCCACTGAGTCAGCCCTTAACCCCAGTGATCAAAATTTGTCAAAACTTGTTTTTCAGCACAAATAAACACGTTTTGGCAACTTTGGTCACCCCCATTTAACTTGTAGGGCAGGAACAGCAAACTTTTTAAAACGCGTTTTTCAGCCCGAAATAAACGCGGTTTCTCAGCCCTTGGAATCACAGTGTATCTGCCTGGCTCAGAAGAGCCCACTGAGTCAGCCCTTAACCCCAGTGATCAGAATTTGTCAAAACTTGTTTTTCAGCACAAATAAACACGTTTTGGCAACTTTGGTCACCCCCATGTAATTTATAGGGCAGGAACAGCACAGTTTTCAAAACGTGTTATTCAGCCAGAAATAAACACGTTTTCTCAGCCCTTGGAATCGCAGTGTATCTGCCTGGCTCAGAAGAGCCCACTGAGTCAGCCCTTAACCCCACTGATCAGAAATTGTCAAAACGTGTTTTTCAGCACAAATAAACACGGTTTGGCAACTTTGGTCACCCCCATGGAAGTTATAGGCCAGGAACAGCACAGTTTTAAAAACGTGTTTTTCAGCCCGAAATAAACGCGTTTTCTCAGCCCTTAGAATTGCAGTGTAACTGCCTGGCTCAGAAGAGCCCACTGAGTCAGCCCTTAACCCCACTGATCAGAAATTGTCAAAACGTGTTTTTCAGCACAAATAAACACGTTTTGGCAACTTTGGTCACCCCCATGTAAGTTATAGGGCAGGAACAGCATAGTTTTCAAAACGTGTTTTTCAGCCCGAAATAAACGCGTTTTCTCATCCCTTAGAATCGCAGTGTAACTGCCTGGCTCAGAAGAGCCCACTGAGTCAGCTCTTAACCCCAATGATCAGAAATTGTCAAAACGTGTTTTTCAACAGAAATAAACACGTTTTGGCAACTTTGGTCAACCCCATGTAAGTTATAGGGCAGGAACAGCACAGCTTTCAAAACGTGTTTTTCAGCCCGAAATAAACGCGTTTTCTCAGCCCTTAGAATCACAGTGTAACTGCCTGGCTCAGAAGAGCACACTGAGTCAGCCCTTAACCCCAGTGTGCAGAAATTGTCACAACTTGTTTTTCTGCTGAAATAAACACGTTTTGGCAACTTTGGTCACCCCCATGTAAGGTATAGGGCAGGAACAGCACAGCTTTCAAAACGTGTTTTTCAGCCAGAAATAAACACGTTTTCTCAGCCCTTGGAATCGCAGTGTATCTGCCTGGCTCAGAAGAGCCCACTGAGTCAGCCCTTAACCCCACAGATCAGAAATTGTCAAAACGTGTTTTTCAGCACAAATAAACACGTTTTGGCAACTTTGGTCACCCCCATGTAAGTTATAGGCCAGGAACAGCACCGTTTTCAAAACGTGTTTTTCAGCCAGAAATAAACACGTTTTCTCAGCCTTTGGAATCGCAGTGTATCTGCCTGGCTCAGAAGAGCCCACTGAGTCAGCCCTTAACCCCAGTGATCAGAAATTGTCAAAACGTGTTTTTCAGCACAAATAAACACGTTTTGGCAACTTTGGTCAACCCCATGTAAGTTATAGGGCAGGAACAGCACAGTTTTCAAAACGTGTTTTTCAGCCAGAAATAAACGCGTTTTCTCAGCCCTTAGAATCACAGTGTAACTGCCTGGCTTAGTAGAGCACACTGAGTCAGCCCTTAACCCCAGTGTGCAGAAATTGTCACAACGTGCTTTTCAGCAGAAATAAACACGTTTTGGCAACTTTGGTCACCCCCATGTAAGTTATAGGGCAGGAACAGCACAGTTTTCAAAACGTGTTTTTCAGCCCGAAATAAACGCGTTTTCTCAGCCCTTAGAATCACAGTGTAACTGCCTGGCTCAGAAGAGCACACTGCGTCAGCCCTTAACCCCAGTGTGCAGAAATTGTCACAACTTGTTTTTCTGCTGAAATAAACACGTTTTGGCAACTTTGGTCACCCCCATGTAACTTGTAGGGCAGGAACAGCAAATTTTTCAAAACGTGTTTTTCAGCTCGAAATAAACGCGGTTTCTCAGCCTTTGGAATCACAGTGTATCTACCTGGCTCAGAAGAGCACACTGAGTCAGCCCTTAACCCCACTGATCAGAAATTGTCAAAACGTGTTTTTCAGCACAAATAAACACGTTTTGGCAACTTTGGTCACCCCCATGTAATTTATAGGGCAGGAACAGCACAGTTTTCAAAACGTGTTATTCAGCCAGAAATAAACACGTTTTCTCAGCCCTTGGAATCGCAGTGTATCTGCCTGGCTCAGAAGAGCCCACTGAGTCAGCCCTTAACCCCAGTGATCAGAATTTGTCAAAACTTGTTTTTCAGCACAAATAAACACGTTTTGGCAACTTTGGTCACCCCCATGTAACTTGTAGGGCAGGAACAGCAGACTTTTTAAAACGCGTTTTTCAGCCCGAAATAAACGCGGTTTCTCAGCCCTTGGAATCACAGTGTATCTGCCTGGCTCAGAAGAGCCCACTGAGTCAGCCCTTAACCCCAGTGATCAGAATTTGTCAAAACTTGTTTTTCAGCACAAATAAACACGTTTTGGCAACTTTGGTCATCCCCATGTAACTTGTAGGGAAGGAACAGCAAACTTTTAAAAACGCGTTTTTCACCCCGAAATAAACGCGGTTTCTCAGCCCTTGGAATCACAGTGTATCTGCCTGGCTCAGAAGAGCCCACTGAGTCAGCCCTTAACCCCACTGATCAGAAATTGTCAAAACGTGTTTTTCAGCACAAATAAACACGTTTTGGCAACTTTGGTCACCCCCATGGAAGTTATAGGCCAGGAACAGCACAGTTTTCAAAACGTGTTTTTCAGCCCGAAATAAACGCGTTTTCTCATCCATTAGAATCACAGTGTAACTGCCTGGCTCAGAAGAGCCCACTGAGTCAGCCCTTAACCCCAATGATCAGAAATTGTCAAAATGTGTTTTTCAACACATATAAACACGTTTTGGCAACTTTGGTCAACCCCATGTAAGTTATAGGGCAGGAACAGCACAGTTTTAAAAACATGTTTTTCAGCCAGAAATAAACGCGTTTTCTCAGCCTTTAGAATCGCAGTGTAACTGCCTGGCTCAGAAGAGCCCACTGAGTCAGCCCTTAACCCCAGTGATCAGAAATTGTCAAAACGTGTTTTTCAGCACAAATAAACACGTTTTGGCAACTTTGGTCACCCCCATGTAAGTTATAGGGCAGGAACAGCATAGTTTTCAAAATGTGTTTTTCAGCCCGAAATAAACGCGTTTTCTCATCCCTTAGAATCACAGTGTAACTGCCTGGCTCAGAAGAGCCCACTGAGTCAGCCCTTAACCCCAATGATCAGAAATTGTCAAAACGTGTTTTTCAACACAAATAAACACGTTTTGGCAACTTTGGTCAACCCCATGTAAGTTATAGGGCCGGAACAGCACAGCTTTCAAAACGTGTTTTTCAGCCCGAAATAAACGCGTTTTCTCAGCCCTTAGAATCACAGTGTAACTGCCTGGCTCAGAAGAGCACACTGAGTCAGCCCTTAACCCCAGTGTGCAGAAATTGTCACAACTTGTTTTTCTGCTGAAATAAACACGTTTTGGCAACTTTGGTCACCCCCATGTAAGGTATAGGGCAGGAACAGCTCAGTTTTCAAAACGTGTTTTTCAGCCAGAAATAGACACGTTTTCTCAGCCCTTGGAATCGCAGTGTATCTGCCTGGCTCAGAAGAGCCCACTGAGTCAGCCCTTAACCCCACAGATCAGAAATTGTCAAAACGTGTTTTTCAGCACAAATAAACACGTTTTGGCAACTTTGGTCACCCCCATGTAAGTTATAGGCCAGGAACAGCACCGTTTTCAAAACGTAATTTTCAGCCAGAAATAAACACGTTTTCTCAGCCTTTGGAATCACAGTGTATCTGCCTGGCTCAGAAGAGCCCACTGAGTCAGCCCTTAACCCCAGTGATCAGAAATTGTCAAAACGTGTTTTTCAGCACAAATAAACACGTTTTGGCAACTTTGGTCAACCCCATGTAAGTTATAGGGCAGGAACAGCACAGTTTTCAAAACGTGTTTTTCAGCCAGAAATAAACGCGTTTTCTCAGCCCTTAGAATCACAGTGTAACTGCCTGGCTTAGTAGAGCAAACTGAGTCAGCCCTTAACCCCAGTGTGCAGAAATTGTCACAACTTGTTTTTCTGTTGAAATAAACACGTTTTGGCAACTTTGGTCACCCCCATGTAACTTGTAGGGCAGGAACAGCAAATTTTTCAAAACGTGTTTTTCAGCCCGAAATAAACGCGGTTTCTCAGCCCTTGGAATCAAAGTGTATCTACCTGGCTCAGAAGAGCACACTGAGTCAGCCCTTAACCCCACTGATCAGAAATTGTCAAAACGTGTTTTTCAGCACAAATAAACACGTTTTGGCAACGTTGGTCACCCCCATGTAATTTATAGGGCAGGAACAGCACAGTTTTCAAAACGTGTTATTCAGCCAGAAATAAACACGTTTTCTTAGCCCTTGGAATCGCAGTGTATCTGCCTGGCTCAGAAGAGCCCACTGAGTCAGCCCTTAACCCCAGTGATCAGAATTTGTCAAAACTTGTTTTTCAGCACAAATAAACACGTTTTGGCAACTTTGGTCACCCCCATGTAACTTGTAGGGCAGGAACAGCAAACTTTTTAAAACGCGTTTTTCAGCCCGAAATAAACGCGTTTTCTCATCCCTTAGAATCACAGTGTAACTGCCTGGCTTAGTAGAGCACACTGAGTCAGCCCTTAACCCCAGTGGGCAGAAATTGTCACAATGTGCTTTTCAGCAGAAATAAACACGTTTTGGCAACTTTGGTCACCCCCTTGTAAGTTATAGGGCAGGAACAGCACAGTTTTCAAAACGTGTTTTTCAGCCCGAAATAAACGCGTTTTCTCAGCCCTTAGAATCACAGTGTAACTGCCTGGCTCAGAAGAGCAAACTGAGTCAGCCCTTATCCCCAGTGTGCAGAAATTGTCACAACTTGTTTTTCTGCTGAAATAAACACGTTTTGGCAAATTTGGTCACCCCCATGTAACTTGTAGGGCAGGAAAAGCAAATTTTCCAAAACGTGTTTTTCAGCCCTAAATAAACGCGGTTTCTCAGCCCTTGGAATCACAGTGTATCTGCCTGGCTCAGAAGAGCCCACTGAGTCAGCCCTTAACCCCACTGATCAGAAATTGTCAAAACGTGTTTTTCAGCACAAATAAACACGTTTTGGCAACTTTGGTCACCCCCATGTAATTTATAGGGCAGGAATAGCACAGTTTTCAAAACGTGTTATTCAGCCAGAAATAAACACGTTTTCTCAGCCCTTGGAATCGCAGTGTATCTGCCTGGCTCAGAAGAGCCCACTGAGTCAGCCCTTAATCCCAGTGATCAGAATTTGTCAAAACTTGTTTTTCAGCAGAAATAAACACGTTTTGGCAACTTTGGTCAACCCCATGTAAGTTATAGGGCCGGAACAGCACAGCTTTCAAAACGTGTTTTTCAGCCCGAAATAAACGCGTTTTCTCAGCCCTTAGAATCACAGTGTAACTGCCTGGCTTAGTAGAGCACACTGAGTCAGCCCTTAACCCCAGTGGGCAGAAATTGTCACAACGTGCTTTTCAGCAGAAATAAACACGTTTTGGCAACTTTGGTCACCCCCATGTAAGTTATAAGACAGGAACAGCACAGTTTTCAAAACGTGTTTTTCAGCCCGAAATAAACGCGTTTTCTCAGCCCTTAGAATCACAGTGTAACTGCCTGGCTCAGAAGAGCACACTGAGTCAGCCCTTAACCCCAGTGTGCAGAAATTGTCACAACTTGTTTTTCTGCTGAAATAAACACGTTTTGGCAACTTTGGTCACCCCCATGTAAGGTATAGGGCAGGAACAGCACAGCTTTCAAAACGTGTTTTTCAGCCAGAAATAAACACGTTTTCTCAGCCCTTGGAATCGCAGTGTATCTGCCTGGCTCAGAAGAGCCCACTGAGTCAGCCCTTAACCCCACAGATCAGAAATTGTCAAAACGTGTTTTTCAGCACAAATAAACACGTTTTGGCAACTTTGGTCACCCCCATGTAAGTTATAGGCCAGGAACAGCACCGTTTTCAAAACGTGTTTTTCAGCCAGAAATAAACACGTTTTCTCAGCCTTTGGAATCGCAGTGTATCTGCCTGGCTCAGAAGAGCCCACTGAGTCAGCCCTTAACCCCAGTGTGCAGAAATTGTCACAACTTGTTTTTCTGCTGAAATAAACACGTTTTGGCAACTTTGGTCACCCCCATGGAAGTTATAGGCCAGGAACAGCACAGTTTTAAAAACGTGTTTTTCAGCCCGAAATAAACGCGTTTTCTCAGCCCTTAGAATTGCAGTGTAACTGCCTGGCTCAGAAGAGCCCACTGAGTCAGCCCTTAACCCCACTGATCAGAAATTGTCAAAACGTGTTTTTCAGCACAAATAAACACGTTTTGGCAACTTTGGTCACCCCCATGGAAGTTATAGGCCAGGAACAGCACAGTTTTCAAAACGTGTTTTTCAGCCCGAAATAAACGCGTTTTCTCATCCCTTAGAATCACAGTGTAACTGCCTGGCTCAGAAGAGCCCACTGAGTCAGCTCTTAACCCCAATGATCAGAAATTGTCAAAACGTGTTTTTCAACAGAAATAAACACGTTTTGGCAACTTTGGTCAACCCCATGTAAGTTATAGGGCAGGAACAGCACAGCTTTCAAAACGTGTTTTTCAGCCCGAAATAAACGCGTTTTCTCAGCCCTTAGAATCACAGTGTAACTGCCTGGCTCAGAAGAGCACACTGAGTCAGCCCTTAACCCCAGTGTGCAGAAATTGTCACAACTTGTTTTTCTGCTGAAATAAACACGTTTTGGCAACTTTGGTCACCCCCATGTAAGGTATAGGGCAGGAACAGCACAGCTTTCAAAACGTGTTTTTCAGCCAGAAATAAACACGTTTTCTCAGCCCTTGGAATCGCAGTGTATCTGCCTGGCTCAGAAGAGCCCACTGAGTCAGCCCTTAACCCCACAGATCAGAAATTGTCAAAACGTGTTTTTCAGCACAAATAAACACGTTTTGGCAACTTTGGTCACCCCCATGTAAGTTATAGGCCAGGAACAGCACCGTTTTCAAAACGTGTTTTTCAGCCAGAAATAAACGCGTTTTCTCAGCCCTTAGAATCACAGTGTAACTGCCTGGCTTAGTAGAGCACACTGAGTCAGCCCTTAACCCCAGTGTGCAGAAATTGTCACAACGTGCTTTTCAGCAGAAATAAACACGTTTTGGCAACTTTGGTCACCCCCATGTAAGTTATAGGGCAGGAACAGCACAGTTTTCAAAACGTGTTTTTCAGCCCGAAATAAACGCGTTTTCTCAGCCCTTAGAATCACAGTGTAACTGCCTGGCTCAGAAGAGCACACTGCGTCAGCCCTTAACCCCAGTGTGCAGAAATTGTCACAACTTGTTTTTCTGCTGAAATAAACACGTTTTGGCAACTTTGGTCACCCCCATGTAACTTGTAGGGCAGGAACAGCAAATTTTTCAAAACGTGTTTTTCAGCCCGAAATAAACGCGGTTTCTCAGCCTTTGGAATCACAGTGTATCTACCTGGCTCAGAAGAGCACACTGAGTCAGCCCTTAACCCCACTGATCAGAAATTGTCAAAACGTGTTTTTCAGCACAAATAAACACGTTTTGGCAACTTTGGTCACCCCCATGTAATTTATAGGGCAGGAACAGCACAGTTTTCAAAACGTGTTATTCAGCCAGAAATAAACACGTTTTCTCAGCCCTTGGAATCGCAGTGTATCTGCCTGGCTCAGAAGAGCCCACTGAGTCAGCCCTTAACCCCAGTGATCAGAATTTGTCAAAACTTGTTTTTCAGCACAAATAAACACGTTTTGGCAACTTTGGTCACCCCCATGTAACTTGTAGGGCAGGAACAGCAAACTTTTTAAAACGCGTTTTTCAGCCCGAAATAAACGCGGTTTCTCAGCCCTTGGAATCACAGTGTATCTGCCTGGCTCAGAAGAGCCCACTGAGTCAGCCCTTAACCCCAGTGATCAGAATTTGTCAAAACTTGTTTTTCAGCACAAATAACCACGTTTTGGCAACTTTGGTCATCCCCATGTAACTTGTAGGGAAGGAACAGCAAACTTTTAAAAACGCGTTTTTCAGCCCGAAATAAACGCGGTTTCTCAGCCCTTGGAATCACAGTGTATCTGCCTGGCTCAGAAGAGCCCACTGAGTCAGCCCTTAACCCCACTGATCAGAAATTGTCAAAACGTGTTTTTCAGCACAAATAAACACGTTTTGGCAACTTTGGTCACCCCCATGGAAGTTATAGGCCAGGAACAGCACAGTTTTCAAAACGTGTTTTTCAGCCCGAAATAAACGCGTTTTCTCATCCATTAGAATCACAGTGTAACTGCCTGGCTCAGAAGAGCACACTGAGTCAGCCCTTAACCCCAGTGTGCAGAAATTGTCACAACTTGTTTTTCTGCTGAAATAAACACGTTTTGGCAACTTTGGTCACCCCCATGTAAGGTATAGGGCAGGAACAGCTCAGTTTTCAAAACGTGTTTTTCAGCCAGAAATAGACACGTTTTCTCAGCCCTTGGAATCGCAGTGTATCTGCCTGGCTCAGAAGAGCCCACTGAGTCAGCCCTTAACCCCACAGATCAGAAATTGTCAAAACGTGTTTTTCAGCACAAATAAACACGTTTTGGCAACTTTGGTCACCCCCATGTAAGTTATAGGCCAGGAACAGCACCGTTTTCAAAACGTGTTTTTCAGCCAGAAATAAACACGTTTTCTCAGCCTTTGGAATCACAGTGTATCTGCCTGGCTCAGAAGAGCCCACTGAGTCAGCCCTTAACCCCAGTGATCAGAAATTGTCAAAACGTGTTTTTCAGCACAAATAAACACGTTTTGGCAACTTTGGTCAACCCCATGTAAGTTATAGGGCAGGAACAGCACAGTTTTCAAAACGTGTTTTTCAGCCAGAAATAAACGCGTTTTCTCAGCCCTTAGAATCACAGTGTAACTGCCTGGCTTAGTAGAGCAAACTGAGTCAGCCCTTAACCCCAGTGTGCAGAAATTGTCACAACTTGTTTTTTTGCTGAAATAAACACGTTTTGGCAACTTTGGTCACCCCCATGTAACTTGTAGGGCAGGAACAGCAAATTTTTCAAAACGTGTTTTTCAGCCCGAAATAAACGCGGTTTCTCAGCCCTTGGAATCAAAGTGTATCTACCTGGCTCAGAAGAGCCCACTGAGTCAGCCCTTAACCCCAGTGTGCAGAAATTGTCAAAACGTGTTTTTCAGCACAAATAAACACGTTTTGGCAACTTTGGTCACCCCCATGGAAGTTATAGGCCAGGAACAGCACAGTTTTCAAAAAGTGTTTTTCAGCCCGAAATAAACGCGTTTTCTCATCCCTTAGAATCACAGTGTAACTGCCTGGCTTAGTAGAGCACACTGAGTCAGCCCTTAACCCCAGTGGGCAGAAATTGTCACAATGTGCTTTTCAGCAGAAATAAACACGTTTTGGCAACTTTGGTCACCCCCTTGTAAGTTATAGGGCAGGAACAGCACAGTTTTCAAAACGTGTTTTTCAGCCCGAAATAAACGCGTTTTCTCAGCCCTTAGAATCACAGTGTAACTGCCTGGCTCAGAAGAGCAAACTGAGTCAGCCCTTAACCCCAGTGTGCAGAAATTGTCACAACTTGTTTTTCTGCTGAAATAAACACGTTTTGGCAAATTTGGTCACCCCCATGTAACTTGTAGGGCAGGAAAAGCAAATTTTCCAAAACGTGTTTTTCAGCCCTAAATAAACGCGGTTTCTCAGCCCTTGGAATCACAGTGTATCTGCCTGGCTCAGAAGAGCCCACTGAGTCAGCCCTTAACCCCACTGATCAGAAATTGTCAAAACGTGTTTTTCAGCACAAATAAACACGTTTTGGCAACTTTGGTCACCCCCATGTAATTTATAGGGCAGGAATAGCACAGTTTTCAAAACGTGTTATTCAGCCAGAAATAAACACGTTTTCTCAGCCCTTGGAATCGCAGTGTATCTGCCTGGCTCAGAAGAGCCCACTGAGTCAGCCCTTAATCCCAGTGATCAGAATTTGTCAAAACTTGTTTTTCAGCAGAAATAAACACGTTTTGGCAACTTTGGTCAACCCCATGTAAGTTATAGGGCCGGAACAGCACAGCTTTCAAAACGTGTTTTTCAGCCCGAAATAAACGCGTTTTCTCAGCCCTTAGAATCACAGTGTAACTGCCTGGCTTAGTAGAGCACACTGAGTCAGCCCTTAACCCCAGTGGGCAGAAATTGTCACAACGTGCTTTTCAGCAGAAATAAACACGTTTTGGCAACTTTGGTCACCCCCATGTAAGTTATAAGACAGGAACAGCACAGTTTTCAAAACGTGTTTTTCAGCCCGAAATAAACGCGTTTTCTCAGACCTTAGAATCACAGTGTAACTGCCTGGCTCAGAAGAGCACACTGAGTCAGCCCTTAACCCCAGTGTGCAGAAATTGTCACAACTTGTTTTTCTGCTGAAATAAACACGTTTTGGCAACTTTGGTCACCCCCATGTAAGGTATAGGGCAGGAACAGCACAGCTTTCAAAACGTGTTTTTCAGCCAGAAATAAACACGTTTTCTCAGCCCTTGGAAGCGCAGTGTATCTGCCTGGCTCAGAAGAGCCCACTGAGTCAGCCCTTAACCCCACAGATCAGAAATTGTCAAAACGTGTTTTTCAGCACAAATAAACACGTTTTGGCAACTTTGGTCACCCCCATGTAAGTTATAGGCCAGGAACAGCACCGTTTTCAAAACGTGTTTTTCAGCCAGAAATAAACACGTTTTCTCAGCCTTTGGAATCGCAGTGTATCTGCCTGGCTCAGAAGAGCCCACTGAGTCAGCCCTTAACCCCAGTGATCAGAAATTGTCAAAACGTGTTTTTCAGCACAAATAAACACGTTTTGGCAACTTTGGTCAACCCCATGTAAGTTATAGGGCAGGAACAGCACAGTTTTCAAAACGTGTTTTTCAGCCAGAAATAAACGCGTTTTCTCAGCCCTTAGAATCACAGTGTAACTGCCTGGCTTAGTAGAGCACACTGAGTCAGCTCTTAACCCCAATGATCAGAAATTGTCAAAACGTGTTTTTCAACAGAAATAAACACGTTTTGGCAACTTTGGTCAACCCCATGTAAGTTATAGGGCAGGAACAGCACAGCTTTCAAAACGTGTTTTTCAGCCCGAAATAAACGCGTTTTCTCAGCCCTTAGAATCACAGTGTAACTGCCTGGCTCAGAAGAGCACACTGAGTCAGCCCTTAACCCCAGTGTGCAGAAATTGTCACAACTTGTTTTTCTGCTGAAATAAACACGTTTTGGCAACTTTGGTCACCCCCATGGAAGTTATAGGCCAGGAACAGCACAGTTTTAAAAACGTGTTTTTCAGCCCGAAATAAACGCGTTTTCTCAGCCCTTAGAATTGCAGTGTAACTGCCTGGCTCAGAAGAGCCCACTGAGTCAGCCCTTAACCCCACTGATCAGAAATTGTCAAAACGTGTTTTTCAGCACAAATAAACACGTTTTGGCAACTTTGGTCACCCCCATGGAAGTTATAGGCCAGGAACAGCACAGTTTTCAAAACGTGTTTTTCAGCCCGAAATAAACGCGTTTTCTCATCCCTTAGAATCGCAGTGTAACTGCCTGGCTCAGAAGAGCCCACTGAGTCAGCCCTTAACCCCAATGATCAGAAATTGTCAAAACGTGTTTTTCAGCACAAATAAACACGTTTTGGCAACTTTGGTCACCCCCATGTAAGTTATAGGCCAGGAACAGCACCGTTTTCAAAACGTGTTTTTCAGCCAGAAATAAACGCGTTTTCTCAGCCCTTAGAATCACAGTGTAACTGCCTGGCTTAGTAGAGCACACTGAGTCAGCCCTTAACCCCAGTGTGCAGAAATTGTCACAACGTGCTTTTCAGCAGAAATAAACACGTTTTGGCAACTTTGGTCACCCCCATGTAAGTTATAGGGCAGGAACAGCACAGTTTTCAAAACGTGTTTTTCAGCCCGAAATAAACGCGTTTTCTCAGCCCTTAGAATCACAGTGTAACTGCCTGGCTCAGAAGAGCACACTGCGTCAGCCCTTAACCCCAGTGTGCAGAAATTGTCACAACTTGTTTTTCTGCTGAAATAAACACGTTTTGGCAACTTTGGTCACCCCCATGTAACTTGTAGGGCAGGAACAGCAAATTTTTCAAAACGTGTTTTTCAGCCCGAAATAAACGCGGTTTCTCAGCCTTTGGAATCACAGTGTATCTACCTGGCTCAGAAGAGCACACTGAGTCAGCCCTTAACCCCACTGATCAGAAATTGTCAAAACGTGTTTTTCAGCACAAATAAACACGTTTTGGCAACTTTGGTCACCCCCATGTAATTTATAGGGCAGGAACAGCACAGTTTTCAAAACGTGTTATTCAGCCAGAAATAAACACGTTTTCTCAGCCCTTGGAATCGCAGTGTATCTGCCTGGCTCAGAAGAGCCCACTGAGTCAGCCCTTAACCCCAGTGATCAGAATTTGTCAAAACTTGTTTTTCAGCACAAATAAACACGTTTTGGCAACTTTGGTCACCCCCATGTAACTTGTAGGGCAGGAACAGCAAACTTTTTAAAACGCGTTTTTCAGCCCGAAATAAACGCGGTTTCTCAGCCCTTGGAATCACAGTGTATCTGCCTGGCTCAGAAGAGCCCACTGAGTCAGCCCTTAACCCCAGTGATCAGAATTTGTCAAAACTTGTTTTTCAGCACAAATAAACACGTTTTGGCAACTTTGGTCATCCCCATGTAACTTGTAGGGCAGGAACAGCAAACTTTTAAAAACGCGTTTTTCAGCCCGAAATAAACGCGGTTTCTCAGCCCTTGGAATCACAGTGTATCTGCCTGGCTCAGAAGAGCCCACTGAGTCAGCCCTTAACCCCACTGATCAGAAATTGTCAAAACGTGTTTTTCAGCACAAATAAACACGTTCTGGCAACTTTGGTCACCCCCATGGAAGTTATAGGCCAGGAACAGCACAGTTTTCAAAACGTGTTTTTCAGCCCGAAATAAACGCGTTTTCCCATCCATTAGAATCACAGTGTAACTGCCTGGCTCAGAAGAGCCCACTGAGTCAGCCCTTAACCCCAATGATCAGAAATTGTCAAAATGTGTTTTTCAACACATATAAACACGTTTTGGCAACTTTGGTCAACCCCATGTAAGTTATAGGGCAGGAACAGCACAGTTTTAAAAACATGTTTTTCAGCCAGAAATAAACGCGTTTTCTCAGCCTTTAGAATCGCAGTGTAACTGCCTGGCTCAGAAGAGCCCACTGAGTCAGCCCTTAACCCCAGTGATCAGAAATTGTCAAAACGTGTTTTTCAGCACAAATAAACACGTTTTGGCAACTTTGGTCACCTCCATGTAAGTTATAGGGCAGGAACAGCATAGTTTTCAAAATGTGTTTTTCAGCCCGAAATAAACGCGTTTTCTCATCCCTTAGAATCACAGTGTAACTGCCTGGCTCAGAAGAGCCCACTGAGTCAGCCCTTAACCCCAATGATCAGAAATTGTCAAAACGTGTTTTTCAACACAAATAAACACGTTTTGGCAACTTTGGTCAATCCCATGTAAGTTATAGGGCCGGAACAGCACAGCTTTCAAAACGTGTTTTTCAGCCCGAAATAAACGCGTTTTCTCAGCCCTTAGAATCACAGTGTAACTGCCTGGCTCAGAAGAGCACACTGAGTCAGCCCTTAACCCCAGTGTGCAGAAATTGTCACAACTTGTTTTTCTGCTGAAATAAACACGTTTTGGCAACTTTGGTCACCCCCATGTAAGGTATAGGGCAGGAACAGCTCAGTTTTCAAAACGTGTTTTTCAGCCAGAAATAGACACGTTTTCTCAGCCCTTGGAATCGCAGTGTATCTGCCTGGCTCAGAAGAGCCCACTGAGTCAGCCCTTAACCCCACAGATCAGAAATTGTCAAAACGTGTTTTTCAGCACAAATAAACACGTTTTGGCAACTTTGGTCACCCCCATGTAAGTTATAGGCCAGGAACAGCACCGTTTTCAAAACGTGTTTTTCAGCCAGAAATAAACACGTTTTCTCAGCCTTTGGAATCACAGTGTATCTGCCTGGCTCAGAAGAGCCCACTGAGTCAGCCCTTAACCCCAGTGATCAGAAATTGTCAAAACGTGTTTTTCAGCACAAATAAACACGTTTTGGCAACTTTGGTCAACCCCATGTAAGTTATAGGGCAGGAACAGCACAGTTTTCAAAACGTGTTTTTCAGCCAGAAATAAACGCGTTTTCTCAGCCCTTAGAATCACAGTGTAACTGCCTGGCTTAGTAGAGCAAACTGAGTCAGCCCTTAACCCCAGTGTGCAGAAATTGTCACAACTTGTTTTTCTGCTGAAATAAACACGTTTTGGCAACTTTGGTCACCCCCATGTAACTTGTAGGGCAGGAACAGCAAATTTTTCAAAACGTGTTTTTCAGCCCGAAATAAACGCGGTTTCTCAGCCCTTGGAATCAAAGTGTATCTACCTGGCTCAGAAGAGCACACTGAGTCAGCCCTTAACCCCACTGATCAGAAATTGTCAAAACGTGTTTTTCAGCACAAATAAACACGTTTTGGCAACGTTGGTCACCCCCATGTAATTTATAGGGCAGGAACAGCACAGTTTTCAAAACGTGTTATTCAGCCAGAAATAAACACGTTTTCTTAGCCCTTGGAATCGCAGTGTATCTGCCTGGCTCAGAAGAGCCCACTGAGTCAGCCCTTAACCCCAGTGATCAGAATTTGTCAAAACTTGTTTTTCAGCACAAATAAACACGTTTTGGCAACTTTGGTCACCCCCATGTAACTTGTAGGGCAGGAACAGCAAACTTTTTAAAACGCGTTTTTCAGCCCGAAATAAACGCGGTTTCTCAGCCCTTGGAATCACAGTGTATCTGCCTGGCTCAGAAGAGCCCACTGAGTCAGCCCTTAACCGCAGTGATCAGAATTTGTCAAAACTTGTTTTTCAGCACAAATAAACACGTTTTGGCAACTTTGGTCACCCCCATGTAATTTATAGGGCAGGAACAGCACAGTTTTCAAAACGTGTTATTCAGCCAGAAATAAACACGTTTTCTCAGCCCTTGGAATCGCAGTGTATCTGCCTGGCTCAGAAGAGCCCACTGAGTCAGCCCTTAACCCCAGTGTGCAGAAATTGTCAAAACGTGTTTTTCAGCACAAATAAACACGTTTTGGCAACTTTGGTCACCCCCATGTAACTTGTAGGGCAGGAACAGCACAGTTTTCAAAAAGTGTTTTTCAGCCCGAAATAAACGCGTTTTCTCATCCCTTAGAATCACAGTGTAACTGCCTGGCTTAGTAGAGCACACTGAGTCAGCCCTTAACCCCAGTGGGCAGAAATTGTCACAATGTGCTTTTCAGCAGAAATAAACACGTTTTGGCAACTTTGGTCACCCCCTTGTAAGTTATAGGGCAGGAACAGCACAGTTTTCAAAACGTGTTTTTCAGCCCGAAATAAACGCGTTTTCTCAGCCCTTAGAATCACAGTGTAACTGCCTGGCTCAGAAGAGCAAACTGAGTCAGCCCTTAACCCCAGTGTGCAGAAATTGTCACAACTTGTTTTTCTGCTGAAATAAACACGTTTTGGCAAATTTGGTCACCCCCATGTAACTTGTAGGGCAGGAAAAGCAAATTTTCCAAAACGTGTTTTTCAGCCCTAAATAAACGCGGTTTCTCAGCCCTTGGAATCACAGTGTATCTGCCTGGCTCAGAAGAGCCCACTGAGTCAGCCCTTAACCCCACTGATCAGAAATTGTCAAAACGTGTTTTTCAGCACAAATAAACACGTTTTGGCAACTTTGGTCACCCCCATGTAATTTATAGGGCAGGAACAGCACAGTTTTCAAAACGTGTTATTCAGCCAGAAATAAACACGTTTTCTCAGCCCTTGGAATCGCAGTGTATCTGCCTGGCTCAGAAGAGCCCACTGAGTCAGCCCTTAACCCCAGTGATCAGAATTTGTCAAAACTTGTTTTTCAGCAGAAATAAACACGTTTTGGCAACTTTGGTCAACCCCATGTAAGTTATAGGGCCGGAACAGCACAGCTTTCAAAACGTGTTTTTCAGCCCGAAATAAACGCGTTTTCTCAGCCCTTAGAATCACAGTGTAACTGCCTGGCTTAGTAGAGCACACTGAGTCAGCCCTTAACCCCAGTGGGCAGAAATTGTCACAACGTGCTTTTCAGCAGAAATAAACACGTTTTGGCAACTTTGGTCACCCCCATGTAAGTTATAAGACAGGAACAGCACAGTTTTCAAAACGTGTTTTTCAGCCCGAAATAAACGCGTTTTCTCAGCCCTTAGAATCACAGTGTAACTGCCTGGCTCAGAAGAGCACACTGAGTCAGCCCTTAACCCCACTGATCAGAAATTGTCAAAACGTGTTTTTCAGCACAAATAAACACGTTTTGGCAACTTTGGTCACCCCCATGTAATTTATAGGGCAGGAACAGCACAGTTTTCAAAACGTGTTATTCAGCCAGAAATAAACACGTTTTCTCAGCCCTTGGAATCGCAGTGTATCTGCCTGGTTCAGAAGAGCCCACTGAGTCAGCCCTTAACCCCAGTGATCAGAATTTGTCAAAACTTGTTTTTCAGCAGAAATAAACACGTTTTGGCAACTTTGGTCACCCCCATGTAACTCGTAGGGCAGGAACAGCAAACTTTTTAAAACGCGTTTTTCAGCCCGAAATAAACGCGGTTTCTCAGCCCTTGGAATCACAGTGTATCTGCCTGGCTCAGAAGAGCCCACTGAGTCAGCCCTTAACCCCAGTGATCAGAATTTGTCAAAACTTGTTTTTCAGCACAAATAAACACGTTTTGGCAACTTTGGTCATCCCCATGTAACTTGTAGGGCAGGAACAGCAAACTTTTTAAAACGCGTTTTTCAGCCCGAAATAAACGCGGTTTCTCAGCCCTTGGAATCACAGTGTATCTGCCTGGCTCAGAAGAGCCCACTGAGTCAGCCCTTAACCCCACTGATCAGAAATTGTCAAAACGTGTTTTTCAGCACAAATAAACACGTTTTGGCAACTTTGGTCACCCCCATGGAAGTTATAGGCCAGGAACAGCACAGTTTTCAAAACGTGTTTTTCAGCCCGAAATAAACGTGTTTTCTCATCCCTTAGAATCACAGTGTAACTGCCTGGCTCAGAAGAGCCCACTGAGTCAGCCCTTAACCCCAATGATCAGAAATTGTCAAAATGTGTTTTTCAACACATATAAACACGTTTTGGCAACTTTGGTCAACCCCATGTAAGTTATAGGGCAGGAACAGCACAGTTTTAAAAACGTGTTTTTCAGCCCGAAATAAACGCGTTTTCTCAGCCTTTAGAATCGCAGTGTAACTGCCTGGCTCAGAAGAGCCCACTGAGTCAGCCCTTAACCCCAGTGATCAGAAATTGTCAAAACGTGTTTTTCAGCACAAATAAACACGTTTTGGCAACTTTGGTCACCCCCATGTAAGTTATAGGGCAGGAACAGCATAGTTTTCAAAATGTGTTTTTCAGCCCGAAATAAACGCGTTTTCTCATCCCTTAGAATCACAGTGTAACTGCCTGGCTCAGAAGAGCCCACTGAGTCAGCCCTTAACCCCAATGATCAGAAATTGTCAAAACGTGTTTTTCAACACAAATAAACACGTTTTGGCAACTTTGGTCAACCCCATTTAAGTTATAGGGCCGGAACAGCACAGCTTTCAAAACGTGTTTTTCAGCCCAAAATAAACGCGTTTTCTCAGCCCTTAGAATCACAGTGTAACTGCCTGGCTCAGAAGAGCACACTGAGTCAGCCCTAACCCCAGTGTGCAGAAATTGTCACAACTTGTTTTTCTGCTGAAATAAACACGTTTTGGCAACTTTGGTCACCCCCATGTAAGGTATAGGGCAGGAACAGCTCAGTTTTCAAAACGTGTTTTTCAGCCAGAAATAAACACGTTTTCTCAGCCCTTGGAATCGCAGTGTATCTGCCTGGCTCAGAAGAGCCCACTGAGTCAGCCCTTAACCCCACAGATCAGAAATTGTCAAAACGTGTTTTTCAGCACAAATAAACACGTTTTGGCAACTTTGGTCACCCCCATGTAAGTTATAGGCCAGGAACAGCACCGTTTTCAAAACGTGTTTTTCAGCCAGAAATAAACACGTTTTCTCAGCCCTTAGAATCACAGTGTAACTGCCTGGCTTAGTAGAGCACACTGAGTCAGCCCTTAACCCCAGTGGGCTGAAATTGTCACAACGTGCTTTTCAGCAGAAATAAACACGTTTTGGCAACTTTGGTCACCCCCATGTAAGTTATAGGGCAGGAACAGCACAGTTTTCAAAACGTGTTTTTCAGCCCGAAATAAACGCGTTTTCTCAGCCCTTAGAATCACACTGTAACTGCCTGGCTCAGAAGAACACACTGAGTCAGCCCTTAACCCCAGTGTGCAGAAATTGTCACAACTTGTTTTTCTGCTGAAATAAACACGTTTTGGCAACTTTGGTCACCCCCATGTAACTTGTAGGGCAGGAACAGCAAATTTTTCAAAACGTGTTTTTCAGCACAAATAAACACGTTTTGGCAACTTTGGTCACCCCCATGTAATTTATAGGGCAGGAACAGCACAGTTTTCAAAACGTGTTATTCAGCCAGAAATAAACACGTTTTCTCAGCCCTTGGAATCGCAGTGTATCTGCCTGGCTCAGAAGAGCCCACTGAGTCAGCCCTTAACCCCAGTGATCAGAATTTGTCAAAACTTGTTTTTCAGCACAAATAAACACGTTTTGGCAACTTTGGTCACCCCCATGTAACTTGTAGGGCAGGAACAGCAAACTTTTTAAAACGCGTTTTTCAGGCCGAAATAAACGCGGTTTCTCAGCCCTTGGAATCACAGTGTATCTGCCTGGCTCAGTAGAGCCCACTGAGTCAGCCCTTAACCCCAGTGATCAGAATTTGTCAAAACTTTTTTTTCAGCACAAATAAACACGTTTTGGCAACTTTGGTCATCCCCATGTAACTTGTAGGGCAGGAACAGCAAAGTTTTTAAAACGCGTTTTTCAGCCCGAAATAAACGCGGTTTCTCAGCCCTTGGAATCACAGTGTATCTGCCTAACTCAGAAGAGCCCACTGAGTCAGCCCTTAATCCCACTGATCAGAAATTGTCAAAACGTGTTTTTCAGCACAAATACACACGTTTTGGCAACTTTGGTCACCCCCATGGAAGTTATAGGCCAGGAACAGCACAGTTTTCAAAACGTGTTTTTCAGCCCGAAATAAACGCGTTTTCTCATCCCTTAGAATCACAGTGTAACTGCCTGGCTCAGAAGAGCCCACTGAGTCAGCCCTTAACCCCAATGATCAGAAATTGTCAAAATGTGTTTTTCAACACATATAAACACGTTTTGGCAACTTTGGTCAACCCCATGTAAGTTATAGGGCAGGAACAGCACAGTTTTCAAAACGTGTTTTTCAGCCCTAAATAAACGCGTTTTCTCAGCCCTTAGAATCACTGTGTAACTGCCTGGCTTAGTAGAGCACACTGAGTCAGCCCTTAACCCCAGTTGGCAGAAATTGTCACAACGTGCTTTTCAGCAGAAATAAACACGTTTTGGCAACTTTGGTCACCCCCATGTAAGTTATAGGGCAGGAAAAGCACAGTTTTCAAAACGTGTTTTTCAGCCCGAAATAATCGCGTTTTCTCAGCCCTTAGAATCACAGTGTAACTGCCTGGCTCAGAGGAGCCCACTGAGTCAGCCCTTAACCCCAGTGTGCAGAAATTGTCACAACTTGTTTTTCTGCTGAAATAAACACGTTTTGGCAAATTTGGTCATCCCCATGTAACTTGTAGGGCAGGAAAAGCACAGTTTTCAAAACGTGTTTTTCAGCCCGAAATAAACGCGTTTTCTCAGCCCTTAGAATCACAGTGTAACTGCTTGGCTTAGTAGAGCACACTGAGTCAGCCCTTAACCCCAGTGGGCAGAAATTGTCACAACGTGCTTTTCAGCAGAAATAAACACGTTTTGGCAACTTTGGTCACATCCATGTAAGTTATAGGGCAGGAACAGCACAGTTTTCAAAACGTGTTTTTCAGCCCGAAATAAACGCGTTTTCTCAGCCCTTAGAATCACAGTGTAACTGCCTGGCTCAGAAGAGCAAACTGAGTCAGCCCTTAACCCCAGTGTGCAGAAATAGTCACAACTTGTTTTTCTGCTGAAATAAACACGTTTTGGCAAATTTGGTCACCCCCATGTAACTTGTAGGGCAGGAAAAGCAAATTTTTCAAAACGTATTATTCAGCCAGAAATAAACACGTTTTCTCAGCCCTTAGAATCACAGTGTAACTGCCTGGCTTAGTAGAGCACACTGAGTCAGCCCTTAACCCCAGTGTGCAGAAATTGTCACAACTTGTTTTTCTGCTGAAATAAACACGTTTTGGCAACTTTGGTCACCCCCATGTAAGGTATAGGGCAGGAACAGCTCAGTTTTCAAAACGTGTTTTTCAGCCAGAAATAAACACGTTTTCTCAGCCCTTGGAATCGCAGTGTATCTGCCTGGCTCAGAAGAGCCCATTGAGTCAGCCCTTAACCCCACAGATCAGAAATTGTCAAAACGTGTTTTTCAGCACAAATAAACACGTTTTGGCAACTTTGGTCACCCCCATGTAAGTTATAGGCCAGGAACAGCACCGTTTTCAAAACGTGTTTTTCAGCCAGAAATAAACACGTTTTCTCAGCCTTTGGAATCGCAGTGTATCTGCCTGGCTCAGAAGAGCCCACTGAGTCAGCCCTTAACCCCAGTGATCAGAAATTGTCAAAACGTGTTTTTCAGCACAAATAAACACGTTTTGGCAACTTTGGTCAACCCCATGTAAGTTATAGGGCAGGAACAGCACAGTTTTCAAAACGTGTTTTTCAGCCAGAAATAAACGCGGTTTCTCAGCCCTTGGAATCACAGTGTAACTGCCTGGCTTAGTAGAGCACACTGAGTCAGCCCTTAACCCCAGTGGGCAGAAATTGTCACAACGTGCTTTTCAGCAGAAATAAACACGTTTTGGCAACTTTGGTCACCCCCATGTAAGTTATAGGGCAGGAACAGCACAGTTTTCAAAACGTGTTATTCAGCCAGAAATAAACACGTTTTCTCAGCCCTTGGAATCGCAGTGTATCTGCCTGGCTCAGAAGAGCCCACTGAGTCAGCCCTTAACCCCAGTGATCAGAATTTGTCAAAACTTGTTTTTCAGCACAAATAAACACGTTTTGGCAACTTTGGTCACCCCCATGTAACTTGTAGGGCAGGAACAGCAAACTTTTTAAAACGCGTTTTTCAGGCCGAAATAAACGCGGTTTCTCAGCCCTTGGAATCACAGTGTATCTGCCTGGCTCAGAAGAGCCCACTGAGTCAGCCCTTAACCCCAGTGATCAGAATTTGTCAAAACTTGTTTTTCAGCACAAATAAACACGTTTTGGCAACTTTGGTCATCCCCATGTAACTTGTAGGGCAGGAACAGCAAACTTTTTAAAACGCGTTTTTCAGCCCGAAATAAACGCGGTTTCTCAGCCCTTGGAATCACAGTGTATCTGCCTGGCTCAGAAGAGCCCACTGATCAGAAATTGTCAAAACGTGTTTTTCAGCACAAATACACACGTTTTGGCAACTTTGGTCACCCCCATGGAAGTTATAGGCCAGGAACAGCACAGTTTTCAAAACGTGTTTTTCAGCCCGAAATAAACGCGTTTTCTCATCCCTTAGAATCACAGTGTAACTGCCTGGCTCAGAAGAGCCCACTGAGTCAGCCCTTAACCCCAATGATCAGAAATTGTCAAAATGTGTTTTTCAACACATATAAACACGTTTTGGCAACTTTGGTCAACCCCATGTAAGTTATAGGGCAGGAACAGCACAGTTTTCAAAACGTATTTTTCACCCTAAATAAACGCGTTTTCTCAGCCCTTAGAATCACTGTGTAACTGCCTGGCTTAGTAGAGCACACTGAGTCAGCCCTTAACCCCAGTTGGCAGAAATTGTCACAACGTGCTTTTCAGCAGAAATAAACACGTTTTGGCAACTTTGGTCACCCCCATGTAAGTTATAGGGCAGGAAAAGCACAGTTTTCAAAACGTGTTTTTCAGCCCGAAATAATCGCGTTTTCTCAGCCCTTAGAATCACAGTGTAACTGCCTGGCTCAGAGGAGCCCACTGAGTCAGCCCTTAACCCCAGTGTGCAGAAATTGTCACAACTTGTTTTTCTGCTGAAATAAACACGTTTTGGCAAATTTGGTCATCCCCATGTAACTTGTAGGGCAGGAAAAGCACAGTTTTCAAAACGTGTTTTTCAGCCCGAAATAAACGCGTTTTCTCAGCCCTTAGAATCACAGTGTAACTGCTTGGCTTAGTAGAGCACACTGAGTCAGCCCTTAACCCCAGTGGGCAGAAATTGTCACAACGTGCTTTTCAGCAGAAATAAACACGTTTTGGCAACTTTGGTCACCCCCATGTAAGTTATAGGGCAGGAACAGCACAGTTTTCAAAACGTGTTTTTCAGCCCGAAATAAACGCGTTTTCTCAGCCCTTAGAATCACAGTGTAACTGCCTGGCTCAGAAGAGCAAACTGAGTCAGCCCTTAACCCCAGTGTGCAGAAATAGTCACAACTTGTTTTTCTGCTGAAATAAACACGTTTTGGCAAATTTGGTCACCCCCATGTAACTTGTAGGGCAGGAAAAGCAAATTTTTCAAAACGTATTATTCAGCCAGAAATAAACACGTTTTCT
Source organism: Atractosteus spatula (assembly GCF_055471065.1). Classification (NCBI taxonomy): domain Eukaryota; kingdom Metazoa; phylum Chordata; class Actinopteri; order Semionotiformes; family Lepisosteidae; genus Atractosteus; species Atractosteus spatula. The sequence continues at coordinate 946,387 of NC_142725.1, forward strand.
CAGCCCTTAGAATCACAGTGTAACTGCCTGGCTTAGTAGAGCACACTGAGTCAGCCCTTAACCCCAGTGTGCAGAAATTGTCACAACTTGTTTTTCTGCTGAAATAAACACGTTTTGGCAACTTTGGTCACCCCCATGTAAGGTATAGGGCAGGAACAGCTCAGTTTTCAAAACGTGTTTTTCAGCCAGAAATAAACACGTTTTCTCAGCCCTTGGAATCGCAGTGTAACTGCCTGGCTTAGTAGAGCACACTGAGTCAGCCCTTAACCCCAGTGGGCAGAAATTGTCACAACGTGCTTTTCAGCAGAAATTAACACGTTTTGGCAACTTTGGTCACCCCCATGTAAGTTATAAGACAGGAACAGCACAGTTTTCAAAACGTGTTTTTCAGCCCGAAATAAACGCGTTTTCTCAGCCCTTAGAATCACAGTGTAACTGCCTGGCTCAGAAGAGCACACTGAGTCAGCCCTTAACCCCAGTGTGCAGAAATTGTCACAACTTGTTTTTCTGCTGAAATAAACACGTTTTGGCAACTTTGGTCACCCCCATGTAAGGTATAGGGCAGGAACAGCACAGCTTTCAAAACGTGTTTTTCAGCCAGAAATAAACACGTTTTCTCAGCCCTTGGAATCGCAGTGTATCTGCCTGGCTCAGAAGAGCCCACTGAGTCAGCCCTTAACCCCACAGATCAGAAATTGTCAAAACGTGTTTTTCAGCACAAATAAACACGTTTTGGCAACTTTGGTCACCCCCATGTAAGTTATAGGCCAGGAACAGCACCGTTTTCAAAACGTGTTTTTCAGCCAGAAATAAACACGTTTTCTCAGCCTTTGGAATCGCAGTGTATCTGCCTGGCTCAGAAGAGCCCACTGAGTCAGCCCTTAACCCCAGTGATCAGAAATTGTCAAAACGTGTTTTTCAGCACAAATAAACACGTTTTGGCAACTTTGGTCAACCCCATGTAAGTTATAGGGCAGGAACAGCACAGCTTTCAAAACGTGTTTTTCAGCCCGAAATAAACGCGTTTTCTCAGCCCTTAGAATCACAGTGTAACTGCCTGGCTCAGAAGAGCACACTGAGTCAGCCCTTAACCCCAGTGTGCAGAAATTGTCACAACTTGTTTTTCTGCTGAAATAAACACGTTTTGGCAACTTTGGTCACCCCCATGGAAGTTATAGGCCAGGAACAGCACAGTTTTAAAAACGTGTTTTTCAGCCCGAAATAAACGCGTTTTCTCAGCCCTTAGAATTGCAGTGTAACTGCCTGGCTCAGAAGAGCCCACTGAGTCAGCCCTTAACCCCACTGATCAGAAATTGTCAAAACGTGTTTTTCAGCACAAATAAACACGTTTTGGCAACTTTGGTCACCCCCATGGAAGTTATAGGCCAGGAACAGCACAGTTTTCAAAACGTGTTTTTCAGCCCGAAATAAACGCGTTTTCTCATCCCTTAGAATCGCAGTGTAACTGCCTGGCTCAGAAGAGCCCACTGAGTCAGCCCTTAACCCCAATGATCAGAAATTGTCAAAACGTGTTTTTCAGCACAAATAAACACGTTTTGGCAACTTTGGTCACCCCCATGTAAGTTATAGGGCAGGAACAGCATAGTTTTCAAAATGTGTTTTTCAGCCCGAAATAAACGCGTTTTCTCATCCCTTAGAATCACAGTGTAACTGCCTGGCTCAGAAGAGCCCACTGAGTCAGCTCTTAACCCCAATGATCAGAAATTGTCAAAACGTGTTTTTCAACAGAAATAAACACGTTTTGGCAACTTTGGTCAACCCCATGTAAGTTATAGGGCAGGAACAGCACAGCTTTCAAAACGTGTTTTTCAGCCCGAAATAAACGCGTTTTCTCAGCCCTTAGAATCACAGTGTAACTGCCTGGCTCAGAAGAGCACACTGAGTCAGCCCTTAACCCCAGTGTGCAGAAATTGTCACAACTTGTTTTTCTGCTGAAATAAACACGTTTTGGCAACTTTGGTCACCCCCATGTAAGGTATAGGGCAGGAACAGCACAGCTTTCAAAACGTGTTTTTCAGCCAGAAATAAACACGTTTTCTCAGCCCTTGGAATCGCAGTGTATCTGCCTGGCTCAGAAGAGCCCACTGAGTCAGCCCTTAACCCCACAGATCAGAAATTGTCAAAACGTGTTTTTCAGCACAAATAAACACGTTTTGGCAACTTTGGTCACCCCCATGTAAGTTATAGGCCAGGAACAGCACCGTTTTCAAAACGTGTTTTTCAGCCAGAAATAAACACGTTTTCTCAGCCTTTGGAATCGCAGTGTATCTGCCTGGCTCAGAAGAGCCCACTGAGTCAGCCCTTAACCCCAGTGATCAGAAATTGTCAAAACGTGTTTTTCAGCACAAATAAACACGTTTTGGCAACTTTGGTCAACCCCATGTAAGTTATAGGGCAGGAACAGCACAGTTTTCAAAACGTGTTTTTCAGCCAGAAATAAACGCGTTTTCTCAGCCCTTAGAATCACTGTGTAACTGCCTGGCTTAGTAGAGCACACTGAGTCAGCCCTTAACCCCAGTGTGCAGAAATTGTCACAACGTGCTTTTCAGCAGAAATAAACACGTTTTGGCAACTTTGGTCACCCCCATGTAAGTTATAGGGCAGGAACAGCACAGTTTTCAAAACGTGTTTTTCAGCCCGAAATAAACGCGTTTTCTCAGCCCTTAGAATCACAGTGTAACTGCCTGGCTCAGAAGAGCACACTGCGTCAGCCCTTAACCCCAGTGTGCAGAAATTGTCACAACTTGTTTTTCTGCTGAAATAAACACGTTTTGGCAACTTTGGTCACCCCCATGTAACTTGTAGGGCAGGAACAGCAAATTTTTCAAAACGTGTTTTTCAGCCCGAAATAAACGCGGTTTCTCAGCCTTTGGAATCACAGTGTATCTACCTGGCTCAGAAGAGCACACTGAGTCAGCCCTTAACCCCACTGATCAGAAATTGTCAAAACGTGTTTTTCAGCACAAATAAACACGTTTTGGCAACTTTGGTCACCCCCATGTAATTTATAGGGCAGGAACAGCACAGTTTTCAAAACGTGTTATTCAGCCAGAAATAAACACGTTTTCTCAGCCCTTGGAATCGCAGTGTATCTGCCTGGCTCAGAAGAGCCCACTGAGTCAGCCCTTAACCCCAGTGATCAGAATTTGTCAAAACTTGTTTTTCAGCACAAATAAACACGTTTTGGCAACTTTGGTCACCCCCATGTAACTTGTAGGGCAGGAACAGCAAACTTTTTAAAACGCGTTTTTCAGCCCGAAATAAACGCGGTTTCTCAGCCCTTGGAATCACAGTGTATCTGCCTGGCTCAGAAGAGCCCACTGAGTCAGCCCTTAACCCCACTGATCAGAAATTGTCAAAACGTGTTTTTCAGCACAAATAAACACGTTTTGGCAACTTTGGTCACCCCCATGGAAGTTATAGGCCAGGAACAGCACAGTTTTCAAAACGTGTTTTTCAGCCCGAAATAAACGCGTTTTCTCATCCATTAGAATCACAGTGTAACTGCCTGGCTCAGAAGAGCCCACTGAGTCAGCCCTTAACCCCAATGATCAGAAATTGTCAAAATGTGTTTTTCAACACATATAAACACGTTTTGGCAACTTTGGTCAACCCCATGTAAGTTATAGGGCAGGAACAGCACAGTTTTAAAAACATGTTTTTCAGCCAGAAATAAACGCGTTTTCTCAGCCTTTAGAATCGCAGTGTAACTGCCTGGCTCAGAAGAGCCCACTGAGTCAGCCCTTAACCCCAGTGATCAGAAATTGTCAAAACGTGTTTTTCAGCACAAATAAACACGTTTTGGCAACTTTGGTCACCCCCATGTAAGTTATAGGGCAGGAACAGCATAGTTTTCAAAATGTGTTTTTCAGCCCGAAATAAACGCGTTTTCTCATCCCTTAGAATCACAGTGTAACTGCCTGGCTCAGAAGAGCCCACTGAGTCAGCCCTTAACCCCAATGATCAGAAATTGTCAAAACGTGTTTTTCAACACAAATAAACACGTTTTGGCAACTTTGGTCAATCCCATGTAAGTTATAGGGCCGGAACAGCACAGCTTTCAAAACGTGTTTTTCAGCCCGAAATAAACGCGTTTTCTCAGCCCTTAGAATCACAGTGTAACTGCCTGGCTCAGAAGAGCACACTGAGTCAGCCCTTAACCCCAGTGTGCAGAAATTGTCACAACTTGTTTTTCTGCTGAAATAAACACGTTTTGGCAACTTTGGTCACCCCCATGTAAGGTATAGGGCAGGAACAGCTCAGTTTTCAAAACGTGTTTTTCAGCCAGAAATAGACACGTTTTCTCAGCCCTTGGAATCGCAGTGTATCTGCCTGGCTCAGAAGAGCCCACTGAGTCAGCCCTTAACCCCACAGATCAGAAATTGTCAAAACGTGTTTTTCAGCACAAATAAACACGTTTTGGCAACTTTGGTCACCCCCATGTAAGTTATAGGCCAGGAACAGCACCGTTTTCAAAACGTGTTTTTCAGCCAGAAATAAACACGTTTTCTCAGCCTTTGGAATCACAGTGTATCTGCCAGGCTCAGAAGAGCCCACTGAGTCAGCCCTTAACCCCAGTGATCAGAAATTGTCAAAACGTGTTTTTCAGCACAAATAAACACGTTTTGGCAACTTTGGTCAACCCCATGTAAGTTATAGGGCAGGAACAGCACAGTTTTCAAAACGTGTTTTTCAGCCAGAAATAAACGCGTTTTCTCAGCCCTTAGAATCACAGTGTAACTGCCTGGCTTAGTAGAGCAAACTGAGTCAGCCCTTAACCCCAGTGTGCAGAAATTGTCAAAACGTGTTTTTCAGCACAAATAAACACGTTTTGGCAACGTTGGTCACCCCCATGTAATTTATAGGGCAGGAACAGCACAGTTTTCAAAACGTGTTATTCAGCCAGAAATAAACACGTTTTCTTAGCCCTTGGAATCGCAGTGTATCTGCCTGGCTCAGAAGAGCCCACTGAGTCAGCCCTTAACCCCAGTGATCAGAATTTGTCAAAACTTGTTTTTCAGCACAAATAAACACGTTTTGGCAACTTTGGTCACCCCCATGTAACTTGTAGGGCAGGAACAGCAAACTTTTTAAAACGCGTTTTTCAGCCCGAAATAAACGCGGTTTCTCAGCCCTTGGAATCACAGTGTATCTGCCTGGCTCAGAAGAGCCCACTGAGTCAGCCCTTAACCGCAGTGATCAGAATTTGTCAAAACTTGTTTTTCAGCACAAATAAACACGTTTTGGCAACTTTGGTCACCCCCATGTAATTTATAGGGCAGGAACAGCACAGTTTTCAAAACGTGTTATTCAGCCAGAAATAAACACGTTTTCTCAGCCCTTGGAATCGCAGTGTATCTGCCTGGCTCAGAAGAGCCCACTGAGTCAGCCCTTAACCCCAGTGTGCAGAAATTGTCAAAACGTGTTTTTCAGCACAAATAAACACGTTTTGGCAACTTTGGTCACCCCCATGGAAGTTATAGGCCAGGAACAGCACAGTTTTCAAAAAGTGTTTTTCAGCCCGAAATAAACGCGTTTTCTCATCCCTTAGAATCACAGTGTAACTGCCTGGCTTAGTAGAGCACACTGAGTCAGCCCTTAACCCCAGTGGGCAGAAATTGTCACAATGTGCTTTTCAGCAGAAATAAACACGTTTTGGCAACTTTGGTCACCCCCTTGTAAGTTATAGGGCAGGAACAGCACAGTTTTCAAAACGTGTTTTTCAGCCCGAAATAAACGCGTTTTCTCAGCCCTTAGAATCACAGTGTAACTGCCTGGCTCAGAAGAGCAAACTGAGTCAGCCCTTAACCCCAGTGTGCAGAAATTGTCACAACTTGTTTTTCTGCTGAAATAAACACGTTTTGGCAAATTTGGTCACCCCCATGTAACTTGTAGGGCAGGAAAAGCAAATTTTCCAAAACGTGTTTTTCAGCCCTAAATAAACGCGGTTTCTCAGCCCTTGGAATCACAGTGTATCTGCCTGGCTCAGAAGAGCCCACTGAGTCAGCCCTTAACCCCACTGATCAGAAATTGTCAAAACGTGTTTTTCAGCACAAATAAACACGTTTTGGCAACTTTGGTCACCCCCATGTAATTTATAGGGCAGGAACAGCACAGTTTTCAAAACGTGTTATTCAGCCAGAAATAAACACGTTTTCTCAGCCCTTGGAATCGCAGTGTATCTGCCTGGCTCAGAAGAGCCCACTGAGTCAGCCCTTAACCCCAGTGATCAGAATTTGTCAAAACTTGTTTTTCAGCACAAATAAACACGTTTTGGCAACTTTGGTCACCCCCATGTAAGTTATAGGGCCGGAACAGCACAGCTTTCAAAACGTGTTTTTCAGCCCGAAATAAACGCGTTTTCTCAGCCCTTAGAATCACAGTGTAACTGCCTGGCTTAGTAGAGCACACTGAGTCAGCCCTTAACCCCAGTGGGCAGAAATTGTCACAACGTGCTTTTCAGCAGAAATAAACACGTTTTGGCAACTTTGGTCACCCCCATGTAAGTTATAAGACAGGAACAGCACAGTTTTCAAAACGTGTTTTTCAGCCCGAAATAAACGCGTTTTCTCAGCCCTTAGAATCACAGTGTAACTGCCTGGCTCAGAAGAGCACACTGAGTCAGCCCTTAACCCCAGTGTGCAGAAATTGTCACAACTTGTTTTTCTGCTGAAATAAACACGTTTTGGCAACTTTGGTCACCCCCATGTAAGGTATAGGGCAGGAACAGCACAGCTTTCAAAACGTGTTTTTCAGCCAGAAATAAACACGTTTTCTCAGCCCTTGGAATCGCAGTGTATCTGCCTGGCTCAGAAGAGCCCACTGAGTCAGCCCTTAACCCCACAGATCAGAAATTGTCAAAACGTGTTTTTCAGCACAAATAAACACGTTTTGGCAACTTTGGTCACCCCCATGTAAGTTATAGGCCAGGAACAGCACCGTTTTCAAAACGTGTTTTTCAGCCAGAAATAAACACGTTTTCTCAGCCTTTGGAATCGCAGTGTATCTGCCTGGCTCAGAAGAGCCCACTGAGTCAGCCCTTAACCCCAGTGATCAGAAATTGTCAAAACGTGTTTTTCAGCACAAATAAACACGTTTTGGCAACTTTGGTCAACCCCATGTAAGTTATAGGGCAGGAACAGCACAGTTTTCAAAACGTGTTTTTCAGCCAGAAATAAACGCGTTTTCTCAGCCCTTAGAATCACAGTGTAACTGCCTGGCTTAGTAGAGCACACTGAGTCAGCCCTTAACCCCAGTGGGCAGAAATTGTCACAACGTGCTTTTCAGCAGAAATAAACACGTTTTGGCAACTTTGGTCACCCCCATGTAAGTTATAGGGCAGGAACAGCACAGTTTTCAAAACGTGTTTTTCAGCCCGAAATAAACGCGTTTTCTCAGCCCTTAGAATCACAGTGTAACTGCCTGGCTCAGAAGAGCACACTGCGTCAGCCCTTAACCCCAGTGTGCAGAAATTGTCACAACTTGTTTTTCTGCTGAAATAAACACGTTTTGGCAACTTTGGTCACCCCCATGTAACTTGTAGGGCAGGAACAGTAAATTTTTCAAAACGTGTTTTTCAGCCCGAAATAAACGCGGTTTCTCAGCCTTTGGAATCACAGTGTATCTACCTGGCTCAGAAGAGCACACTGAGTCAGCCCTTAACCCCACTGATCAGAAATTGTCAAAACGTGTTTTTCAGCACAAATAAACACGTTTTGGCAACTTTGGTCACCCCCATGTAATTTATAGGGCAGGAACAGCACAGTTTTCAAAACGTGTTATTCAGCCAGAAATAAACACGTTTTCTCAGCCCTTGGAATCGCAGTGTATCTGCCTGGTTCAGAAGAGCCCACTGAGTCAGCCCTTAACCCCAGTGATCAGAATTTGTCAAAACTTGTTTTTCAGCAGAAATAAACACGTTTTGGCAACTTTGGTCACCCCCATGTAACTCGTAGGGCAGGAACAGCAAACTTTTTAAAACGCGTTTTTCAGCCCGAAATAAACGCGGTTTCTCAGCCCTTGGAATCACAGTGTATCTGCCTGGCTCAGAAGAGCCCACTGAGTCAGCCCTTAACCCCAGTGATCAGAATTTGTCAAAACTTGTTTTTCAGCACAAATAAACACGTTTTGGCAACTTTGGTCATCCCCATGTAACTTGTAGGGCAGGAACAGCAAACTTTTTAAAACGCGTTTTTCAGCCCGAAATAAACGCGGTTTCTCAGCCCTTGGAATCACAGTGTATCTGCCTGGCTCAGAAGAGCCCACTGAGTCAGCCCTTAACCCCACTGATCAGAAATTGTCAAAACGTGTTTTTCAGCACAAATAAACACGTTTTGGCAACTTTGGTCACCCCCATGGAAGTTATAGGCCAGGAACAGCACAGTTTTCAAAACGTGTTTTTCAGCCCGAAATAAACGTGTTTTCTCATCCCTTAGAATCACAGTGTAACTGCCTGGCTCAGAAGAGCCCACTGAGTCAGCCCTTAACCCCAATGATCAGAAATTGTCAAAATGTGTTTTTCAACACATATAAACACGTTTTGGCAACTTTGGTCAACCCCATGTAAGTTATAGGGCAGGAACAGCACAGTTTTAAAAACGTGTTTTTCAGCCCGAAATAAACGCGTTTTCTCAGCCTTTAGAATCGCAGTGTAACTGCCTGGCTCAGAAGAGCCCACTGAGTCAGCCCTTAACCCCAGTGATCAGAAATTGTCAAAACGTGTTTTTCAGCACAAATAAACACGTTTTGGCAACTTTGGTCACCCCCATGTAAGTTATAGGGCAGGAACAGCATAGTTTTCAAAATGTGTTTTTCAGCCCGAAATAAACGCGTTTTCTCATCCCTTAGAATCACAGTGTAACTGCCTGGCTCAGAAGAGCCCACTGAGTCAGCCCTTAACCCCAATGATCAGAAATTGTCAAAACGTGTTTTTCAACACAAATAAACACGTTTTGGCAACTTTGGTCAACCCCATTTAAGTTATAGGGCCGGAACAGCACAGCTTTCAAAACGTGTTTTTCAGCCCGAAATAAACGCGTTTTCTCAGCCCTTAGAATCACAGTGTAACTGCCTGGCTCAGAAGAGCACACTGAGTCAGCCCTAACCCCAGTGTGCAGAAATTGTCACAACTTGTTTTTCTGCTGAAATAAACACGTTTTGGCAACTTTGGTCACCCCCATGTAAGGTATAGGGCAGGAACAGCTCAGTTTTCAAAACGTGTTTTTCAGCCAGAAATAAACACGTTTTCTCAGCCCTTGGAATCGCAGTGTATCTGCCTGGCTCAGAAGAGCCCACTGAGTCAGCCCTTAACCCCACAGATCAGAAATTGTCAAAACGTGTTTTTCAGCACAAATAAACACGTTTTGGCAACTTTGGTCACCCCCATGTAAGTTATAGGCCAGGAACAGCACCGTTTTCAAAACGTGTTTTTCAGCCAGAAATAAACACGTTTTCTCAGCCCTTAGAATCACAGTGTAACTGCCTGGCTTAGTAGAGCACACTGAGTCAGCCCTTAACCCCAGTGGGCTGAAATTGTCACAACGTGCTTTTCAGCAGAAATAAACACGTTTTGGCAACTTTGGTCACCCCCATGTAAGTTATAGGGCAGGAACAGCACAGTTTTCAAAACGTGTTTTTCAGCCCGAAATAAACGCGTTTTCTCAGCCCTTAGAATCACACTGTAACTGCCTGGCTCAGAAGAACACACTGAGTCAGCCCTTAACCCCAGTGTGCAGAAATTGTCACAACTTGTTTTTCTGCTGAAATAAACACGTTTTGGCAACTTTGGTCACCCCCATGTAACTTGTAGGGCAGGAACAGCAAATTTTTCAAAACGTGTTTTTCAGCACAAATAAACACGTTTTGGCAACTTTGGTCACCCCCATGTAATTTATAGGGCAGGAACAGCACAGTTTTCAAAACGTGTTATTCAGCCAGAAATAAATACGTTTTCTCAGCCCTTGGAATCGCAGTGTATCTGCCTGGTTCAGAAGAGCCCACTGAGTCAGCCCTTAACCCCAGTGATCAGAATTTGTCAAAACTTGTTTTTCAGCACAAATAAACACGTTTTGGCAACTTTGGTCACCCCCATGTAACTTGTAGGGCAGGAACAGCAAACTTTTTAAAACGCGTTTTTCAGGCCGAAATAAACGCGGTTTCTCAGCCCTTGGAATCACAGTGTATCTGCCTGGCTCAGAAGAGCCCACTGAGTCAGCCCTTAACCCCAGTGATCAGAATTTGTCAAAACTTGTTTTTCAGCACAAATAAACACGTTTTGGCAACTTTGGTCATCCCCATGTAACTTGTAGGGCAGGAACAGCAAACTTTTTAAAACGCGTTTTTCAGCCCGAAATAAACGCGGTTTCTCAGCCCTTGGAATCACAGTGTATCTGCCTGGCTCAGAAGAGCCCACTGAGTCAGCCCTTAACCCCAGTGATCAGAATTTGTCAAAACGTGTTTTTCAGCACAAATACACACGTTTTGGCAACTTTGGTCACCCCCATGGAAGTTATAGGCCAGGAACAGCACAGTTTTCAAAACGTGTTTTTCAGCCCGAAATAAACGCATTTTCTCATCCCTTAGAATCACAGTGTAACTGCCTGGCTCAGAAGAGCCCACTGAGTCAGCCCTTAACCCCAATGATCAGAAATTGTCAAAATGTGTTTTTCAACACATATAAACACGTTTTGGCAACTTTGGTCAACCCCATGTAAGTTATAGGGCAGGAACAGCACAGTTTTCAAAACGTGTTTTTCAGCCCTAAATAAACGCGTTTTCTCAGCCCTTAGAATCACTGTGTAACTGCCTGGCTTAGTAGAGCACACTGAGTCAGCCCTTAACCCCAGTTGGCAGAAATTGTCACAACGTGCTTTTCAGCAGAAATAAACACGTTTTGGCAACTTTGGTCACCCCCATGTAAGTTATAGGGCAGGAAAAGCACAGTTTTCAAAACGTGTTTTTCAGCCCGAAATAATCGCGTTTTCTCAGCCCTTAGAATCACAGTGTAACTGCCTGGCTCAGAGGAGCCCACTGAGTCAGCCCTTAACCCCAGTGTGCAGAAATTGTCACAACTTGTTTTTCTGCTGAAATAAACACGTTTTGGCAAATTTGGTCATCCCCATGTAACTTGTAGGGCAGGAAAAGCACAGTTTTCAAAACGTGTTTTTCAGCCCGAAATAAACGCGTTTTCTCAGCCCTTAGAATCACAGTGTAACTGCTTGGCTTAGTAGAGCACACTGAGTCAGCCCTTAACCCCAGTGGGCAGAAATTGTCACAACGTGCTTTTCAGCAGAAATAAACACGTTTTGGCAACTTTGGTCACCCCCATGTAAGTTATAGGGCAGGAACAGCACAGTTTTCAAAACGTGTTTTTCAGCCAGAAATAAACACGTTTTCTCAGCCCTTAGAATCACAGTGTAACTGCCTGGCTCAGAAGAGCAAACTGAGTCAGCCCTTAACCCCAGTGTGCAGAAATAGTCACAACTTGTTTTTCTGCTGAAATAAACACGTTTTGGCAAATTTGGTCACCCCCATGTAACTTGTAGGGCAGGAAAAGCAAATTTTTCAAAACGTATTATTCAGCCAGAAATAAACACGTTTTCTCAGCCCTTAGAATCACAGTGTATCTGCCTGGCTCAGAAGAGCCCACTGAGTCAGCCCTTAACCCCACTGATCAGAAATTGTCACAACTTGTTTTTCTGCTGAAATAAACACGTTTTGGCAACTTTGGTCACCCCCATGTAAGGTATAGGGCAGGAACAGCTCAGTTTTCAAAACGTGTTTTTCAGCCAGAAATAAACACGTTTTCTCAGCCCTTGGAATCGCAGTGTATCTGCCTGGCTCAGAAGAGCCCATTGAGTCAGCCCTTAACCCCACAGATCAGAAATTGTCAAAACGTGTTTTTCAGCACAAATAAACACGTTTTGGCAACTTTGGTCACCCCCATGTAAGTTATAGGCCAGGAACAGCACCGTTTTCAAAACGTGTTTTTCAGCCAGAAATAAACACGTTTTCTCAGCCTTTGGAATCGCAGTGTATCTGCCTGGCTCAGAAGAGCCCACTGAGTCAGCCCTTAACCCCAGTGATCAGAAATTGTCAAAACGTGTTTTTCAGCACAAATAAACACGTTTTGGCAACTTTGGTCAACCCCATGTAAGTTATAGGGCAGGAACAGCACAGTTTTCAAAACGTGTTTTTCAGCCAGAAATAAACGCGGTTTCTCAGCCCTTGGAATCACAGTGTAACTGCCTGGCTTAGTAGAGCACACTGAGTCAGCCCTTAACCCCAGTGGGCAGAAATTGTCACAACGTGCTTTTCAGCAGAAATAAACACGTTTTGGCAACTTTGGTCACCCCCATGTAAGTTATAGGGCAGGAACAGCACAGTTTTCAAAACGTGTTTTTCAGCCCGAAATAAACGCGTTTTCTCAGCCCTTAGAATCACAGTGTAACTGCCTGGCTCAGAAGAGCACACTGCGTCAGCCCTTAACCCCAGTGTGCAGAAATTGTCACAACTTGTTTTTCTGCTGAAATAAACACGTTTTGGCAACTTTGGTCACCCCCATGTAAGGTATAGGGCAGGAACAGCTCAGTTTTCAAAACGTGTTTTTCAGCCAGAAATAAACACGTTTTCTCAGCCCTTGGAATCGCAGTGTATCTGCCTGGCTCAGAAGAGCCCACTGAGTCAGCCCTTAACCCCACAGATCAGAAATTGTCAAAACGTGTTTTTCAGCACAAATAAACACGTTTTGGCAACTTTGGTCACCCCCATGTAAGTTATAGGCCAGGAACAGCACCGTTTTCAAAACGTGTTTTTCAGCCAGAAATAAACACGTTTTCTCAGCCCTTAGAATCACAGTGTAACTGCCTGGCTTAGTAGAGCACACTGAGTCAGCCCTTAACCCCAGTGGGCTGAAATTGTCACAACGTGCTTTTCAGCAGAAATAAACACGTTTTGGCAACTTTGGTCACCCCCATGTAAGTTATAGGGCAGGAACAGCACAGTTTTCAAAACGTGTTTTTCAGCCCGAAATAAACGCGTTTTCTCAGCCCTTAGAATCACACTGTAACTGCCTGGCTCAGAAGAACACACTGAGTCAGCCCTTAACCCCAGTGTGCAGAAATTGTCACAACTTGTTTTTCTGCTGAAATAAACACGTTTTGGCAACTTTGGTCACCCCCATGTAACTTGTAGGGCAGGAACAGCAAATTTTTCAAAACGTGTTTTTCAGCACAAATAAACACGTTTTGGCAACTTTGGTCACCCCCATGTAATTATAGGGCAGGAACAGCACAGTTTTCAAAACGTGTTATTCAGCCAGAAATAAACACGTTTTCTCAGCCCTTGGAATCGCAGTGTATCTGCCTGGCTCAGAAGAGCCCACTGAGTCAGCCCTTAACCCCAGTGATCAGAATTTGTCAAAACTTGTTTTTCAGCACAAATAAACACGTTTTGGCAACTTTGGTCACCCCCATGTAACTTGTAGGGCAGGAACAGCAAACTTTTTAAAACGCGTTTTTCAGGCCGAAATAAACGCGGTTTCTCAGCCCTTGGAATCACAGTGTATCTGCCTGGCTCAGAAGAGCCCACTGAGTCAGCCCTTAACCCCAGTGATCAGAATTTGTGAAAACTTGTTTTTCAGCACAAATAAACACGTTTTGGCAACTTTGGTCATCCCCATGTAACTTGTAGGGCAGGAACAGCAAACTTTTTAAAACGCGTTTTTCAGCCCGAAATAAACGCGGTTTCTCAGCCCTTGGAATCACAGTGTATCTGCCTGGCTCAGAAGAGCCCACTGAGTCAGCCCTTAACCCCACTGATCAGAAATTGTCAAAACGTGTTTTTCAGCACAAATACACACGTTTTGGCAACTTTGGTCACCCCCCATGGAAGTTATAGGCCAGGAACAGCACAGTTTTCAAAACGTGTTTTTCAGCCCGAAATAAACGCGTTTTCTCATCCCTTAAAATCACAGTGTAACTGCCTGGCTCAGAAGAGCCCACTGAGTCAGCCCTTAACCCCAATGATCAGAAATTGTCAAAATGTGTTTTTCAACACATATAAACACGTTTTGGCAACTTTGGTCAACCCCATGTAAGTTATAGGGCAGGAACAGCAAATTTTTCAAAACGTGTTTTTCAGCCCGAAATAAACGCGGTTTCTCAGCCCTTGGAATCACAGTTTATCTGCCTGGCTCAGAAGAGCCCACTGAGTCAGCCCTTAACCCCACTGATCAGAAATTGTCAAAACGTGTTTTTCAGCACAAATAAACACGTTTTGGCAACTTTGGTCACCCCCATGTAAGTTATAGGGCAGGAACAGCACAGTTTTCAAAACGTGTTTTTCAGCCCGAAATAAACGCGTTTTCTCAGCCCTTAGAATCGCAGTGTATCTGCCTGGCTCAGAAGAGCCCACTGAGTCAGCCCTTAACCCCAGTGTGCAGAAATTGTCACAACTTGTTTTTCTGCTGAAATAAACACGTTTTGGCAAATTTGGTCACCCCCATGTAACTTGTAGGGCAGGAAAAGCACAGTTTTCAAAACGTGTTTTTCAGCCCGAAATAAACGCGTTTTCTCAGCCCTTAGAATCACAGTGTAACTGCCTGGCTTAGTAGAGCACACTGAGTCAGCCCTTAACCCCAGTGGGCAGAAATTGTCACAACGTGCTTTTCAGCAGAAATAAACACGTTTTGGCAACTTTGGTCACCCCCATGTAAGTTATAGGGCAGGAACAGGACAGTTTTCAAAACGTGTTTTTCAGCCCGAAATAAACGCGTTTTCTCAGCCCTTAGAATCACAGTGTAACTGCCTGGCTCAGAAGAGCAAACTGAGTCAGCCCTTAACCCCAGTGTGCAGAAATTGTCACAACTTGTTTTTCTGCTGAAATAAACACGTTTTGGCAAATTTGGTCACCCCCATGTAACTTGTAGGGCAGGAAAAGCAAATTTTTCAAAACGTATTATTCAGCCAGAAATAAACACGTTTTCTCAGCCCTTAGAATCACAGTGTAACTGCCTGGCTTAGTAGAGCACACTGAGTCAGCCCTTAAGCCCAGTGGGCAGAAATTGTCACAACGTGCTTTTCAGCAGAAATAAACACGTTTTGGCAACTTTGGTCACCCCCATGTAAGTTATAAGGCAGGAACAGCACAGCTTTCAAAACGTGTTTTTCAGTCCGAAATAAACGCGTTTTCTCAGCCCTTAGAATCACAGTGTAACTGCCTGGCTCAGAAGAGCACACTGAGTCAGCCCTTAACCCCAGTGTGCAGAAATTGTCACAACTTGTTTTTCTGCTGAAATAAACACGTTTTGGCAACTTTGGTCACCCCCATGTAAGGTATAGGGCAGGAACATCTCAGTTTTCAAAACGTGTTTTTCAGCCAGAAATAAACACGTTTTCTCAGCCCTTGGAATCGCAGTGTATCTGCCTGGCTCAGAAGAGCCCACTGAGTCAGCCCTTAACCCCACTGATCAGAAATTGTCAAAACGTGTTTTTCAGCACAAATAAACACGTTTTGGCAACTTTGGTCAACCCCATGTAAGTTATAGGGCAGGAACAGCACAGTTTTCAAAACGTGTTTTTCAGCCAGAAATAAACGTGTTTTCTCAGCCCTTAGAATCACAGTGTAACTGCCTGGCTTAGTAGAGCACACTGAGTCAGCCCTTAACCCCAGAGTGCAGAAATTGTCACAACTTGTTTTTCTGCTGAAATAAACACGTTTTGGCAACTTTGGTCACCCCCATGTAAGGTATATGGCAGGAACAGCACAGTTTTCAAAACGTGTTTTTCAGCAAGAAATAAACACGTTTTCTCAGCCCTTGGAATCGCAGTGTATCTGCCTGGCTCAGAAGAGCCCACTGAGTCAGCCCTTAACCCCAGTGTGCCGAAATTGTCAAAACGTGTTTTTCAGCAGAAATAAACACGTTTTGGCAAGTTTGGTCATCCCCATGTAACTTGTAGGGCAGGAACAGCAAACTTTTTAAAACGCGTTTTTCAGCCCGAAATAAACGCGGTTTCTCAGCCCTTAGAATCACAGTGTAACTGCCTGGCTTAGTAGAGCACACTGAGTCAGCCCTTAACCCCAGAGTGCAGAAATTGTCACAACTTGTTTTTCTGCTGAAATAAACACGTTTTGGCAACTTTGGTCACCCCCATGTAAGGTATATGGCAGGAACAGCACAGTTTTCAAAACGTGTTTTTCAGCAAGAAATAAACACGTTTTCTCAGCCCTTAGAATCACAGTGTATCTGCCTGGCTCAGAAGGGCCCACTGAGTCAGCCCTTAACCCCACTGATCAGAAATTGTCAAAACGTGTTTTTCAGCACAAATAAACACGTTTTGGCAACTTTGGTCACCCCCATGTATGTTATAGGGCAGGAACAGAACAGTTTTCAAAACGTGTTTTCAGCCCGAAATAAACGCGTTTTCTCAGCCCTTAGAATCACAGTGTAACTGCCTGGCTTAGTAGAGCACACTGAGTCAGCCCTTAACCCCAGTGGGCAGAAATTGTCACAACGTGCTTTTCAGCAGAAATAAACATGTTTTGGCAACTTTGGTCAACCCCATGTAAGTTATAGGGCAGGAAAAGCACTGTTTTCAAAACGTGTTTTTCAGCCCGAAATAATCGCGTTTTCTCAGCCCTTAGAATCACAGTGTAACTGCCTGGCTCAGAAGAGCCCACTGAGTCAGCCCTTAACCCCAGTGATTAGAATTTGTCAAAACGTGTTTTTCAGCAGAAATAAACACGTTTTGGCAACTTTGGTCACCCCCATGTAAGTTATAGGGCAGGACCAGCACAGTTTTCAAAACGTGTTTTTCAGCCAGAAATAAACGCGTTTTCTCATCCCTTAGAATCACAGTGTAACTGCCTGGCTCAGAAGAGCCCACTGAGTCAGCCCTTAACCCCAATGATCAGAAATTTTCAAAATATGTTTTTCAACACAAATAAACACGTTTTGGCAACTTTGGTCAACCCCATGTAAGGTATAGGGCAGGAACAGCTCAGTTTTCAAAACGTGTTTTTCAGCCAGAAATAAACACGTTTTCTCAGCCCTTGGAATCGCAGTGTATCTGCCTGGCTCAGAAGAGCCCACTGAGTCAGCCCTTAACCCCAGTGATCAGAAATTGTCAAAACGTGTTTTTCAGCACAAATAAACACGTTTTGGCAACTTTGGTCAACCCCATGTAAGTTATAGGGCAGGAACAGCACAGTTTTCAAAACGTGTTTTTCAGCCAGAAATAAACGCGTTTTCTCAGCCCTTAGAATCACAGTGTAACTGCCTGGCTTAGTAGAGCACACTGAGTCAGCCCTTAACCCCAGTGTGCAGAAATTGTCACAACTTGTTTTTCTGCTGAAATAAACACGTTTTGGCAACTTTGGTCACCCCCATGTAAGGTATAGGGCAGGAACAGCACAGTTTTCAAAACGTGTTTTTCAGCCAGAAATAAACACGTTTTCTCAGCCCTTGGAATCGCAGTGTATCTGCCTGGCTCAGAAGAGCCCACTGAGTCAGCCCTTAACCCCAGTGTGCCGAAATTGTCAAAACGTGTTTTTCAGCAGAAATAAACACGTTTTGGCAACTTTGGTCACCCCCATGTAACTTGTAGGGCAGGAACAGCAAACTTTTTAAAACGCGTTTTTCAGCCCGAAATAAACGCGGTTTCTCAGCCCTCGGAATCACAGTGTATCTGCCTGGCTCAGAAGGGCCCACTGAGTCAGCCCTTAACCCCACTGATCAGAAATTGTCAAAACGTGTTTTTCAACACAAATAAACACGTTTTGGCAACTTTGGTCAACCCCATGTAAGTTATAGGGCAGGAACAGCACAGTTTTCAAAACGTGTTTTTCAGCCCGAAATAAACGCGTTTTCTCAGCCGTTAGAATCACAGTGTAACTGCCTGGCATAGTAGAGCACACTGAGTCAGCCCTTAACGCCAGTGGGCAGAAATTGTCACAATGTGCTTTTCAGCAGAAATAAACACGTTTTGGCAACTTTGGTCACCCCCTTGTAAGTTATAGGGCAGGAACAGCACAGTTTTCAAAACGTGTTTTTCAGCCCGAAATAAACGCGTTTTCTCAGCCCTTAGAATCACAGTGTATCTGCCTGGCTCAGAAGAGCCCACTGAGTCAGCCCTTAACCCCACTGATCAGAAATTGTCAAAACGTGTTTTTCAGCACAAATAAACACGTTTTGGCAACTTTGGTCACCCCCATGTAAGTTATAGGGCAGGAACAGAACAGTTTTCAAAACGTGTTTTCAGCCCGAAATAAACGCGTTTTCTCAGCCCTTAGAATCACAGTGTAACTGCCTGGCTTAGTAGAGCACACTGAGTCAGCCCTTAACCCCAGTGGGCAGAAATTGTCACAACGTGCTTTTCAGCAGAAATAAACATGTTTTGGCAACTTTGGTCAACCCCATGTAAGTTATAGTGCAGGAAAAGCACTGTTTTCAAAACGTGTTTTTCAGCCCGAAATAATCGCGTTTTCTCATCCTTTAGAATCACAGTGTAACTGCCTGGCTCAGAAGAGCCCACTGAGTCAGCCCTTAACCCCAATGATCAGAAATTTTCAAAATGTGTTTTTCAACACAAATAAACACGTTTTGGCAACTTTGGTTAACCCCATGTAAGTTATAGGGCAGGAACAGCACAGTTTTCAAAACGTGTTTTTCAGCACGAAATAAACGCGTTTTCTCAGCCCTTAGAATCACAGTGTAACTGCCTGGCTTAGTAGAGCACACTGAGTCAGCCCTTAACCCCAGTGGGCAGAAATTGTCACAATGTGCTTTTCAGCAGAAATAAACACGTTTTGGCAACTTTGGTCACCCCCTTGTAAGTTATAGGGCAGGAACAGCACAGTTTTCAAAACGTGTTTTTCAGCCCGAAATAAACGCGTTTTCTCAGCCCTTAGAATCGCAGTGTATCTGCCTGGCTCAGAAGAGCCCACTGAGTCAGCCCTTAACCCCAGTGTGCAGAAATTGTCACAACTTGTTTTTCTGCTGAAATAAACACGTTTTGGCAAATTTGGTCACCCCCATGTAACTTGTAGGGTAGGAAAAGCAAATTTTTCAAAACGTGTTTTTCAGCCCGAAATAAACGCGGTTTCTCAGCCCTTGGAATAACAGTGTATCTGCCTGGCTCAGAAGAGCCCACTGAGTCAGCCCTTAACCCCACTGATCAGAAATTGTCAAAATGTGTTTTTCAGCACAAATAAACACGTTTTGGCAACTTTGGTCACCCCCATGTAATTTATAGGGCAGGAACAGCACAGTTTTCAAAACGTGTTTTTCAGCCCGAAATAAACGCGTTTTCTCAGCCCTAGAATCACAGTGTAACTGCCTGGCTCAGAAGAGCACACTGAGTCAGCCCTTAACCCCAGTGTGCAGAAATTGTCACAACTTGTTTTTCTGCTGAAATAAACACGTTTTGGCAACTTTGGTCAACCCCATGTAATTTATAGGGCAGGAACAGCACAGTTTTCAAAACGTGTTTTTCAGCACAAATAAACACGTTTTGGCAACTTTGGTCAACCCCATGTAAGTTATAGGGCAGGAACAGCACAGTTTTCAAAACGTGTTTTTCAGCCCGAAATAAACGCGTTTTCTCAGCCCTTAGAATCACAGTGTAACTGCCTGGCTCAGAAGAGCACACTGAGTCAGCCCTTAACCCCAGTGTGCAGAAATTGTCACAACTTGTTTTTCTGCTGAAATAAACACGTTTTGGCAACTTTGGTCAACCCCATGTAAGTTATAGGGCAGGAACAGCACAGTTTTCAAAACGTGTTTTTCAGCCAAAATAAACGCGTTTTCTCAGCCCTTGGAAACGCACTGTAACTGCCTGGCTCCGAAGAGCCCACTGAGTCAGCCCTTAACCCGAGTGATCAGAAATTGTCAAAACGTGTTTTTCAGCACAAATAAACACGTTTTGGCAACTTTGGTCACCCCCATGTAAGTTATAGGGCAGGAACAGCACAGTTTTCAAAACGTGTTTTTCAGCCCGAAATAAACGCGTTTTCTCATCCCTTAGAATCACAGTGTAACTGCCTGGCTCAGAAGAGCCCACTGAGTCAGCCCTTAACCCCAATGATCAGAAATTGTCAAAACGTGTTTTTCAACACAAATAAACACGTTTTGGCAACTTTGGTCAACCCCATGTAAGTTATAGGGCAGGAACAGCACAGTTTTCAAAACGTGTTTTTCAGCCCGAAATAAACGCGTTTTCTCAGCCCTTAGAATCACAGTGTAACTTCCTGGCTTTGTAGAGCAAACTGAGTCAGACCTTAACCCCAGTGGGCAGAAATTGTCACAACGTGCTTTTCAGCAGAAATAAACACGTTTTGGCAACTTTGGTCACCCCCATGTAAGTTATAGGACAGGAACAGCACAGTTTTCAAAACGTGTTTTTCAGCCCGAAATAAACGCGTTTTCTCAGCCCTTAGAATCACAGTGTAACTGCCTGGCTCAGAAGAGCACACTGAGTCAGCCCTTAACCCCAGTGTGCAGAAATTGTCACAACTTGTTTTTCTGCTGAAATAAACACGTTTTGGCAACGTTGGTCACCCCCATGTAAGTTATAGGGCAGGAACAGCACAGTTTTCAAAACGTGTTTTTCAGCCCGAAATAAACGCGTTTTCTCAACCCTTGGAATCGCAGTGTAACTGCCTGGGTCAGAAGAGCCCACTGAGTCAGCCCTTAACCCCAGTGATCAGAAATTGTCAAAACGTGTTTTTCATCTCAAACAAACACGTTTTGGCAACTTTGGTCAACCCCATGTAAGTTATAGGGCAGGAACAGCACAGTTTTCAAAACGTGTTTTTCAGCCCGAAATAAACGCGTTTTCTCAGCCCTTAGAATCACAGTGTAACTGCCTGGCTTAGTAGAGCACACTGAGTCAGCCCTTAACCCCAGTGGGCAGAAATTGTCACAACGTGTTTTTCAGCAGAAATAAACACGTTTTGGCAACTTTGGTCACCCCCATGTAAGTTATAGGGCAGGAACAGCACAGTTTTCAAAACGTGTTTTTTAGCCCGAAATAAACGCGTTTTCTCAACCCTTGGAATCACAGTGAAACTGCCTGGCTCAGAAGAGCCCACTGAATCAGCCCTTTACCCCAATGATCAGAAATTGTCAAAAAGTGTTTTTCAACACAAATAAACACGTTTTGGCAACTTTGGTAACCCCCATGTAAGTTATAGGGCAAGAACAGCACAGTTTTCAAAACGTGTTTTTCAGCCCGAAATAAACGCGTTTTCTCAGCCCTTAGAATCACAGTGTAACTGCCTGGCTTAGTAGAGCCACTGAGTCAGCCCTTAACCCCAGTGTGCAGAAATTGTCACAACGTGCTTTTCAGCAGAAATAAACACGTTTTGGCAACTTTGGTCACCCCCATGTAAGTTATAGGGCAGGAACAGCACAGTTTTCAAAACGTGTTTTTCAGCCCGAAATAAACGCGTTTTCTAAGCCCTTAGAATCACAGTGTAACTGCCTGGCTTAGTAGAGCACACTGAGTCAGCCCTTAACCCCAGTGGGCTGAAATTGTCACAACGTGCTTTTCAGCAGAAATAAACACGTTTTGGCAACTTTGGTCACCCCCATGTAAGTTATAGGGCAGGAACAGCACAGTTTTCAAAACGTGTTTTTCAGCCCGAAATAAACGCGTTTTCTCAGCCCTTAGAATCACAGTGTAACTGCCTGGCTCAGAAGAGCACACTGAGTCAGCCCTTAACCCCAGTGTGCAGAAATTGTCACAACTTGTTTTTCTGCTGAAATAAACACGTTTTGGCAACTTTGGTCACCCCCATGTAACTTGTAGGGCAGGAACAGCAAATTTTTCAAAACGTGTTTTTCAGCACAAATAAACACGTTTTGGCAACTTTGGTCACCCCCATGTAATTTATAGGGCAGGAACAGCACAGTTTTCAAAACGTGTTATTCAGCCAGAAATAAACACGTTTTCTCAGCCCTTGGAAACGCAGTGTATCTGCCTGGCTCAGAAGAGCCCACTGAGTCAGCCCTTAACCCCAGTGATCAGAATTTGTCAAAACTTGTTTTTCAGCACAAATAAACACGTTTTGGCAACTTTGGTCACCCCCATGTAACTTGTAGGGCAGGAACAGCTAACTTTTTAAAACGCGTTTTTCAGCCCGAAATAAACGCGGTTTCTCAGCCCTTGGAATCACAGTGTATCTGCCTGGCTCAGAAGAGCCCACTGAGTCAGCCCTTAACCCCAGTGATCAGAATTTGTCAAAACTTGTTTTTCAGCACAAATAAACACGTTTTGGCAACTTTGGTCATCCCCATGTAACTTGTAGGGCAGGAACAGCAAACTTTTTAAAACGCGTTTTTCAGCCCGAAATAAACGCGGTTTCTCAGCCCTTGGAATCACAGTGTATCTGCCTGGCTCAGAAGAGCCCACTGAGTCAGCCCTTAACCCCAATGATCAGAAATTGTCAAAATGTGTTTTTCAACACATATAAACACTTTTTGGCAACTTTGGTCACCCCCATGTAAGTTATAGGGCAGGAACAGCACAGTTTTCAAAACGTGTTTTTCAGCCCTAAAAAAACGCGTTTTCTCAGCCCTTAGAATCACTGTGTAACTGCCTGGCTTAGTAGAGCACACTGAGTCAGCCCTTAACCCCAGTTGGCAGAAATTGTCACAACGTGCTTTTCAGCAGAAATAAACACGTTTTGGCAACTTTGGTCACCCCCATGTAAGTTATAGGGCAGGAAAAGCACAGTTTTCAAAACGTGTTTTTCTGCCCGAAATAATCGCGTTTTCTCAGCCCTTAGAATCACAGTGTAACTGCCTGGCTCAGAAGAGCCCACTGAGTCAGCCCTTAACCCCAGTGATTAGAATTTGTCAAAACGTGTTTTTCAGCAGAAATAAACACGTTTTGGCAACTTTGGTCACCCCCATGTAAGTTATAGGGCAGGAACAGCACAGTTTTCAAAACGTGTTTTTCAGCCCGAAATAAACGCGTTTTCTCAGCCCTTAGAATCGCAGTGTATCTGCCTGGCTCAGAAGAGCCCACTGAGTCAGCCCTTAACCCCATTGTGCAGAAATTGTCACAACTTGTTTTTCTGCTGAAATAAACACGTTTTGGCAAATTTGGTCACCCCCATGTAAGTTATAGGGCAGGAACAGCACAGTTTTCAAAACGTGTTTTTCAGCACGAAATAAACGCGTTTTCTCAGCCCTTAGAATCACAGTGTAACTGCCTGGCTTAGTAGAGCACACTGAGTCAGCCCTTAACCCCAGTGGGCAGAAATTGTCACAATGTGCTTTTCAGCAGAAATAAACACGTTTTGGCAACTTTGGTCACCCCCTTGTAAGTTATAGGGCAGGAACAGCACAGTTTTCAAAACGTGTTTTTCAGCCCGAAATAAACGCGTTTTCTCAGCCCTTAGAATCGCAGTGTATCTGCCTGGCTCAGAAGAGCCCACTGAGTCAGCCCTTAACCCCAGTGTGCAGAAATTGTCACAACTTGTTTTTCTGCTGAAATAAACACGTTTTGGCAAATTTGGTCACCCCCATGTAACTTGTAGGGTAGGAAAAGCAAATTTTTCAAAACGTGTTTTTCAGCCCGAAATAAACGCGGTTTCTCAGCCCTTGGAATAACAGTGTATCTGCCTGGCTCAGAAGAGCCCACTGAGTCAGCCCTTAACCCCACTGATCAGAAATTGTCAAAATGTGTTTTTCAGCACAAATAAACACGTTTTGGCAACTTTGGTCACCCCCATGTAATTTATAGGGCAGGAACAGCACAGTTTTCAAAACGTGTTTTTCAGCCCGAAATAAACGCGTTTTCTCAGCCCTAGAATCACAGTGTAACTGCCTGGCTCAGAAGAGCACACTGAGTCAGCCCTTAACCCCAGTGTGCAGAAATTGTCACAACTTGTTTTTCTGCTGAAATAAACACGTTTTGGCAACTTTGGTCAACCCCATGTAATTTATAGGGCAGGAACAGCACAGTTTTCAAAACGTGTTTTTCAGCACAAATAAACACGTTTTGGCAACTTTGGTCAACCCCATGTAAGTTATAGGGCAGGAACAGCACAGTTTTCAAAACGTGTTTTTCAGCCCGAAATAAACGCGTTTTCTCAGCCCTTAGAATCACAGTGTAACTGCCTGGCTCAGAAGAGCACACTGAGTCAGCCCTTAACCCCAGTGTGCAGAAATTGTCACAACTTGTTTTTCTGCTGAAATAAACACGTTTTGGCAACTTTGGTCAACCCCATGTAAGTTATAGGGCAGGAACAGCACAGTTTTCAAAACGTGTTTTTCAGCCAAAATAAACGCGTTTTCTCAGCCCTTGGAAACGCACTGTAACTGCCTGGCTCCGAAGAGCCCACTGAGTCAGCCCTTAACCCGAGTGATCAGAAATTGTCAAAACGTGTTTTTCAGCACAAATAAACACGTTTTGGCAACTTTGGTCACCCCCATGTAAGTTATAGGGCAGGAACAGCACAGTTTTCAAAACGTGTTTTTCAGCCCGAAATAAACGCGTTTTCTCATCCCTTAGAATCACAGTGTAACTGCCTGGCTCAGAAGAGCCCACTGAGTCAGCCCTTAACCCCAATGATCAGAAATTGTCAAAACGTGTTTTTCAACACAAATAAACACGTTTTGGCAACTTTGGTCAACCCCATGTAAGTTATAGGGCAGGAACAGCACAGTTTTCAAAACGTGTTTTTCAGCCCGAAATAAACGCGTTTTCTCAGCCCTTAGAATCACAGTGTAACTTCCTGGCTTTGTAGAGCAAACTGAGTCAGACCTTAACCCCAGTGGGCAGAAATTGTCACAACGTGCTTTTCAGCAGAAATAAACACGTTTTGGCAACTTTGGTCACCCCCATGTAAGTTATAGGACAGGAACAGCACAGTTTTCAAAACGTGTTTTTCAGCCCGAAATAAACGCGTTTTCTCAGCCCTTAGAATCACAGTGTAACTGCCTGGCTCAGAAGAGCACACTGAGTCAGCCCTTAACCCCAGTGTGCAGAAATTGTCACAACTTGTTTTTCTGCTGAAATAAACACGTTTTGGCAACGTTGGTCACCCCCATGTAAGTTATAGGGCAGGAACAGCACAGTTTTCAAAACGTGTTTTTCAGCCCGAAATAAACGCGTTTTCTCAACCCTTGGAATCGCAGTGTAACTGCCTGGGTCAGAAGAGCCCACTGAGTCAGCCCTTAACCCCAGTGATCAGAAATTGTCAAAACGTGTTTTTCATCTCAAACAAACACGTTTTGGCAACTTTGGTCAACCCCATGTAAGTTATAGGGCAGGAACAGCACAGTTTTCAAAACGTGTTTTTCAGCCCGAAATAAACGCGTTTTCTCAGCCCTTAGAATCACAGTGTAACTGCCTGGCTTAGTAGAGCACACTGAGTCAGCCCTTAACCCCAGTGGGCAGAAATTGTCACAACGTGTTTTTCAGCAGAAATAAACACGTTTTGGCAACTTTGGTCACCCCCATGTAAGTTATAGGGCAGGAACAGCACAGTTTTCAAAACGTGTTTTTTAGCCCGAAATAAACGCGTTTTCTCAACCCTTGGAATCACAGTGAAACTGCCTGGCTCAGAAGAGCCCACTGAATCAGCCCTTTACCCCAATGATCAGAAATTGTCAAAAAGTGTTTTTCAACACAAATAAACACGTTTTGGCAACTTTGGTAACCCCCATGTAAGTTATAGGGCAAGAACAGCACAGTTTTCAAAACGTGTTTTTCAGCCCGAAATAAACGCGTTTTCTCAGCCCTTAGAATCACAGTGTAACTGCCTGGCTTAGTAGAGCCACTGAGTCAGCCCTTAACCCCAGTGTGCAGAAATTGTCACAACGTGCTTTTCAGCAGAAATAAACACGTTTTGGCAACTTTGGTCACCCCCATGTAAGTTATAGGGCAGGAACAGCACAGTTTTCAAAACGTGTTTTTCAGCCCGAAATAAACGCGTTTTCTAAGCCCTTAGAATCACAGTGTAACTGCCTGGCTTAGTAGAGCACACTGAGTCAGCCCTTAACCCCAGTGGGCTGAAATTGTCACAACGTGCTTTTCAGCAGAAATAAACACGTTTTGGCAACTTTGGTCACCCCCATGTAAGTTATAGGGCAGGAACAGCACAGTTTTCAAAACGTGTTTTTCAGCCCGAAATAAACGCGTTTTCTCAGCCCTTAGAATCACAGTGTAACTGCCTGGCTCAGAAGAGCACACTGAGTCAGCCCTTAACCCCAGTGTGCAGAAATTGTCACAACTTGTTTTTCTGCTGAAATAAACACGTTTTGGCAACTTTGGTCACCCCCATGTAACTTGTAGGGCAGGAACAGCAAATTTTTCAAAACGTGTTTTTCAGCACAAATAAACACGTTTTGGCAACTTTGGTCACCCCCATGTAATTTATAGGGCAGGAACAGCACAGTTTTCAAAACGTGTTATTCAGCCAGAAATAAACACGTTTTCTCAGCCCTTGGAAACGCAGTGTATCTGCCTGGCTCAGAAGAGCCCACTGAGTCAGCCCTTAACCCCAGTGATCAGAATTTGTCAAAACTTGTTTTTCAGCACAAATAAACACGTTTTGGCAACTTTGGTCACCCCCATGTAACTTGTAGGGCAGGAACAGCTAACTTTTTAAAACGCGTTTTTCAGCCCGAAATAAACGCGGTTTCTCAGCCCTTGGAATCACAGTGTATCTGCCTGGCTCAGAAGAGCCCACTGAGTCAGCCCTTAACCCCAGTGATCAGAATTTGTCAAAACTTGTTTTTCAGCACAAATAAACACGTTTTGGCAACTTTGGTCATCCCCATGTAACTTGTAGGGCAGGAACAGCAAACTTTTTAAAACGCGTTTTTCAGCCCGAAATAAACGCGGTTTCTCAGCCCTTGGAATCACAGTGTATCTGCCTGGCTCAGAAGAGCCCACTGAGTCAGCCCTTAACCCCAATGATCAGAAATTGTCAAAATGTGTTTTTCAACACATATAAACACTTTTTGGCAACTTTGGTCACCCCCATGTAAGTTATAGGGCAGGAACAGCACAGTTTTCAAAACGTGTTTTTCAGCCCTAAAAAAACGCGTTTTCTCAGCCCTTAGAATCACTGTGTAACTGCCTGGCTTAGTAGAGCACACTGAGTCAGCCCTTAACCCCAGTTGGCAGAAATTGTCACAACGTGCTTTTCAGCAGAAATAAACACGTTTTGGCAACTTTGGTCACCCCCATGTAAGTTATAGGGCAGGAAAAGCACAGTTTTCAAAACGTGTTTTTCTGCCCGAAATAATCGCGTTTTCTCAGCCCTTAGAATCACAGTGTAACTGCCTGGCTCAGAAGAGCCCACTGAGTCAGCCCTTAACCCCAGTGATTAGAATTTGTCAAAACGTGTTTTTCAGCAGAAATAAACACGTTTTGGCAACTTTGGTCACCCCCATGTAAGTTATAGGGCAGGAACAGCACAGTTTTCAAAACGTGTTTTTCAGCCCGAAATAAACGCGTTTTCTCAGCCCTTAGAATCGCAGTGTATCTGCCTGGCTCAGAAGAGCCCACTGAGTCAGCCCTTAACCCCATTGTGCAGAAATTGTCACAACTTGTTTTTCTGCTGAAATAAACACGTTTTGGCAAATTTGGTCACCCCCATGTAACTTGTAGGGCAGGAAAAGCACAGTTTTCAAAACGTGTTTTTCAGCCCGAAATAAACGCGTTTTCTCAGCCCTTAGAATCACAGTGTAACTGCCTGGCTTAGTAGAGCACACTGAGTCAGCTCTTAACCCCAGTGGGCAGAAATTGTCACAACGTGCTTTTCAGCAGAAATAAACACGTTTTGGCAACTTTGGTCACCCCCATGTAAGTTATAGGGCAGGAACAGCACAGTTTTCAAAACGTGTTTTTCAGCCCGAAATAAACGCGTTTTCTCAGCCCTTAGAATCACAGTGTAACTGCCTGGCTCAGAAGAGCAAACTGAGTCAGCCCTTATTGTTTTTCTGCTGAAATAAACACGTTTTGGCAAATTTGGTCACCCCCATGTAACTTGTAGGGCAGGAAAAGCAAATTTTTCAAAACGTATTATTCAGCCAGAAATAAACACGTTTTCTCAGCCCTTAGAATCACAGTGTAACTGCCTGGCTTAGTAGAGCACACTGAGTCAGCCCTTAACCCCAGTGTGCAGAAATTGTCACAACTTGTTTTTCTGCTGAAATAAACACGTTTTGGCAACTTTGGTCACCCCCATGTAAGGTATAGGGCAGGAACAGCTCAGTTTTCAAAACGTGTTTTTCAGCCAGAAATAAACACGTTTTCTCAGCCCTTGGAATCGCAGTGTATCTGCCTGGCTCAGAAGAGCCCATTGAGTCAGCCCTTAACCCCACTGATCAGAAATTGTCAAAACGTGTTTTTCAGCACAAATAAACACGTTTTGGAACTTTGGTCACCCCCATGTAAGTTATAGGCCAGGTACAGCACCGTTTTCAAAACGTGTTTTTCAGCCAGAAATAAACACGTTTTCTCAGCCTTTGGAATCGCAGTGTATCTGCCTGGCTCAGAAGAGCCCACTGAGTCAGCCCTTAACCCCAGTGATCAGAAATTGTCAAAACGTGTTTTTCAGCACAAATAAACATGTTTTGGCAACTTTGGTCAACCCCATGTAAGTTATAGGGCAGGAAAAGCACAGTTTTCAAAACGTGTTTTTCAGCCCGAAATAATCGCGTTTTCTCAGCCCTTAGAATCACAGTGTAACTGCCTGGCTCAGAAGAGCCCACTGAGTCAGCCCTTAACCCCAGTGATTAGAATTTGTCAAAACGTGTTTTTCAGCAGAAATAAACACGTTTTGGCAACTTTGGTCACCCCCATGTAAGTTATAGGGCAGGACCAGCACAGTTTTCAAAACGTGTTTTTCAGCCAGAAATAAACGCGTTTTCTCATCCCTTAGAATCACAGTGTAACTGCCTGGCTCAGAAGAGCCCACTGAGTCAGCCCTTAACCCCAATGATCAGAAATTTTCAAAATGTGTTTTTCAACACAAATAAACACGTTTTGGCAACTTTGGTCAACCCCATGTAAGTTATAGGGCAGGAACAGCACAGTTTTCAAAACGTGTTTTTCAGCACGAAATAAACGCGTTTTCTCAGCCCTTAGAATCGCAGTGTATCTGCCTGGCTCAGAAGAGCCCACTGAGTCAGCCCTTAACCCCAGTGTGCAGAAATTGTCACAACTTGTTTTTCTGCTGAAATAAACACGTTTTGGCAAATTTGGTCACCCCCATGTAACTTGTAGGGTAGGAAAAGCAAATTTTTCAAAACGTGTTTTTCAGCCCGAAATAAACGCGGTTTCTCAGCCCTTGGAATAACAGTGTATCTGCCTGGCTCAGAAGAGCCCACTGAGTCAGCCCTTAACCCCACTGATCAGAAATTGTCAAAATGTGTTTTTCAGCACAAATAAACACGTTTTGGCAACTTTGGTCACCCCCATGTAATTTATAGGGCAGGAACAGCACAGTTTTCAAAACGTGTTTTTCAGCCCGAAATAAACGCGTTTTCTCAGCCCTAGAATCACAGTGTAACTGCCTGGCTCAGAAGAGCACACTGAGTCAGCCCTTAACCCCAGTGTGCAGAAATTGTCACAACTTGTTTTTCTGCTGAAATAAACACGTTTTGGCAACTTTGGTCAACCCCATGTAATTTATAGGGCAGGAACAGCACAGTTTTCAAAACGTGTTTTTCAGCACAAATAAACACGTTTTGGCAACTTTGGTCAACCCCATGTAAGTTATAGGGCAGGAACAGCACAGTTTTCAAAACGTGTTTTTCAGCCCGAAATAAACGCGTTTTCTCAGCCCTTAGAATCACAGTGTAACTGCCTGGCTCAGAAGAGCACACTGAGTCAGCCCTTAACCCCAGTGTGCAGAAATTGTCACAACTTGTTTTTCTGCTGAAATAAACACGTTTTGGCAACTTTGGTCAACCCCATGTAAGTTATAGGGCAGGAACAGCACAGTTTTCAAAACGTGTTTTTCAGCCAAAATAAACGCGTTTTCTCAGCCCTTGGAAACGCACTGTAACTGCCTGGCTCCGAAGAGCCCACTGAGTCAGCCCTTAACCCGAGTGATCAGAAATTGTCAAAACGTGTTTTTCAGCACAAATAAACACGTTTTGGCAACTTTGGTCACCCCCATGTAAGTTATAGGGCAGGAACAGCACAGTTTTCAAAACGTGTTTTTCAGCCCGAAATAAACGCGTTTTCTCATCCCTTAGAATCACAGTGTAACTGCCTGGCTCAGAAGAGCCCACTGAGTCAGCCCTTAACCCCAATGATCAGAAATTGTCAAAACGTGTTTTTCAACACAAATAAACACGTTTTGGCAACTTTGGTCAACCCCATGTAAGTTATAGGGCAGGAACAGCACAGTTTTCAAAACGTGTTTTTCAGCCCGAAATAAACGCGTTTTCTCAGCCCTTAGAATCACAGTGTAACTTCCTGGCTTTGTAGAGCAAACTGAGTCAGACCTTAACCCCAGTGGGCAGAAATTGTCACAACGTGCTTTTCAGCAGAAATAAACACGTTTTGGCAACTTTGGTCACCCCCATGTAAGTTATAGGACAGGAACAGCACAGTTTTCAAAACGTGTTTTTCAGCCCGAAATAAACGCGTTTTCTCAGCCCTTAGAATCACAGTGTAACTGCCTGGCTCAGAAGAGCACACTGAGTCAGCCCTTAACCCCAGTGTGCAGAAATTGTCACAACTTGTTTTTCTGCTGAAATAAACACGTTTTGGCAACGTTGGTCACCCCCATGTAAGTTATAGGGCAGGAACAGCACAGTTTTCAAAACGTGTTTTTCAGCCCGAAATAAACGCGTTTTCTCAACCCTTGGAATCGCAGTGTAACTGCCTGGGTCAGAAGAGCCCACTGAGTCAGCCCTTAACCCCAGTGATCAGAAATTGTCAAAACGTGTTTTTCATCTCAAACAAACACGTTTTGGCAACTTTGGTCAACCCCATGTAAGTTATAGGGCAGGAACAGCACAGTTTTCAAAACGTGTTTTTCAGCCCGAAATAAACGCGTTTTCTCAGCCCTTAGAATCACAGTGTAACTGCCTGGCTTAGTAGAGCACACTGAGTCAGCCCTTAACCCCAGTGGGCAGAAATTGTCACAACGTGTTTTTCAGCAGAAATAAACACGTTTTGGCAACTTTGGTCACCCCCATGTAAGTTATAGGGCAGGAACAGCACAGTTTTCAAAACGTGTTTTTTAGCCCGAAATAAACGCGTTTTCTCAACCCTTGGAATCACAGTGTAACTGCCTGGCTCAGAAGAGCCCACTGAATCAGCCCTTTACCCCAATGATCAGAAATTGTCAAAAAGTGTTTTTCAACACAAATAAACACGTTTTGGCAACTTTGGTAACCCCCATGTAAGTTATAGGGCAAGAACAGCACAGTTTTCAAAACGTGTTTTTCAGCCCGAAATAAACGCGTTTTCTCAGCCCTTAGAATCACAGTGTAACTGCCTGGCTTAGTAGAGCCACTGAGTCAGCCCTTAACCCCAGTGTGCAGAAATTGTCACAACGTGCTTTTCAGCAGAAATAAACACGTTTTGGCAACTTTGGTCACCCCCATGTAAGTTATAGGGCAGGAACAGCACAGTTTTCAAAACGTGTTTTTCAGCCCGAAATAAACGCGTTTTCTAAGCCCTTAGAATCACAGTGTAACTGCCTGGCTTAGTAGAGCACACTGAGTCAGCCCTTAACCCCAGTGGGCTGAAATTGTCACAACGTGCTTTTCAGCAGAAATAAACACGTTTTGGCAACTTTGGTCACCCCCATGTAAGTTATAGGGCAGGAACAGCACAGTTTTCAAAACGTGTTTTTCAGCCCGAAATAAACGCGTTTTCTCAGCCCTTAGAATCACAGTGTAACTGCCTGGCTCAGAAGAGCACACTGAGTCAGCCCTTAACCCCAGTGTGCAGAAATTGTCACAACTTGTTTTTCTGCTGAAATAAACACGTTTTGGCAACTTTGGTCACCCCCATGTAACTTGTAGGGCAGGAACAGCAAATTTTTCAAAACGTGTTTTTCAGCACAAATAAACACGTTTTGGCAACTTTGGTCACCCCCATGTAATTTATAGGGCAGGAACAGCACAGTTTTCAAAACGTGTTATTCAGCCAGAAATAAACACGTTTTCTCAGCCCTTGGAAACGCAGTGTATCTGCCTGGCTCAGAAGAGCCCACTGAGTCAGCCCTTAACCCCAGTGATCAGAATTTGTCAAAACTTGTTTTTCAGCACAAATAAACACGTTTTGGCAACTTTGGTCACCCCCATGTAACTTGTAGGGCAGGAACAGCTAACTTTTTAAAACGCGTTTTTCAGCCCGAAATAAACGCGGTTTCTCAGCCCTTGGAATCACAGTGTATCTGCCTGGCTCAGAAGAGCCCACTGAGTCAGCCCTTAACCCCAGTGATCAGAATTTGTCAAAACTTGTTTTTCAGCACAAATAAACACGTTTTGGCAACTTTGGTCATCCCCATGTAACTTGTAGGGCAGGAACAGCAAACTTTTTAAAACGCGTTTTTCAGCCCGAAATAAACGCGGTTTCTCAGCCCTTGGAATCACAGTGTATCTGCCTGGCTCAGAAGAGCCCACTGAGTCAGCCCTTAACCCCAATGATCAGAAATTGTCAAAATGTGTTTTTCAACACATATAAACACTTTTTGGCAACTTTGGTCACCCCCATGTAAGTTATAGGGCAGGAACAGCACAGTTTTCAAAACGTGTTTTTCAGCCCTAAAAAAACGCGTTTTCTCAGCCCTTAGAATCACTGTGTAACTGCCTGGCTTAGTAGAGCACACTGAGTCAGCCCTTAACCCCAGTTGGCAGAAATTGTCACAACGTGCTTTTCAGCAGAAATAAACACGTTTTGGCAACTTTGGTCACCCCCATGTAAGTTATAGGGCAGGAAAAGCACAGTTTTCAAAACGTGTTTTTCTGCCCGAAATAATCGCGTTTTCTCAGCCCTTAGAATCACAGTGTAACTGCCTGGCTCAGAAGAGCCCACTGAGTCAGCCCTTAACCCCAGTGATTAGAATTTGTCAAAACGTGTTTTTCAGCAGAAATAAACACGTTTTGGCAACTTTGGTCACCCCCATGTAAGTTATAGGGCAGGAACAGCACAGTTTTCAAAACGTGTTTTTCAGCCCGAAATAAACGCGTTTTCTCAGCCCTTAGAATCGCAGTGTATCTGCCTGGCTCAGAAGAGCCCACTGAGTCAGCCCTTAACCCCATTGTGCAGAAATTGTCACAACTTGTTTTTCTGCTGAAATAAACACGTTTTGGCAAATTTGGTCACCCCCATGTAACTTGTAGGGCAGGAAAAGCACAGTTTTCAAAACGTGTTTTTCAGCCCGAAATAAACGCGTTTTCTCAGCCCTTAGAATCACAGTGTAACTGCCTGGCTTAGTAGAGCACACTGAGTCAGCTCTTAACCCCAGTGGGCAGAAATTGTCACAACGTGCTTTTCAGCAGAAATAAACACGTTTTGGCAACTTTGGTCACCCCCATGTAAGTTATAGGGCAGGAACAGCACAGTTTTCAAAACGTGTTTTTCAGCCCGAAATAAACGCGTTTTCTCAGCCCTTAGAATCACAGTGTAACTGCCTGGCTCAGAAGAGCAAACTGAGTCAGCCCTTATTGTTTTTCTGCTGAAATAAACACGTTTTGGCAAATTTGGTCACCCCCATGTAACTTGTAGGGCAGGAAAAGCAAATTTTTCAAAACGTATTATTCAGCCAGAAATAAACACGTTTTCTCAGCCCTTAGAATCACAGTGTAACTGCCTGGCTTAGTAGAGCACACTGAGTCAGCCCTTAACCCCAGTGTGCAGAAATTGTCACAACTTGTTTTTCTGCTGAAATAAACACGTTTTGGCAACTTTGGTCACCCCCATGTAAGGTATAGGGCAGGAACAGCTCAGTTTTCAAAACGTGTTTTTCAGCCAGAAATAAACACGTTTTCTCAGCCCTTGGAATCGCAGTGTATCTGCCTGGCTCAGAAGAGCCCATTGAGTCAGCCCTTAACCCCACTGATCAGAAATTGTCAAAACGTGTTTTTCAGCACAAATAAACACGTTTTGGAACTTTGGTCACCCCCATGTAAGTTATAGGCCAGGTACAGCACCGTTTTCAAAACGTGTTTTTCAGCCAGAAATAAACACGTTTTCTCAGCCTTTGGAATCGCAGTGTATCTGCCTGGCTCAGAAGAGCCCACTGAGTCAGCCCTTAACCCCAGTGATCAGAAATTGTCAAAACGTGTTTTTCAGCACAAATAAACATGTTTTGGCAACTTTGGTCAACCCCATGTAAGTTATAGGGCAGGAAAAGCACAGTTTTCAAAACGTGTTTTTCAGCCCGAAATAATCGCGTTTTCTCAGCCCTTAGAATCACAGTGTAACTGCCTGGCTCAGAAGAGCCCACTGAGTCAGCCCTTAACCCCAGTGATTAGAATTTGTCAAAACGTGTTTTTCAGCAGAAATAAACACGTTTTGGCAACTTTGGTCACCACCATGTAAGTTATAGGGCAGGACCAGCACAGTTTTCAAAACGTGTTTTTCAGCCAGAAATAAACGTGTTTTCTCATCCCTTAGAATCACAGTGTAACTGCCTGGCTCAGAAGAGCCCACTGAGTCAGCCCTTAACCCCAATGATCAGAAATTTTCAAAATGTGTTTTTCAACACAAATAAACACGTTTTGGCAACTTTGGTCAACCCCATGTAAGTTATAGGGCAGGAACAGCACAGTTTTCAAAACGTGTTTTTCAGCACGAAATAAACGCGTTTTCTCAGCCCTTAGAATCACAGTGTAACTACCTGGCTTAGTAGAGCACACTGAGTCAGCCCTTAACCCCAGTGGGCAGAAATTGTCACAATGTGCTTTTCAACAGAAATAAACACGTTTTGGCAACTTTGGTCACCCCCTTGTAAGTTATAGGGCAGGAACAGCACAGTTTTCAAAACGTGTTTTTCAGCCCGAAATAAACGCGTTTTCTCAGCCCTTAGAATCACACTGTAACTGCCTGGCTCATAAGAACACACTGAGTCAGCCCTTAACCCCAGTGTGCAGAAATTGTCACAACTTGTTTTTCTGCTGAAATAAACACGTTTTGGCAACTTTGGTCACCCCCATGTAACTTGTAGGGCAGGAACAGCAAATTTTTCAAAACGTGTTTTTCAGCACAAATAAACACGTTTTGGCAACTTTGGTCACCCCCATGTAATTTATAGGGCAGGAACAGCACAGTTTTCAAAACGTGTTATTCAGCCAGAAATAAACACGTTTTCTCAGCCCTTGGAATCGCAGTGTATCTGCCTGGCTCAGAAGAGCCCACTGAGTCAGCCCTTAACCCCAGTGATCAGAATTTGTCAAAACTTGTTTTTCAGCACAAATAAACACGTTTTGGCAACTTTAGTCACCCCCATGTAACTTGTAGGGCAGGAACAGCAAACTTTTTAAAACGCGTTTTTCAGGCCGAAATAAACGCGGTTTCTCAGCCCTTGGAATCACAGTGTATCTGCCTGGCTCAGAAGAGCCCACTGAGTCAGCCCTTAACCCCAGTGATCAGAATTTGTCAAAACTTGTTTTTCAGCACAAATAAACACGTTTTGGCAACTTTGGTCATCCCCATGTAACTTGTAGGGCAGGAACAGCAAACTTTTTAAAACGCGTTTTTCAGCCCGAAATAAACGCGGTTTCTCAGCCCTTGGAATCACAGTGTATCTGCCTGGCTCAGAAGAGCCCACTGAGTCAGCCCTTAACCCCACCGATCAGAAATTGTCAAAACGTGTTTTTCAGCACAAATACACACGTTTTGGCAACTTTGGTCACCCCCATGGAAGTTATAGGCCAGGAACAGCACAGTTTTCAAAACGTGTTTTTCAGCCCGAAATAAACGCGTTTTCTCATCCCTTAGAATCACAGTGTAACTGCCTGGCTCAGAAGAGCCCACTGAGTCAGCCCTTAACCCCAATGATCAGAAATTGTCAAAATGTGTTTTTCAACACATATAAACACGTTTTGGCAACTTTGGTCAACCCCATGTAAGTTATAGGGCAGGAACAGCACAGTTTTCAAAACGTGTTTTTCAGCCCTAAATAAACGCGTTTTCTCAGCCCTTAGAATCACTGTGTAACTGCCTGGCTTAGTAGAGCACACTGAGTCAGCCCTTAACCCCAGTTGGCAGAAATTGTCACAACGTGCTTTTCAGCAGAAATAAACACGTTTTGGCAACTTTGGTCACCCCCATGTAAGTTATAGGGCAGGAAAAGCACAGTTTTCAAAACGTGTTTTTCAGCCCGAAATAATCGCGTTTTCTCAGCCCTTAGAATCACAGTGTAACTGCCTGGCTCAGAGGAGCCCACTGAGTCAGCCCTTAACCCCAGTGTGCAGAAATTGTCACAACTTGTTTTTCTGCTGAAATAAACACGTTTTGGCAAATTTGGTCATCCCCATGTAACTTGTAGGGCAGGAAAAGCACAGTTTTCAAAACGTGTTTTTCAGCCCGAAATAAACGCGTTTTCTCAGCCCTTAGAATCACAGTGTAACTGCTTGGCTTAGTAGAGCACACTGAGTCAGCCCTTAACCCCAGTGGGCAGAAATTGTCACAACGTGCTTTTCAGCAGAAATAAACACGTTTTGGCAACTTTGGTCACCCCCATGTAAGTTATAGGGCAGGAACAGCACAGTTTTCAAAACGTGTTTTTCAGCCAGAAATAAACACGTTTTCTCAGCCCTTAGAATCACAGTGTAACTGCCTGGCTCAGAAGAGCAAACTGAGTCAGCCCTTAACCCCAGTGTGCAGAAATAGTCACAACTTGTTTTTCTGCTGAAATAAACACGTTTTGGCAAATTTGGTCACCCCCATGTAACTTGTAGGGCAGGAAAAGCAAATTTTTCAAAACGTATTATTCAGCCAGAAATAAACACGTTTTCTCAGCCCTTAGAATCACAGTGTATCTGCCTGGCTCAGAAGAGCCCACTGAGTCAGCCCTTAACCCCACTGATCAGAAATTGTCACAACTTGTTTTTCTGCTGAAATAAACACGTTTTGGCAACTTTGGTCACCCCCATGTAAGGTATAGGGCAGGAACAGCTCAGTTTTCAAAACGTGTTTTTCAGCCAGAAATAAACACGTTTTCTCAGCCCTTGGAATCGCAGTGTATCTGCCTGGCTCAGAAGAGCCCATTGAGTCAGCCCTTAACCCCACTGATCAGAAATTGTCAAAACGTGTTTTTCAGCACAAATAAACACGTTTTGGAACTTTGGTCACCCCCATGTAAGTTATAGGCCAGGTACAGCACCGTTTTCAAAACGTGTTTTTCAGCCAGAAATAAACACGTTTTCTCAGCCTTTGGAATCGCAGTGTATCTGCCTGGCTCAGAAGAGCCCACTGAGTCAGCCCTTAACCCCAGTGATCAGAAATTGTCAAAACGTGTTTTTCAGCACAAATAAACACGTTTTGGCAACTTTGGTCAACCCCATGTAAGTTATAGGGCAGGAACAGCACAGTTTTCAAAACGTGTTTTCAGCCCGAAATAAACGCGTTTTCTCAGCCCTTAGAATCACAGTGTAACTGCCTGGCTTAGTAGAGCACACTGAGTCAGCCCTTAACCCCAGTGGGCAGAAATTGTCACAACGTGCTTTTCAGCAGAAATAAACATGTTTTGGCAACTTTGGTCAACCCCATGTAAGTTATAGGGCAGGAAAAGCACAGTTTTCAAAACGTGTTTTTCAGCCCGAAATAATCGCGTTTTCTCAGCCCTTAGAATCACAGTGTAACTGCCTGGCTCAGAAGAGCCCACTGAGTCAGCCCTTAACCCCAGTGATTAGAATTTGTCAAAACGTGTTTTTCAGCAGAAATAAACACGTTTTGGCAACTTTGGTCACCCCCATGTAAGTTATAGGGCAGGACCAGCACAGTTTTCAAAACGTGTTTTTCAGCCAGAAATAAACGCGTTTTCTCATCCCTTAGAATGACAGTGTAACTGCCTGGCTCAGAAGAGCCCACTGAGTCAGCCCTTAACCCCAATGATCAGAAATTTTCAAAATGTGTTTTTCAACACAAATAAACACGTTTTGGCAACTTTGGTCAACCCCATGTAAGTTATAGGGCAGGAACAGCACAGTTTTCAAAACGTGTTTTTCAGCACGAAATAAACGCGTTTTCTCAGCCCTTAGAATCACAGTGTAACTACCTGGCTTAGTAGAGCACACTGAGTCAGCCCTTAACCCCAGTGGGCAGAAATTGTCACAATGTGCTTTTCAACAGAAATAAACACGTTTTGGCAACTTTGGTCACCCCCTTGTAAGTTATAGGGCAGGAACAGCACAGTTTTCAAAACGTGTTTTTCAGCCCGAAATAAACGCGTTTTCTCAGCCCTTAGAATCACACTGTAACTGCCTGGCTCAGAAGAACACACTGAGTCAGCCCTTAACCCCAGTGTGCAGAAATTGTCACAACTTGTTTTTCTGCTGAAATAAACACGTTTTGGCAACTTTGGTCACCCCCATGTAACTTGTAGGGCAGGAACAGCAAATTTTTCAAAACGTGTTTTTCAGCACAAATAAACACGTTTTGGCAACTTTGGTCACCCCCATGTAATTTATAGGGCAGGAACAGCACAGTTTTCAAAACGTGTTATTCAGCCAGAAATAAACACGTTTTCTCAGCCCTTGGAATCGCAGTGTATCTGCCTGGCTCAGAAGAGCCCACTGAGTCAGCCCTTAACCCCAGTGATCAGAATTTGTCAAAACTTGTTTTTCAGCACAAATAAACACGTTTTGGCAACTTTGGTCACCCCCATGTAACTTGTAGGGGAGTAACAGCAAACTTTTTAAAACGCGTTTTTCAGGCCGAAATAAACGCGGTTTCTCAGCCCTTGGAATCACAGTGTATCTGCCTGGCTCAGAAGAGCCCACTGAGTCAGCCCTTAACCCCAGTGATCAGAATTTGTCAAAACTTGTTTTTCAGCACAAATAAACACGTTTTGGCAACTTTGGTCATCCCCATGTAACTTGTAGGGCAGGAACAGCAAACTTTTTAAAACGCGTTTTTCAGCCCGAAATAAACGCGGTTTCTCAGCCCTTGGAATCACAGTGTATCTGCCTGGCTCAGAAGAGCCCACTGAGTCAGCCCTTAACCCCACCGATCAGAAATTGTCAAAACGTGTTTTTCAGCACAAATACACACGTTTTGGCAACTTTGGTCACCCCCATGGAAGTTATAGGCCAGGAACAGCACAGTTTTCAAAACGTGTTTTTCAGCCCGAAATAAACGCGTTTTCTCATCCCTTAGAATCACAGTGTAACTGCCTGGCTCAGAAGAGCCCACTGAGTCAGCCCTTAACCCCAATGATCAGAAATTGTCAAAATGTGTTTTTCAACACATATAAACACGTTTTGGCAACTTTGGTCAACCCCATATAAGTTATAGGCCAGGAACAGCACCGTTTTCAAAACGTGTTTTTCAGCCAGAAATAAACACGTTTTCTCAGCCTTTGGAATCGCAGTGTATCTGCCTGGCTCAGAAGAGCCCACTGAGTCAGCCCTTAACCCCAGTGATCAGAAATTGTCAAAACGTGTTTTTCAGCACAAATAAACACGTTTTGGCAACTTTGGTCACCCCCATGTAAGTTATAGGGCAGGAACAGCACAGTTTTCAAAACGTGTTTTTCAGCCCTAAAAAAACGCGTTTTCTCAGCCCTTAGAATCACTGTGTAACTGCCTGGCTTAGTAGAGCACACTGAGTCAGCCCTTAACCCCAGTTGGCAGAAATTGTCACAACGTGCTTTTCAGCAGAAATAAACACGTTTTGGCAACTTTGGTCACCCCCATGTAAGTTATAGGGCAGGAAAAGCACAGTTTTCAAAACGTGTTTTTCTGCCCGAAATAATCGCGTTTTCTCAGCCCTTAGAATCACAGTGTAACTGCCTGGCTCAGAAGAGCCCACTGAGTCAGCCCTTAACCCCAGTGATTAGAATTTGTCAAAACGTGTTTTTCAGCAGAAATAAACACGTTTTGGCAACTTTGGTCACCCCCATGTAAGTTATAGGGCAGGAACAGCACAGTTTTCAAAACGTGTTTTTCAGCCCGAAATAAACGCGTTTTCTCAGCCCTTAGAATCGCAGTGTATCTGCCTGGCTCAGAAGAGCCCACTGAGTCAGCCCTTAACCCCAGTGTGCAGAAATTGTCACAACTTGTTTTTCTGCTGAAATAAACACGTTTTGGCAAATTTGGTCACCCCCATGTAACTTGTAGGGCAGGAAAAGCACAGTTTTCAAAACGTGTTTTTCAGCCCGAAATAAACGCGTTTTCTCAGCCCTTAGAATCACAGTGTAACTGCCTGGCTTAGTAGAGCACACTGAGTCAGCTCTTAACCCCAGTGGGCAGAAA
This sequence comes from Atractosteus spatula, assembly GCF_055471065.1. Lineage (NCBI taxonomy): Eukaryota > Metazoa > Chordata > Actinopteri > Semionotiformes > Lepisosteidae > Atractosteus > Atractosteus spatula. The sequence continues at coordinate 986,816 of NC_142725.1, forward strand.
TTGTCACAACGTGCTTTTCAGCAGAAATAAACACGTTTTGGCAACTTTGGTCACCCCCATGTAAGTTATAGGGCAGGAACAGCACAGTTTTCAAAACGTGTTTTTCAGCCCGAAATAAACGCGTTTTCTCAGCCCTTAGAATCACAGTGTAACTGCCTGGCTCAGAAGAGCAAACTGAGTCAGCCCTTATTGTTTTTCTGCTGAAATAAACACGTTTTGGCAAATTTGGTCACCCCCATGTAACTTGTAGGGCAGGAAAAGCAAATTTTTCAAAACGTATTATTCAGCCAGAAATAAACACGTTTTCTCAGCCCTTAGAATCACAGTGTAACTGCCTGGCTTAGTAGAGCACACTGAGTCAGCCCTTAACCCCAGTGTGCAGAAATTGTCACAACTTGTTTTTCTGCTGAAATAAACACGTTTTGGCAACTTTGGTCACCCCCATGTAAGGTATAGGGCAGGAACAGCTCAGTTTTCAAAACGTGTTTTTCAGCCAGAAATAAACACGTTTTCTCAGCCCTTGGAATCGCAGTGTATCTGCCTGGCTCAGAAGAGCCCATTGAGTCAGCCCTTAACCCCACTGATCAGAAATTGTCAAAACGTGTTTTTCAGCACAAATAAACACGTTTTGGCAACTTTGGTCACCCCCATGTAAGTTATAGGCCAGGTACAGCACCGTTTTCAAAACGTGTTTTTCAGCCAGAAATAAACACGTTTTCTCAGCCTTTGGAATCGCAGTGTATCTGCCTGGCTCAGAAGAGCCCACTGAGTCAGCCCTTAACCCCAGTGATCAGAAATTGTCAAAACGTGTTTTTCAGCACAAATAAACACGTTTTGGCAACTTTGGTCAACCCCATGTAAGTTATAGGGCAGGAACAGCACAGTTTTCAAAACGTGTTTTCAGCCCGAAATAAACGCGTTTTCTCAGCCCTTAGAATCACAGTGTAACTGCCTGGCTTAGTAGAGCACACTGAGTCAGCCCTTAACCCCAGTGGGCAGAAATTGTCACAACGTGCTTTTCAGCAGAAATAAACATGTTTTGGCAACTTTGGTCAACCCCATGTAAGTTATAGGGCAGGAAAAGCACAGTTTTCAAAACGTGTTTTTCAGCCCGAAATAATCGCGTTTTCTCAGCCCTTAGAATCACAGTGTAACTGCCTGGCTCAGAAGAGCCCACTGAGTCAGCCCTTAACCCCAGTGATTAGAATTTGTCAAAACGTGTTTTTCAGCAGAAATAAACACGTTTTGGCAACTTTGGTCACCCCCATGTAAGTTATAGGGCAGGTACAGCACCGTTTTCAAAACGTGTTTTTCAGCCAGAAATAAACACGTTTTCTCAGCCTTTGGAATCGCAGTGTATCTGCCTGGCTCAGAAGAGCCCACTGAGTCAGCCCTTAACCCCACTGATCAGAAATTGTCACAACTTGTTTTTCTGCTGAAATAAACACGTTTTGGCAACTTTGGTCACCCCCATGTAAGGTATAGGGCAGGAACAGCTCAGTTTTCAAAACGTGTTTTTCAGCCAGAAATAAACACGTTTTCTCAGCCCTTGGAATCGCAGTGTATCTGCCTGGCTCAGAAGAGCCCATTGAGTCAGCCCTTAACCCCACAGATCAGAAATTGTCAAAACGTGTTTTTCAGCACAAATAAACACGTTTTGGCAACTTTGGTCACCCCCATGTAAGTTATAGGCCAGGAACAGCACCGTTTTCAAAACGTGTTTTTCAGCCAGAAATAAACACGTTTTCTCAGCCTTTGGAATCGCAGTGTATCTGCCTGGCTCAGAAGAGCCCACTGAGTCAGCTCTTAACCCCAGTGATCAGAAATTGTCAAAACGTGTTTTTCAGCACAAATAAACACGTTTTGGCAACTTTGGTCACCCCCATGTAAGTTATAGGGCAGGAACAGCACAGTTTTCAAAACGTGTTTTTCAGCCCTAAAAAAACGCGTTTTCTCAGCCCTTAGAATCACTGTGTAACTGCCTGGCTTAGTAGAGCACACTGAGTCAGCCCTTAACCCCAGTTGGCAGAAATTGTCACAACGTGCTTTTCAGCAGAAATAAACACGTTTTGGCAACTTTGGTCACCCCCATGTAAGTTATAGGGCAGGAAAAGCACAGTTTTCAAAACGTGTTTTTCTGCCCGAAATAATCGCGTTTTCTCAGCCCTTAGAATCACAGTGTAACTGCCTGGCTCAGAAGAGCCCACTGAGTCAGCCCTTAACCCCAGTGATTAGAATTTGTCAAAACGTGTTTTTCAGCAGAAATAAACACGTTTTGGCAACTTTGGTCACCCCCATGTAAGTTATAGGGCAGGAACAGCACAGTTTTCAAAACGTGTTTTTCAGCCCGAAATAAACGCGTTTTCTCAGCCCTTAGAATCGCAGTGTATCTGCCTGGCTCAGAAGAGCCCACTGAGTCAGCCCTTAACCCCAGTGTGCAGAAATTGTCACAACTTGTTTTTCTGCTGAAATAAACACGTTTTGGCAAATTTGGTCACCCCCATGTAACTTGTAGGGCAGGAAAAGCACAGTTTTCAAAACGTGTTTTTCAGCCCGAAATAAACGCGTTTTCTCAGCCCTTAGAATCACAGTGTAACTGCCTGGCTTAGTAGAGCACACTGAGTCAGCTCTTAACCCCAGTGGGCAGAAATTGTCACAACGTGCTTTTCAGCAGAAATAAACACGTTTTGGCAACTTTGGTCACCCCCATGTAAGTTATAGGGCAGGAACAGCACAGTTTTCAAAACGTGTTTTTCAGCCCGAAATAAACGCGTTTTCTCAGCCCTTAGAATCACAGTGTAACTGCCTGGCTCAGAAGAGCAAACTGAGTCAGCCCTTATTGTTTTTCTGCTGAAATAAACACGTTTTGGCAAATTTGGTCACCCCCATGTAACTTGTAGGGCAGGAGAAGCAAATTTTTCAAAACGTATTATTCAGCCAGAAATAAACACGTTTTCTCAGCCCTTAGAATCACAGTGTAACTGCCTGGCTTAGTAGAGCACACTGAGTCAGCCCTTAACCCCAGTGTGCAGAAATTGTCACAACTTGTTTTTCTGCTGAAATAAACACGTTTTGGCAACTTTGGTCACCCCCATGTAAGGTATAGGGCAGGAACAGCTCAGTTTTCAAAACGTGTTTTTCAGCCAGAAATAAACACGTTTTCTCAGCCCTTGGAATCGCAGTGTATCTGCCTGGCTCAGAAGAGCCCATTGAGTCAGCCCTTAACCCCACTGATCAGAAATTGTCAAAACGTGTTTTTCAGCACAAATAAACACGTTTTGGCAACTTTGGTCACCCCCATGTAAGTTATAGGCCAGGTACAGCACCGTTTTCAAAACGTGTTTTTCAGCCAGAAATAAACACGTTTTCTCAGCCTTTGGAATCGCAGTGTATCTGCCTGGCTCAGAAGAGCCCACTGAGTCAGCCCTTAACCCCAGTGATCAGAAATTGTCAAAACGTGTTTTTCAGCACAAATAAACACGTTTTGGCAACTTTGGTCAACCCCATGTAAGTTATAGGGCAGGAACAGCACAGTTTTCAAAACGTGTTTTCAGCCCGAAATAAACGCGTTTTCTCAGCCCTTAGAATCACAGTGTAACTGCCTGGCTTAGTAGAGCACACTGAGTCAGCCCTTAACCCCAGTGGGCAGAAATTGTCACAACGTGCTTTTCAGCAGAAATAAACATGTTTTGGCAACTTTGGTCAACCCCATGTAAGTTATAGGGCAGGAAAAGCACAGTTTTCAAAACGTGTTTTTCAGCCCGAAATAATCGCGTTTTCTCAGCCCTTAGAATCACAGTGTAACTGCCTGGCTCAGAAGAGCCCACTGAGTCAGCCCTTAACCCCAGTGATTAGAATTTGTCAAAACGTGTTTTTCAGCAGAAATAAACACGTTTTGGCAACTTTGGTCACCCCCATGTAAGTTATAGGGCAGGTACAGCACCGTTTTCAAAACGTGTTTTTCAGCCAGAAATAAACACGTTTTCTCAGCCTTTGGAATCGCAGTGTATCTGCCTGGCTCAGAAGAGCCCACTGAGTCAGCCCTTAACCCCAGTGGGCTGAAATTGTCACAACGTGCTTTTCAGCACAAATAAACACGTTTTGGCAACTTTGGTCACCCCCATGTAAGTTATAGGGCAGGAACAGCACAGTTTTCAAAACGTGTTTTTCAGCCCGAAATAAACGCGTTTTCTCAGCCCTTAAAATCACACTGTAACTGCCTGGCTCAGAAGAACACACTGAGTCAGCCCTTAACCCCAGTGTGCAGAAATTGTCACAACTTGTTTTTCTGCTGAAATAAACACGTTTTGGCAACTTTGGTCACCCCCATGTAACTTGTAGGGCAGGAACAGCAAATTTTTCAAAACGTGTTTTTCAGCACAAATAAACACGTTTTGGCAACTTTGGTCACCCCCATGTAATTTATAGGGCAGGAACAGCACAGTTTTCAAAACGTGTTATTCAGCCAGAAATAAACACGTTTTCTCAGCCCTTGGAATCGCAGTGTATCTGCCTGGCTCAGAAGAGCCCACTGAGTCAGCCCTTAACCCCAGTGATCAGAATTTGTCAAAACTTGTTTTTCAGCACAAATAAACACGTTTTGGCAACTTTGGTCACCCCCATGTAACTTGTAGGGCAGGAACAGCAAACTTTTTAAAACGCGTTTTTCAGGCCGAAATAAACGCGGTTTCTCAGCCCTTGGAATCACAGTGTATCTGCCTGGCTCAGAAGAGCCCACTGAGTCAGCCCTTAACCCCAGTGATCAGAATTTGTCAAAACTTGTTTTTCAGCACAAATAAACACGTTTTGGCAACTTTGGTCATCCCCATGTAACTTGTAGGGCAGGAACAGCAAACTTTTTAAAACGCGTTTTTCAGCCCGAAATAAACGCGGTTTCTCAGCCCTTGGAATCACAGTGTATCTGCCTGGCTCAGAAGAGCCCACTGAGTCAGCCCTTAACCCCACCGATCAGAAATTGTCAAAACGTGTTTTTCAGCACAAATACACACGTTTTGGCAACTTTGGTCACCCCCATGGAAGTTATAGGCCAGGAACAGCACAGTTTTCAAAACGTGTTTTTCAGCCCGAAATAAACGCGTTTTCTCATCCCTTAGAATCACAGTGTAACTGCCTGGCTCAGAAGAGCCCACTGAGTCAGCCCTTAACCCCAATGATCAGAAATTGTCAAAATGTGTTTTTCAACACATATAAACACGTTTTGGCAACTTTGGTCAACCCCATGTAAGTTATAGGGCAGGAACAGCACAGTTTTCAAAACGTGTTTTTCAGCCCTAAATAAACGCGTTTTCTCAGCCCTTAGAATCACTGTGTAACTGCCTGGCTTAGTAGAGCACACTGAGTCAGCCCTTAACCCCAGTTGGCAGAAATTGTCACAACGTGCTTTTCAGCAGAAATAAACACGTTTTGGCAACTTTGGTCACCCCCATGTAAGTTATAGGGCAGGAAAAGCACAGTTTTCAAAACGTGTTTTTCAGCCCGAAATAATCGCGTTTTCTCAGCCCTTAGAATCACAGTGTAACTGCCTGGCTCAGAGGAGCCCACTGAGTCAGCCCTTAACCCCAGTGTGCAGAAATTGTCACAACTTGTTTTTCTGCTGAAATAAACACGTTTTGGCAAATTTGGTCATCCCCATGTAACTTGTAGGGCAGGAAAAGCACAGTTTTCAAAACGTGTTTTTCAGCCCGAAATAAACGCGTTTTCTCAGCCCTTAGAATCACAGTGTAACTGCTTGGCTTAGTAGAGCACACTGAGTCAGCCCTTAACCCCAGTGGGCAGAAATTGTCACAACGTGCTTTTCAGCAGAAATAAACACGTTTTGGCAACTTTGGTCACCCCCATGTAAGTTATAGGGCAGGAACAGCACAGTTTTCAAAACGTGTTTTTCAGCCAGAAATAAACACGTTTTCTCAGCCCTTAGAATCACAGTGTAACTGCCTGGCTCAGAAGAGCAAACTGAGTCAGCCCTTAACCCCAGTGTGCAGAAATAGTCACAACTTGTTTTTCTGCTGAAATAAACACGTTTTGGCAAATTTGGTCACCCCCATGTAACTTGTAGGGCAGGAAAAGCAAATTTTTCAAAACGTATTATTCAGCCAGAAATAAACACGTTTTCTCAGCCCTTAGAATCACAGTGTATCTGCCTGGCTCAGAAGAGCCCACTGAGTCAGCCCTTAACCCCACTGATCAGAAATTGTCACAACTTGTTTTTCTGCTGAAATAAACACGTTTTGGCAACTTTGGTCACCCCCATGTAAGGTATAGGGCAGGAACAGCTCAGTTTTCAAAACGTGTTTTTCAGCCAGAAATAAACACGTTTTCTCAGCCCTTGGAATCGCAGTGTATCTGCCTGGCTCAGAAGAGCCCATTGAGTCAGCCCTTAACCCCACAGATCAGAAATTGTCAAAACGTGTTTTTCAGCACAAATAAACACGTTTTGGCAACTTTGGTCACCCCCATGTAAGTTATAGGCCAGGAACAGCACCGTTTTCAAAACGTGTTTTTCAGCCAGAAATAAACACGTTTTCTCAGCCTTTGGAATCGCAGTGTATCTGCCTGGCTCAGAAGAGCCCACTGAGTCAGCCCTTAACCCCAGTGATCAGAAATTGTCAAAACGTGTTTTTCAGCACAAATAAACACGTTTTGGCAACTTTGGTCAACCCCATGTAAGTTATAGGGCAGGAACAGCACAGTTTTCAAAACGTGTTTTTCAGCCAGAAATAAACGCGGTTTCTCAGCCCTTGGAATCACAGTGTAACTGCCTGGCTTAGTAGAGCACACTGAGTCAGCCCTTAACCCCAGTGGGCAGAAATTGTCACAACGTGCTTTTCAGCAGAAATAAACACGTTTTGGCAACTTTGGTCACCCCCATGTAAGTTATAGGGCAGGAACAGCACAGTTTTCAAAACGTGTTTTTCAGCCCGAAATAAACGCGTTTTCTCAGCCCTTAGAATCACAGTGTAACTGCCTGGCTCAGAAGAGCACACTGCGTCAGCCCTTAACCCCAGTGTGCAGAAATTGTCACAACTTGTTTTTCTGCTGAAATAAACACGTTTTGGCAACTTTGGTCACCCCCATGTAAGGTATAGGGCAGGAACAGCTCAGTTTTCAAAACGTGTTTTTCAGCCAGAAATAAACACGTTTTCTCAGCCCTTGGAATCGCAGTGTATCTGCCTGGCTCAGAAGAGCCCACTGAGTCAGCCCTTAACCCCACAGATCAGAAATTGTCAAAACGTGTTTTTCAGCACAAATAAACACGTTTTGGCAACTTTGGTCACCCCCATGTAAGTTATAGGCCAGGAACAGCACCGTTTTCAAAACGTGTTTTTCAGCCAGAAATAAACACGTTTTCTCAGCCCTTAGAATCACAGTGTAACTGCCTGGCTTAGTAGAGCACACTGAGTCAGCCCTTAACCCCAGTGGGCTGAAATTGTCACAACGTGCTTTTCAGCAGAAATAAACACGTTTTGGCAACTTTGGTCACCCCCATGTAAGTTATAGGGCAGGAACAGCACAGTTTTCAAAACGTGTTTTTCAGCCCGAAATAAACGCGTTTTCTCAGCCCTTAGAATCACACTGTAACTGCCTGGCTCAGAAGAACACACTGAGTCAGCCCTTAACCCCAGTGTGCAGAAATTGTCACAACTTGTTTTTCTGCTGAAATAAACACGTTTTGGCAACTTTGGTCACCCCCATGTAACTTGTAGGGCAGGAACAGCAAATTTTTCAAAACGTGTTTTTCAGCACAAATAAACACGTTTTGGCAACTTTGGTCACCCCCATGTAATTATAGGGCAGGAACAGCACAGTTTTCAAAACGTGTTATTCAGCCAGAAATAAACACGTTTTCTCAGCCCTTGGAATCGCAGTGTATCTGCCTGGCTCAGAAGAGCCCACTGAGTCAGCCCTTAACCCCAGTGATCAGAATTTGTCAAAACTTGTTTTTCAGCACAAATAAACACGTTTTGGCAACTTTGGTCACCCCCATGTAACTTGTAGGGCAGGAACAGCAAACTTTTTAAAACGCGTTTTTCAGGCCGAAATAAACGCGGTTTCTCAGCCCTTGGAATCACAGTGTATCTGCCTGGCTCAGAAGAGCCCACTGAGTCAGCCCTTAACCCCAGTGATCAGAATTTGTCAAAACTTGTTTTTCAGCACAAATACACACGTTTTGGCAACTTTGGTCACCCCCCATGGAAGTTATAGGCCAGGAACAGCACAGTTTTCAAAACGTGTTTTTCAGCCCGAAATAAACGCGTTTTCTCATCCCTTAGAATCACAGTGTAACTGCCTGGCTCAGAAGAGCCCACTGAGTCAGCCCTTAACCCCAATGATCAGAAATTGTCAAAATGTGTTTTTCAACACATATAAACACGTTTTGGCAACTTTGGTCAACCCCATGTAAGTTATAGGGCAGGAACAGCAAATTTTTCAAAACGTGTTTTTCAGCCCGAAATAAACGCGGTTTCTCAGCCCTTGGAATCACAGTTTATCTGCCTGGCTCAGAAGAGCCCACTGAGTCAGCCCTTAACCCCACTGATCAGAAATTGTCAAAACGTGTTTTTCAGCACAAATAAACACGTTTTGGCAACTTTGGTCACCCCCATGTAAGTTATAGGGCAGGAACAGCACAGTTTTCAAAACGTGTTTTTCAGCCCGAAATAAACGCGTTTTCTCAGCCCTTAGAATCGCAGTGTATCTGCCTGGCTCAGAAGAGCCCACTGAGTCAGCCCTTAACCCCAGTGTGCAGAAATTGTCACAACTTGTTTTTCTGCTGAAATAAACACGTTTTGGCAAATTTGGTCACCCCCATGTAACTTGTAGGGCAGGAAAAGCACAGTTTTCAAAACGTGTTTTTCAGCCCGAAATAAACGCGTTTTCTCAGCCCTTAGAATCACAGTGTAACTGCCTGGCTTAGTAGAGCACACTGAGTCAGCCCTTAACCCCAGTGGGCAGAAATTGTCACAACGTGCTTTTCAGCAGAAATAAACACGTTTTGGCAACTTTGGTCACCCCCATGTAAGTTATAGGGCAGGAACAGGACAGTTTTCAAAACGTGTTTTTCAGCCCGAAATAAACGCGTTTTCTCAGCCCTTAGAATCACAGTGTAACTGCCTGGCTCAGAAGAGCAAACTGAGTCAGCCCTTAACCCCAGTGTGCAGAAATTGTCACAACTTGTTTTTCTGCTGAAATAAACACGTTTTGGCAAATTTGGTCACCCCCATGTAACTTGTAGGGCAGGAAAAGCAAATTTTTCAAAACGTATTATTCAGCCAGAAATAAACACGTTTTCTCAGCCCTTAGAATCACAGTGTAACTGCCTGGCTTAGTAGAGCACACTGAGTCAGCCCTTAAGCCCAGTGGGCAGAAATTGTCACAACGTGCTTTTCAGCAGAAATAAACACGTTTTGGCAACTTTGGTCACCCCCATGTAAGTTATAAGGCAGGAACAGCACAGCTTTCAAAACGTGTTTTTCAGTCCGAAATAAACGCGTTTTCTCAGCCCTTAGAATCACAGTGTAACTGCCTGGCTCAGAAGAGCACACTGAGTCAGCCCTTAACCCCAGTGTGCAGAAATTGTCACAACTTGTTTTTCTGCTGAAATAAACACGTTTTGGCAACTTTGGTCACCCCCATGTAAGGTATAGGGCAGGAACATCTCAGTTTTCAAAACGTGTTTTTCAGCCAGAAATAAACACGTTTTCTCAGCCCTTGGAATCGCAGTGTATCTGCCTGGCTCAGAAGAGCCCACTGAGTCAGCCCTTAACCCCACTGATCAGAAATTGTCAAAACGTGTTTTTCAGCACAAATAAACACGTTTTGGCAACTTTGGTGAACCCCATGTAAGTTATAGGGCAGGAACAGCACAGTTTTCAAAACGTGTTTTTCAGCCAGAAATAAACGTGTTTTCTCAGCCCTTAGAATCACAGTGTAACTGCCTGGCTTAGTAGAGCACACTGAGTCAGCCCTTAACCCCAGAGTGCAGAAATTGTCACAACTTGTTTTTCTGCTGAAATAAACACGTTTTGGCAACTTTGGTCACCCCCATGTAAGGTATATGGCAGGAACAGCACAGTTTTCAAAACGTGTTTTTCAGCAAGAAATAAACACGTTTTCTCAGCCCTTGGAATCGCAGTGTATCTGCCTGGCTCAGAAGAGCCCACTGAGTCAGCCCTTAACCCCAGTGTGCCGAAATTGTCAAAACGTGTTTTTCAGCAGAAATAAACACGTTTTGGCAAGTTTGGTCATCCCCATGTAACTTGTAGGGCAGGAACAGCAAACTTTTTAAAACGCGTTTTTCAGCCCGAAATAAATGCGGTTTCTCAGCCCTTAGAATCACAGTGTAACTGCCTGGCTTAGTAGAGCACACTGAGTCAGCCCTTAACCCCAGAGTGCAGAAATTGTCACAACTTGTTTTTCTGCTGAAATAAACACGTTTTGGCAACTTTGGTCACCCCCATGTAAGGTATATGGCAGGAACAGCACAGTTTTCAAAACGTGTTTTTCAGCAAGAAATAAACACGTTTTCTCAGCCCTTAGAATCACAGTGTATCTGCCTGGCTCAGAAGGGCCCACTGAGTCAGCCCTTAACCCCACTGATCAGAAATTGTCAAAACGTGTTTTTCAGCACAAATAAACACGTTTTGGCAACTTTGGTCACCCCCATGTATGTTATAGGGCAGGAACAGAACAGTTTTCAAAACGTGTTTTCAGCCCGAAATAAACGCGTTTTCTCAGCCCTTAGAATCACAGTGTAACTGCCTGGCTTAGTAGAGCACACTGAGTCAGCCCTTAACCCCAGTGGGCAGAAATTGTCACAACGTGCTTTTCAGCAGAAATAAACATGTTTTGGCAACTTTGGTCAACCCCATGTAAGTTATAGGGCAGGAAAAGCACTGTTTTCAAAACGTGTTTTTCAGCCCGAAATAATCGCGTTTTCTCAGCCCTTAGAATCACAGTGTAACTGCCTGGCTCAGAAGAGCCCACTGAGTCAGCCCTTAACCCCAGTGATTAGAATTTGTCAAAACGTGTTTTTCAGCAGAAATAAACACGTTTTGGCAACTTTGGTCACCCCCATGTAAGTTATAGGGCAGGACCAGCACAGTTTTCAAAACGTGTTTTTCAGCCAGAAATAAACGCGTTTTCTCATCCCTTAGAATCACAGTGTAACTGCCTGGCTCAGAAGAGCCCACTGAGTCAGCCCTTAACCCCAATGATCAGAAATTTTCAAAATATGTTTTTCAACACAAATAAACACGTTTTGGCAACTTTGGTCAACCCCATGTAAGGTATAGGGCAGGAACAGCTCAGTTTTCAAAACGTGTTTTTCAGCCAGAAATAAACACGTTTTCTCAGCCCTTGGAATCGCAGTGTATCTGCCTGGCTCAGAAGAGCCCACTGAGTCAGCCCTTAACCCCAGTGATCAGAAATTGTCAAAACGTGTTTTTCAGCACAAATAAACACGTTTTGGCAACTTTGGTCAACCCCATGTAAGTTATAGGGCAGGAACAGCACAGTTTTCAAAACGTGTTTTTCAGCCAGAAATAAACGCGTTTTCTCAGCCCTTAGAATCACAGTGTAACTGCCTGGCTTAGTAGAGCACACTGAGTCAGCCCTTAACCCCAGTGTGCAGAAATTGTCACAACTTGTTTTTCTGCTGAAATAAACACGTTTTGGCAACTTTGGTCACCCCCATGTAAGGTATAGGGCAGGAACAGCACAGTTTTCAAAACGTGTTTTTCAGCCAGAAATAAACACGTTTTCTCAGCCCTTGGAATCGCAGTGTATCTGCCTGGCTCAGAAGAGCCCACTGAGTCAGCCCTTAACCCCAGTGTGCCGAAATTGTCAAAACGTGTTTTTCAGCAGAAATAAACACGTTTTGGCAACTTTGGTCACCCCCATGTAACTTGTAGGGCAGGAACAGCAAACTTTTTAAAACGCGTTTTTCAGCCCGAAATAAACGCGGTTTCTCAGCCCTCGGAATCACAGTGTATCTGCCTGGCTCAGAAGGGCCCACTGAGTCAGCCCTTAACCCCACTGATCAGAAATTGTCAAAACGTGTTTTTCAACACAAATAAACACGTTTTGGCAACTTTGGTCAACCCCATGTAAGTTATAGGGCAGGAACAGCACAGTTTTCAAAACGTGTTTTTCAGCCCGAAATAAACGCGTTTTCTCAGCCGTTAGAATCACAGTGTAACTGCCTGGCATAGTAGAGCACACTGAGTCAGCCCTTAACGCCAGTGGGCAGAAATTGTCACAATGTGCTTTTCAGCAGAAATAAACACGTTTTGGCAACTTTGGTCACCCCCTTGTAAGTTATAGGGCAGGAACAGCACAGTTTTCAAAACGTGTTTTTCAGCCCGAAATAAACGCGTTTTCTCAGCCCTTAGAATCGCAGTGTATCTGCCTGGCTCAGAAGAGCCCACTGAGTCAGCCCTTAACCCCACTGATCAGAAATTGTCAAAACGTGTTTTTCAGCACAAATAAACACGTTTTGGCAACTTTGGTCACCCCCATGTAAGTTATAGGGCAGGAACAGAACAGTTTTCAAAACGTGTTTTCAGCCCGAAATAAACGCGTTTTCTCAGCCCTTAGAATCACAGTGTAACTGCCTGGCTTAGTAGAGCACACTGAGTCAGCCCTTAACCCCAGTGGGCAGAAATTGTCACAACGTGCTTTTCAGCAGAAATAAACATGTTTTGGCAACTTTGGTCAACCCCATGTAAGTTATAGTGCAGGAAAAGCACTGTTTTCAAAACGTGTTTTTCAGCCCGAAATAATCGCGTTTTCTCATCCTTTAGAATCACAGTGTAACTGCCTGGCTCAGAAGAGCCCACTGAGTCAGCCCTTAACCCCAATGATCAGAAATTTTCAAAATGTGTTTTTCAACACAAATAAACACGTTTTGGCAACTTTGGTTAACCCCATGTAAGTTATAGGGCAGGAACAGCACAGTTTTCAAAACGTGTTTTTCAGCACGAAATAAACGCGTTTTCTCAGCCCTTAGAATCACAGTGTAACTGCCTGGCTTAGTAGAGCACACTGAGTCAGCCCTTAACCCCAGTGGGCAGAAATTGTCACAATGTGCTTTTCAGCAGAAATAAACACGTTTTGGCAACTTTGGTCACCCCCTTGTAAGTTATAGGGCAGGAACAGCACAGTTTTCAAAACGTGTTTTTCAGCCCGAAATAAACGCGTTTTCTCAGCCCTTAGAATCGCAGTGTATCTGCCTGGCTCAGAAGAGCCCACTGAGTCAGCCCTTAACCCCAGTGTGCAGAAATTGTCACAACTTGTTTTTCTGCTGAAATAAACACGTTTTGGCAAATTTGGTCACCCCCATGTAACGTGTAGGGTAGGAAAAGCAAATTTTTCAAAACTTGTTTTTCAGCCCGAAATAAACGCGGTTTCTCAGCCCTTGGAATAACAGTGTATCTGCCTGGCTCAGAAGAGCCCACTGAGTCAGCCCTTAACCCCACTGATCAGAAATTGTCAAAATGTGTTTTTCAGCACAAATAAACACGTTTTGGCAACTTTGGTCACCCCCATGTAATTTATAGGGCAGGAACAGCACAGTTTTCAAAACGTGTTTTTCAGCCCGAAATAAACGCGTTTTCTCAGCCCTAGAATCACAGTGTAACTGCCTGGCTCAGAAGAGCACACTGAGTCAGCCCTTAACCCCAGTGTGCAGAAATTGTCACAACTTGTTTTTCTGCTGAAATAAACACGTTTTGGCAACTTTGGTCAACCCCATGTAACTTGTAGGGCAGGAAAAGCACAGTTTTCAAAACGTGTTTTTCAGCCCGAAATAAACGCGTTTTCTCAGCCCTTAGAATCACAGTGTAACTGCCTGGCTTAGTAGAGCACACTGAGTCAGCTCTTAACCCCAGTGGGCAGAAATTGTCACAACGTGCTTTTCAGCAGAAATAAACACGTTTTGGCAACTTTGGTCACCCCCATGTAAGTTATAGGGCAGGAACAGCACAGTTTTCAAAACGTGTTTTTCAGCCCGAAATAAACGCGTTTTCTCAGCCCTTAGAATCACAGTGTAACTGCCTGGCTCAGAAGAGCAAACTGAGTCAGCCCTTATTGTTTTTCTGCTGAAATAAACACGTTTTGGCAAATTTGGTCACCCCCATGTAACTTGTAGGGCAGGAAAAGCAAATTTTTCAAAACGTATTATTCAGCCAGAAATAAACACGTTTTCTCAGCCCTTAGAATCACAGTGTAACTGCCTGGCTTAGTAGAGCACACTGAGTCAGCCCTTAACCCCAGTGTGCAGAAATTGTCACAACTTGTTTTTCTGCTGAAATAAACACGTTTTGGCAACTTTGGTCACCCCCATGTAAGGTATAGGGCAGGAACAGCTCAGTTTTCAAAACGTGTTTTTCAGCCAGAAATAAACACGTTTTCTCAGCCCTTGGAATCGCAGTGTATCTGCCTGGCTCAGAAGAGCCCATTGAGTCAGCCCTTAACCCCACTGATCAGAAATTGTCAAAACGTGTTTTTCAGCACAAATAAACACGTTTTGGCAACTTTGGTCACCCCCATGTAAGTTATAGGCCAGGTACAGCACCGTTTTCAAAACGTGTTTTTCAGCCAGAAATAAACACGTTTTCTCAGCCTTTGGAATCGCAGTGTATCTGCCTGGCTCAGAAGAGCCCACTGAGTCAGCCCTTAACCCCAGTGATCAGAAATTGTCAAAACGTGTTTTTCAGCACAAATAAACACGTTTTGGCAACTTTGGTCAACCCCATGTAAGTTATAGGGCAGGAACAGCACAGTTTTCAAAACGTGTTTTCAGCCCGAAATAAACGCGTTTTCTCAGCCCTTAGAATCACAGTGTAACTGCCTGGCTTAGTAGAGCACACTGAGTCAGCCCTTAACCCCAGTGGGCAGAAATTGTCACAACGTGCTTTTCAGCAGAAATAAACATGTTTTGGCAACTTTGGTCAACCCCATGTAAGTTATAGGGCAGGAAAAGCACAGTTTTCAAAACGTGTTTTTCAGCCCGAAATAATCGCGTTTTCTCAGCCCTTAGAATCACAGTGTAACTGCCTGGCTCAGAAGAGCCCACTGAGTCAGCCCTTAACCCCAGTGATTAGAATTTGTCAAAACGTGTTTTTCAGCAGAAATAAACACGTTTTGGCAACTTTGGTCACCCCCATGTAAGTTATAGGGCAGGACCAGCACAGTTTTCAAAACGTGTTTTTCAGCCAGAAATAAACGCGTTTTCTCATCCCTTAGAATCACAGTGTAACTGCCTGGCTCAGAAGAGCCCACTGAGTCAGCCCTTAACCCCAATGATCAGAAATTTTCAAAATGTGTTTTTCAACACAAATAAACACGTTTTGGCAACTTTGGTCAACCCCATGTAAGTTATAGGGCAGGAACAGCACAGTTTTCAAAACGTGTTTTTCAGCACGAAATAAACGCGTTTTCTCAGCCCTTAGAATCACAGTGTAACTACCTGGCTTAGTAGAGCACACTGAGTCAGCCCTTAACCCCAGTGGGCAGAAATTGTCACAATGTGCTTTTCAACAGAAATAAACACGTTTTGGCAACTTTGGTCACCCCCTTGTAAGTTATAGGGCAGGAACAGCACAGTTTTCAAAACGTGTTTTTCAGCCCGAAATAAACGCGTTTTCTCAGCCCTTAGAATCGCAGTGTATCTGCCTGGCTCAGAAGAGCCCACTGAGTCAGCCCTTAACCCCAGTGTGCAGAAATTGTCACAACTTGTTTTTCTGCTGAAATAAACACGTTTTGGCAAATTTGGTCACCCCCATGTAACTTGTAGGGTAGGAAAAGCAAATTTTTCAAAACGTGTTTTTCAGCCCGAAATAAACGCGGTTTCTCAGCCCTTGGAATCACAGTGTATCTGCCTGGCTCAGAAGAGCCCACTGAGTCAGCCCTTAACCCCAGTGATCAGAATTTGTCAAAACTTGTTTTTCAGCAGAAATAAACACGTTTTGGCAACGTTGGTCACCCCCATGTAAGGTATAGGGCAGGAACAGCACAGTTTTCAAAACGTGTTTTTCAGCCCGAAATAAACGCGTTTTCTCAACCCTTGGAATCGCAGTGTAACTGCCTAGGTCAGAAGAGCCCACTGAGTCAGCCCTTAACCCCAGTGATCAGAAATTGTCAAAACGTGTTCTTCAACTCAAATAAACACGTTTTGGCAACTTTGGTCAACCCCATGTAAGTTATAGGGCAGGAACAGCACAGTTTTCAAAACGTGTTTTTCAGCCCGAAATAAACGCGTTTTCTCAGCCCTAGAATCACAGTGTAACTGCCTGGCTTAGTAGAGCACACTGAGTCAGCCCTTAACCCCAGTGGGCAGAAATTGTCACAACGTGCTTTTCAGCAGAAATAAACACGTTTTGGCAACTTTGGTCACCCCCATGTAAGTTATAGGGCAGGAACAGCACAGTTTTCAAAACGTGTTTTTCAGCCCGAAATAAACGCGTTTTCTCAGCCCTTAGAATCACAGTGTAACTGCCTGGCTTAGTAGAGCACACTGAGTCAGCCCTTAACCCCAGTGTGCAGAAATTGTCACAACTTGTTTTTCTGCTGAAATAAACACGTTTTGGCAACTTTGGTCACCCCCATGTAAGTTATAGGGCAGGAACAGCACAGTTTTCAAAACGTGTTTTTCAGCCCGAAATAAACGCGTTTTCTCAGCCCTTAGAATCACAGTGTAACTGCCTGGCTCAGAAGAGCACACTGAGTTAGCCCTTAACCCCAGTGTGCAGAAATTGTCACAACTTGTTTTTCTGCTGAAATAAACACGTTTTGGCAACTTTGGTCAACCCCATGTAAGTTATAGGGCAGGAACAGCACAGTTTTCAAAACGTGTTTTTCAGCACAAATAAACACGTTTTGGCAACTTTGGTCAACCCCATGTAAGTTATAGGGCAGGAACAGCACAGTTTTCAAAACGTGTTTTTCAGCCCGAAATAAACGCGTTTTCTCAGCCCTTAGAATCACAGTGTAACTGCCTGGCTCAGAAGAGCACACTGAGTCAGCCCTTAACCCCAGTGTGCAGAAATTGTCACAACTTGTTTTTCTGCTGAAATAAACACGTTTTGGCAACTTTGGTCACCCCCATGTAAGTTATAGGGCAGGAACAGCACAGTTTTCAAAACGTGTTTTTCAGCCCGAAATAAACGCGTTTTCTCAGCCCTTAGAATCACAGTGTAACTGCCTGGCTCAGAAGAGCACACTGAGTCAGCCCTTAACCCCAGTGTGCAGAGATTGTCACAACTTGTTGTTCTGCTGAAATAAACACGTTTTGGCAACTTTGGTCAACCCCATGTAAGTTATAGGGAAGGAACAGCACAGTTTTCAAAACGTGTTTTTCAGCCAAAATAAACGCGTTTTCTCAGCCCTTGGAATCGCACTGTAACTGCCTGGCTCCGAAGAGCCCACTGAGTCAGCCCTTAACCCCAGTGATCAGAATTTGTCAAAACGTGTTTTTCAGCAGAAATAAACACGTTTTGGCAACTTTGGTCACCCCCATGTAAGTTATAGGGCAGGAACAGCACAGTTTTCAAAACGTGTTTTTCAGCCCGAAATAAATGCGTTTTCTCAACCCTTGGAATCGCAGTGTAACTGCCTGGCTCAGAAGAGCCCACTGAGTCAGCCCTTAACCCCAGTGATCAGAAATTGTCAAAACGTGTTTTTCAGCACAAATAAACACGTTTTGGCAACTTTGGTCAACCCCATGTAAGTTATAGGGCAGGAAAGGCACAGTTTTCAAAACATGTTTTTCAGCCCGAAATAATTGCGTTTTCTCAGCCCTTAGAATCACAGTGTAACTGCCTGGCTCAGAAGAGCCAACTGAGTCAGCCCTTAACCCCAATGATCAGAATTTGTCAAAACGTGTTTTTCAGCAGAAATAAACACGTTTTGGCAACTTTGGTCACCCCCATGTAAGTTATAGGGCAGGAACAGCACAGTTTTCAAAACGTGTTTTTCAGCCCGAAATAAACGCGTTTTCTCATCCCTTAGAATCACAGTGTAACTGCCTGGCTCAGAAGAGCCCACTGAGTCAGCCCTTAACCCCAGTGATCAGAAATTGTCAAAACGTGTTTTTCAGCAGAAATAAACACGTTTTGGCAACTTTGGTCACCCCCATGTAAGTTATAGGGCAGGAACAGCACAGTTTTCAAAACGTGTTTTTCAGCCCGAAATAAACGCGTTTTCTCAGCCCTTAGAATCACAGTGTATCTGCATGGCTTAGTAGAGCAAACTGAGTCAGACCTTAACCCCAGTGGGCAGAAATTGTCACAACGTGCTTTTCAGCAGAAATAAACACGTTTTGGCAACTTTGGTCACCCCCATGTAAGTTATAGGGCAGGAACAGCAAACTTTTTAAAACGCGTTTTTCAGCCCGAAATAAACGCGGTTTCTCAGCCCTCGGAATCACAGTGTATCTGCCTGGCTCAGAAGGGCCCACTGAGTCAGCCCTTAACCCCATTGATCAGAAATTGTCAAAACGTGTTTTTCAGCACAAATAAACACGTTTTGGCAACTTTGGTCACCCCCATGTAAGTTATAGGGCAGGAACAGAACAGTTTTCAAAACGTGTTTTCAGCCCGAAATAATCGCGTTTTCTCAGCCCTTAGAATCACAGTGTAACTGCCTGGCTCAGAAGAGCCCACTGATTCAGCCCTTAACCCCAGTGATTAGAATTTGTCAAAACGTGTTTTTCAGCAGAAATAAACACGTTTTGGCAACTTTGGTCACCCCCATGTAAGTTATAGTGCAGGACCAGCACAGTTTTCAAAACGTGTTTTTCAGCCAGAAATAAACGCGTTTTCTCATCCCTTAGAATCACAGTGTAACTGCCTGGCTCAGAAGAGCCCACTGAGTCAGCCCTTAACCCCAATGATCAGAAATTTTCAAAATGTGTTTTTCAACACAAATAAACACGTTTTGGCAACTTTGGTCAACCCCATGTAAGTTATAGGGCAGGAACAGCACAGTTTTCAAAACGTGTTTTTCAGCCCGAAATAAACGCGTTTTCTCAGCCCTTAGAATCACAGTGTAACTGCCTGGCTTAGTAGAGCACACTGAGTCAGCCCTTAACCCCAGTGGGCAGAAATTGTCACAATGTGCTTTTCAGCAGAAATAAACACGTTTTGGCAACTTTGGTCACCCCCTTGTAAGTTATAGGGCAGGAACAGCACAGTTTTCAAAACGTGTTTTTCAGCCCGAAATAAACGCGTTTTCTCAGCCCTTAGAATCGCAGTGTATCTGCCTGGCTCAGAAGAGCCCACTGAGTCAGCCCTTAACCCCAGTGTGCAGAAATTGTCACAACTTGTTTTTCTGCTGAAATAAACACGTTTTGGCAAATTTGGTCACCCCCATGTAACTTGTAGGGTAGGAAAAGCAAATTTTTCAAAACGTGTTTTTCAGCCCGAAATAAACGCGGTTTCTCAGCCCTTGGAATCACAGTGTATCTGCCTGGCTCAGAAGAGCCCACTGAGTCAGCCCTTAACCCCACTGATCAGAAATTGTCAAAACGTGTTTTTCAGCACAAATAAACACGTTTTGGCAACTTTGGTCACCCCCATGTAAGTTATAGGGCAGGAACAGCACAGTTTTCAAAACATGTTTTTCAGCCCAAAATAAACGCGTTTTCTCAGCCCTTAGAATCGCAGTGTATCTGCCTGGCTCAGAAGAGCCCACTGAGTCAGCCCTTAACCCCAGTGTGCAGAAATTGTCACAACTTGTTTTTCTGCTGAAATAAACACGTTTTGGCAAATTTGGTCACCCCCATGTAACTTGTAGGGCAGGAAAAGCACAGTTTTCAAAACGTGTTTTTCAGCCCGAAATAAACGCGTTTTCTCAGCCCTTAGAATCACAGTGTAACTGCCTGGCTTAGTAGAGCACACTGAGTCAGCCCTTAACCCCACTGATCAGAAATTGTCAAAACGTGTTTTTCAGCACAAATAAACACGTTTTGGCAACTTTGGTCACCCCCATGTAAGTTATAGGGCAGGAACAGAACAGTTTTCAAAACGTGTTTTCAGCCCGAAATAAACGCGTTTTCTCAGCCCTTAGAATCACAGTGTAACTGCCTGGCTTAGTAGAGCACACTGAGTCAGCCCTTAACCCCAGTGGGCAGAAATTGTCACAACGTGCTTTTCAGCAGAAATAAACATGTTTTGGCAACTTTGGTCAACCCCATGTAATTTATAGGGCAGGAACAGCACAGTTTTCAAAACGTGTTATTCAGCCAGAAATAAACACGTTTTCTCAGCCCTTGGAATCGCAGTGTATCTGCCTGGCTCAGAAGAGCCCACTGAGTCAGCCCTTAACCCCAGTGATCAGAATTTGTCAAAACTTGTTTTTCAGCAGAAATAAACACGTTTTGGCAACGTTGGTCACCCCCATGTAAGGTATAGGGCAGGAACAGCACAGTTTTCAAAACGTGTTTTTCAGCCCGAAATAAACGCGTTTTCTCAACCCTTGGAATCGCAGTGTAACTGCCTGGGTCAGAAGAGCCCACTGAGTCAGCCCTTAACCCCAGTGATCAGAAATTGTCAAAACGTGTTTTTCAACTCAAATAAACACGTTTTGGCAACTTTGGTCAACCCCATGTAAGTTATAGAGCAGGAACAGCACAGTTTTCAAAACGTGTTTTTCAGCCCGAAATAAACGCGTTTTCTCAGCCCTTAGAATCACAGTGTAACTGCCTGGCTCAGAAGAGCACACTGAGTCAGCCCTTAACCCCAGTGTGCAGAAATTGTCACAACTTGTTTTTCTGCTGAAATAAACACGTTTTGGCAACTTTGGTCAACCCCATGTAAGTAATAGGGCAGGAACAGCACAGTTTTCAAAACGTGTTTTTCAGCACCAATAAACACGTTTTGGCAACTTTGGTCAACCCCATGTAAGTTATAGGGCAGGAACAGCACAGTTTTCAAAACGTGTTTTTCAGCCTGAAATAAACGCGTTTTCTCAGCCCTTAGAATCACAGTGTAACTGCCTGGCTCAGAAGAGCACACTGAGTCAGCCCTTAACCCCAGTGTGCAGAAATTGTCACAACTTGTTTTTTTGCTGAAATAAACACGTTTTGGCAACTTTGGTCAACCCCATGTAAGTTATAGGGCAGGAAAGGCACAGTTTTCAAAACGTGTTTTTCAGCCCGAAATAATTGCGTTTTCTCAGCCCTTAGAATCACAGTGTAACTGCCTGGCTCAGAAAAGCCAACTGAGTCAGCCCTTAACCCCAATGATCAGAATTTGTCAAAACGTGTTTTTCAGCAGAAATAAACACGTTTTGGCAACTTTGGTCAACCCCATGTAAGTTATAGGGAAGGAACAGCACAGTTTTCAAAACGTGTTTTTCAGCCCGAAATAAACGCGTTTTCTCAGCCCTTAGAATCACAGTGTAACTGCCTGGCTTAGTAGAGCAAACTGAGTCAGACCTTAACCCCAGTGGGCAGAAATTGTCACAACGTGCTTTCCAGCAGAAATAAACACGTTTTGGCAACTTTGGTCACCCCCATGTAAGTTATAGGGCAGGAACAGCACAGTTTTCAAAACGTGTTTTTCAGCCCGAGATAAACGCGTTTTCTCAGCCCTTAGAATCACAGTGTAACTGCCTGGCTCAGAAGGGCACACTGAGTCAGCCCTTAACCCCAGTGTGCAGAAATTGTCACAACTTGTTTTTCTGCTGAAATAAACACGTTTTGGCAACGTTAGTCACCCCCATGTAAGTTATAGGGCAGGAACAGCACAGTTTTCAAAACGTGTTTTCAGCCCGAAATAATCGCGTTTTCTCAGCCCTTAGAATCAAAGTGTAACTGCCTGGCTCAGAAGAGCCCACTGAGTCAGCCCTTAACCCCAGTGATCAGAAATTTTCAAAATGTGTTTTTCAACACAAATAAACACGTTTTGGCAACTTTGGTCAACCCCATGTAAGTTATAGGGCAGGAACAGCACAGTTTTCAAAACGTGTTTTTCAGCCCGAAATAAACGCGTTTTCTCAGCCCTTAGAATCACAGTGTAACTGCCTGGCTTAGTAGAGCACACTGAGTCAGCCCTTAACCCCAGTGGGCAGAAATTGTCACAATGTGCTTTTCAGCAGAAATAAACACGTTTTGGCAACTTTGGTCACCCCCTTGTAAGTTATAGGGCAGGAACAGCACAGTTTTCAAAACGTGTTTTTCAGCCCGAAATAAACGCGTTTTCTCAGCCCTTAGAATCGCAGTGTATCTGCCTGGCTCAGAAGAGCCCACTGAGTCAGCCCTTAACCCCAGTGTGCAGAAATTGTCACAACTTGTTTTTCTGCTGAAATAAACACGTTTTGGCAAATTTGGTCACCCCCATGTAAGTTATAGGGCAGGAACAGCAGTTTTCCAAACGTGTTTTTCAGCCCGAAATAAACGCGTTTTCTCAGCCCTTAGAATCACAGTGTAACTGCCTGGCTTAGTAGAGCACACTGAGTCAGACCTTAACCCCAGTGTGCAGAAATTGTCACAACTTGTTTTTCTGCTGAAATAAACACGTTTTGGCAACTTTGGTCACCCCCATGTAAGTTATAGGGCAGGAACAGCACAGTTTTCAAAACGTGTTTTTCAGCCCGAAATAAACGCGTTTTCTCAGCCCTTAGAATCACAGTGTAACTGCCTGGCTCAGAAGAGCACACTGAGTCAGCCCTTAACCCCAGTGTGCAGAAATTGTCACAACTTGTTTTTCTGCTGAAATAAACACGTTTTGGCAACTTTGGTCAACCCCATGTAAGTTATAGAGCAGGAACAGCACAGTTTTCAAAACGTGTTTTTCAACTCAAATAAACACGTTTTGGCAACTTTGGTCAACCCCATGTAAGTTATAGAGCAGGAACAGCACAGTTTTCAAAACGTGTTTTTCAGCCCGAAATAAACGCGTTTTCTCAGCCCTTAGAATCACAGTGTAACTGCCTGGCTCAGAAGAGCACACTGAGTCAGCCCTTAACCCCAGTGTGCAGAAATTGTCACAACTTGTTTTTTTGCTGAAATAAACACGTTTTGGCAACTTTGGTCAACCCCATGTAAGTTATAGGGCAGGAAAGGCACAGTTTTCAAAACGTGTTTTTCAGCCCGAAATAATTGCGTTTTCTCAGCCCTTAGAATCACAGTGTAACTGCCTGGCTCAGAAAAGCCAACTGAGTCAGCCCTTAACCCCAATGATCAGAATTTGTCAAAACGTGTTTTTCAGCAGAAATAAACACGTTTTGGCAACTTTGGTCAACCCCATGTAAGTTATAGGGAAGGAACAGCACAGTTTTCAAAACGTGTTTTTCAGCCCGAAATAAACGCGTTTTCTCAGCCCTTAGAATCACAGTGTAACTGCCTGGCTTAGTAGAGCAAACTGAGTCAGACCTTAACCCCAGTGGGCAGAAATTGTCACAACGTGCTTTCCAGCAGAAATAAACACGTTTTGGCAACTTTGGTCACCCCCATGTAAGTTATAGGGCAGGAACAGCACAGTTTTCAAAACGTGTTTTTCAGCCCGATATAAACGCGTTTTCTCAGCCCTTAGAATCACAGTGTAACTGCCTGGCTCAGAAGGGCACACTGAGTCAGCCCTTAACCCCAGTGTGCAGAAATTGTCACAACTTGTTTTTCTGCTGAAATAAACACGTTTTGGCAACGTTAGTCACCCCCATGTAAGTTATAGGGCAGGAACAGCACAGTTTTCAAAACGTGTTTTCAGCCCGAAATAATCGCGTTTTCTCAGCCCTTAGAATCACAGTGTAACTGCCTGGCTCAGAAGAGCCCACTGAGTCAGCCCTTAACCCCAGTGATTAGAATTTGTCAAAACGTGTTTTTCAGCAGAAATAAACACGTTTTGGCAACTTTGGTCACCCCCATGTAAGTTATAGTGCAGGACCAGCACAGTTTTCAAAACGTGTTTTTCAGCCAGAAATAAACGCGTTTTCTCATCCCTTAGAATCACAGTGTAACTGCCTGGCTCAGAAGAGCCCACTGAGTCAGCCCTTAACCCCAATGATCAGAAATTTTCAAAATGTGTTTTTCAACACAAATAAACACGTTTTGGCAACTTTGGTCAACCCCATGTAAGTTATAGGGCAGGAACAGCACAGTTTTCAAAACATGTTTTTCAGCCCGAAATAAACGCGTTTTCTCAGCCCTTAGAATCACAGTGTAACTGCCTGGCTTAGTAGAGCACACTGAGTCAGCCCTTAACCCCAGTGGGCAGAAATTGTCACAATGTGCTTTTCAGCAGAAATAAACACGTTTTGGCAACTTTGGTCACCCCCTTGTAAGTTATAGGGCAGGAACAGCACAGTTTTCAAAACGTGTTTTTCAGCCCGAAATAAACGCGTTTTCTCAGCCCTTAGAATCACAGTGTAACTGCCTGGCTCAGAAGAGCAAACTGAGTCAGCCCTTAACCCCAGTGTGCAGAAATTGTCACAACGTGCTTTTCAGCAGAAATAAACACGTTTTGGCAACTTTGGTCACCCCCATGTAAGTTATAAGGCAGGAACAGCTCAGTTTTCAAAACGTGTTTTTCAGCCAGAAATAAACACGTTTTCTCAGCCCTTGGAATCGCAGTGTATCTGCCTGGCTCAGAAGAGCCCACTGAGTCAGCCCTTAACCCCACTGATCAGAAATTGTCAAAACGTGTTTTTCAGCACAAATAAACACGTTTTGGCAACTTTGGTCACCCCCATGTAAGTTATAGGCCAGGTACAGCACCGTTTTCAAAACGTGTTTTTCAGCCAGAAATAAACACGTTTTCTCAGCCTTTGGAATCGCAGTGTATCTGCCTGGCTCAGAAGAGCCCACTGAGTCAGCCCTTAACCCCAGTGATCAGAAATTGTCAAAACGTGTTTTTCAGCACAAATAAACACGTTTTGGCAACTTTGGTCAACCCCATGTAAGTTATAGGGCAGGAACAGCACAGTTTTCAAAACGTGTTTTTCAGCCAGAAATAAACGCGTTTTCTCAGCCCTTAGAATCACAGTGTAACTGCCTGGCTTAGTAGAGCACACTGAGTCAGCCTTAACCCCAGTGTGCAGAAATTGTCACAACTTGTTTTTCTGCTGAAATAAACACGTTTTGGCAACGTTAGTCACCCCCATGTAAGTTATAGGGCAGGAACAGCACAGTTTTCAAAACGTGTTTTTCAGCCCGAAATAAACGCGTTTTCTCAGCCCTTAGAATCACAGTGTAACTGCCTGGCTCAGAAGAGCAAACTGAGTCAGCCCTTAACCCCAGTGTGCAGAAATTGTCACAACGTGCTTTTCAGCAGAAATAAACACGTTTTGGCAACTTTGGTCACCCCCATGTAAGTTATAAGGCAGGAACAGCTCAGTTTTCAAAACGTGTTTTTCAGCCAGAAATAAACACGTTTTCTCAGCCCTTGGAATCGCAGTGTATCTACCTGGCTCAGAAGAGCCCACTGAGTCAGCCCTTAACCCCACTGATCAGAAATTGTCAAAACGTGTTTTTCAGCACAAATAAACACGTTTTGGCAACTTTGGTCACCCCCATGTAAGTTATAGGCCAGGTACAGCACCGTTTTCAAAACGTGTTTTTCAGCCAAAAATAAACACGTTTTCTCAGCCTTTGGAATCGCAGTGTATCTGCCTGGCTCAGAAGAGCCCACTGAGTCAGCCCTTAACCCCAGTGATCAGAAATTGTCAAAACGTGTTTTTCAGCACAAATAAACACGTTTTGGCAACTTTGGTCAACCCCATGTAAGTTATAGGGCAGGAACAGCACAGTTTTCAAAACGTGTTTTTCAGCCAGAAATAAACGCGTTTTCTCAGCCCTTAGAATCACAGTGTAACTGCCTGGCTTAGTAGAGCACACTGAGTCAGCCTTAACCCCAGTGTGCAGAAATTGTCACAACTTGTTTTTCTGCTGAAATAAACACGTTTTGGCAACTTTGGTCACCCCCATGTAAGGTATAGGGCAGGAACAGCACAGTTTTCAAAACGTGTTTTTCAGCCAGAAATAAACACGTTTTCTCAGCCTTTGGAATCGCAGTGTATCTGCCTGGCTCAGAAGAGCCCACTGAGTCAGCCCTTAACCCCAGTGATCAGAAATTGTCAAAACGTTTTTTTCAGCACAAATAAACACGTTTTGGCAACTTTGGTCAACCCCATGTAAGTTATAGGGCAGGAACAGAACAGTTTTCAAAACGTGTTTTCAGCCAGAAATAATCGCGTTTTCTCAGCTCTTAGAATCACAGTGTAACTGCCTGGCTCAGAAGAGCCCACTGAGTCAGCCCTTAACCCCAGTGATTAGAATTTGTCAAAACGTGTTTTTCAGCAGAAATAAACACGTTTTGGCAACTTTGGTTACCCCCATGTAAGTTATAGGGCAGGAACAGAACAGTTTTCAAAACGTGTTTTTCAGCCAGAAATAAACGCGTTTTCTCATCCCTTAGAATCACAGTGTAACTGCCTGGCTCAGAAGAGCCCACTGAGTCAGCCCTTAACCCCAGTGATTAGAATTTGTCAAAACGTGTTTTTCAGCAGAAATAAACACGTTTTGGCAACTTTGGTCACCCCCATGTAAGTTATAGGGCAGGACCAGCACCGTTTTCAAAACGTGTTTTTCAGCCAGAAATAAACGCGTTTTCTCATCCCTTAGAATCACAGTGTAACTGCCTGGCTCAGAAGAGCCCACTGAGTCAGCCCTTAACCCCAGTGATTAGAATTTGTCAAAACGTGTTTTTCAGCAGAAATAAACACGTTTTGGCAACTTTGGTCACCCCCATGTAAGTTATAGGGCAGGACCAGCACAGTTTTCAAAACGTGTTTTTCAGCCCGAAATAAACGCGTTTTCTCAGCCCTTAGAATCACAGTGTAACTGCCTGGCTCAGAGGAGCACACTGAGTCAGCCCTTAACCCCAGTGTGCAGAAATTGTCACAACTTGTTTTTCTGCTGAAATAAACACGTTTTGGCAACTTTGGTCAACCCCATGTAAGTTATAGGGCAGGAAGGGCACAGTTTTCAAAACGTGTTTTTCAGCCCGAAATAATTGCGTTTTCTCAGCCCTTAGAATCACAGTGTAACTGCCTGGCTCAGAAGAGCCAACTGAGTCAGCCCTTAACCCCAATGATCAGAATTTGTCAAAACGTGTTTTTCAGCAGAAATAAACACGTTTTGGCAACTTTGGTCAACCCCATGTAAGTTATAGGGAAGGAACAGCACAGTTTTCAAAACGTGTTTTTCAGCCCGATATAAAGGCGTTTTCTCAGCCCTTAGAATCACAGTGTAACTGCCTGGCTTAGTAGAGCAAACTGAGTCAGACCTTAACCCCAGTGGGCAGAAATTGTCACAACGTGCTTTCCAGCAGAAATAAACACGTTTTGGCAACTTTGGTCACCCCCATGTAAGTTATAGGGCAGGAACAGCACAGTTTTCAAAACGTGTTTTTCAGCCCGAAATAAACGCGTTTTCTCAGCCCTTAGAATCACAGTGTAACTGCCTGGCTCAGAAGAGCACACTGAGTCAGCCCTTAACCCCAGTGTGCAGAAATTGTCACAACTTGTTTTTCTGCTGAAATAAACACGTTTTGGCAACGTTAGTCACCCCCATGTAAGTTATAGGGTAGGAACAGCACAGTTTTCAAAACGTTTTTTTCAGCCCGAAATAAACGCGTTTTTTCAGCCCTTAGAATCACAGTGTAACTGCCTGGCTCAGAAGAGCAAACTGAGTCAGCCCTTAACCCCAGTGTGCAGAAATTGTCACAACTTGTTTTTCTGCTGAAATAAACACGTTTTGGCAAATTTGGTCACCCCCATGTAACTTGTAGGGCAGGAAAAGCAAATTTTTCAAAACGTATTATTCAGCCAGAAATAAACACGTTTTCTCAGCCCTTAGAATCACAGTGTAACTGCCTGGCTTAGTAGAGCACACTGAGTCAGCCCTTAACCCCAGTGGGCAGAAATTGTCACAACGTGCTTTTCAGCAGAAATAAACACGTTTTGGCAACTTTGGTCACCCCCATGTAAGTTATAAGGCAGGAACAGCACAGTTTTCAAAACGTGTTTTTCAGCCCGAAATAAACGCGTTTTCTCAGCCCTTAGAATCACAGTGTAACTGCCTGGCTCAGAAGAGCACACTGAGTCAGCCCTTAACCCCAGTGTGCAGAAATTGTCACAACTTGTTTTTCTGCTGAAATAAACACGTTTTGGCAACTTTGGTCACCCCCATGTAAGGTATAGGGCAGGAACAGCTCAGTTTTCAAGACGTGTTTTTCAGCCAGAAATAAACACGTTTTCTCAGCCCTTGGAATCGCAGTGTATCTGCCTGGCTCAGAAGAGCCCACTGAGTCAGCCCTTAACCCCACTGATCAGAAATTGTCAAAACATGTTTTTCAGCACAAATAAACACGTTTTGGCAACTTTGGTCAACCCCATGTAAGTTATAGGGCAGGAACAGCACAGTTTTCAAAACGTGTTTTTCAGCCAGAAATAAACGCGTTTTCTCAGCCCTTAGAATCACAGTGTAACTGCCTGGCTTAGTAGAGCACACTGAGTCAGCCTTAACCCCAGTGTGCAGAAATTGTCACAACTTGTTTTTCTGCTGAAATAAACACGTTTTGGCAACTTTGGTCACCCCCATGTAAGGTATAGGGCAGGAACAGCACAGTTTTCAAAACGTGTTTTTCAGCCAGAAATAAACACGTTTTCTCAGCCTTTGGAATCGCAGTGTATCTGCCTGGCTCAGAAGAGCCCACTGAGTCAGCCCTTAACCCCAGTGATCAGAAATTGTCAAAACGTGTTTTTCAGCACAAATAAACACGTTTTGGCAACTTTGGTCAACCCCATGTAAGTTATAGGGCAGGAACAGAACAGTTTTCAAAACGTGTTTTCAGCCAGAAATAATCGCGTTTTCTCAGCTCTTAGAATCACAGTGTAACTGCCTGGCTCAGAAGAGCCCACTGAGTCAGCCCTTAACCCCAGTGATTAGAATTTGTCAAAACGTGTTTTTCAGCAGAAATAAACACGTTTTGGCAACTTTGGTTACCCCCATGTAAGTTATAGGGCAGGACCAGCACAGTTTTCAAAACGTGTTTTTCAGCCAGAAATAAACGCGTTTTCTCATCCCTTAGAATCACAGTGTAACTGCCTGGCTCAGAAGAGCCCACTGAGTCAGCCCTTAACCCCAGTGATTAGAATTTGTCAAAACGTGTTTTTCAGCAGAAATAAACACGTTTTGGCAACTTTGGTCACCCCCATGTAAGTTATAGGGCAGGACCAGCACCGTTTTCAAAACGTGTTTTTCAGCCAGAAATAAACGCGTTTTCTCATCCCTTAGAATCACAGTGTAACTGCCTGGCTCAGAAGAGCCCACTGAGTCAGCCCTTAACCCCAGTGATTAGAACTTGTCAAAACGTGTTTTTCAGCAGAAATAAACACGTTTTGGCAACTTTGGTCACCCCCATGTAAGTTATAGGGCAGGAACAGCACAGTTTTCAAAACGTGTTTTTCAGCCCGAAATAAACGCGTTTTCTCAGCCCTTAGAATCACAGTGTAACTGCCTGGCTCAGAAGAGCACACTGAGTCAGCCCTTAACCCCAGTGTGCAGAAATTGTCACAACTTGTTTTTCTGCTGAAATAAACACGTTTTGGCAACGTTAGTCACCCCCATGTAAGTTATAGGGCAGGAACAGCACAGTTTTCAAAACGTTTTTTTCAGCCCGAAATAAACGCGTTTTCTCAGCCCTTAGAATCACAGTGTAACTGCCTGGCTCAGAAGAGCAAACTGAGTCAGCCCTTAACCCCAGTGTGCAGAAATTGTCACAACTTGTTTTTCTGCTGAAATAAACACGTTTTGGCAAATTTGGTCACCCCCATGTAACTTGTAGGGCAGGAAAAGCAAATTTTTCAAAACGTATTATTCAGCCAGAAATAAACACGTTTTCTCAGCCCTTAGAATCACAGTGTAACTGCCTGGCTTAGTAGAGCACACTGAGTCAGCCCTTAACCCCAGTGGGCAGAAATTGTCACAATGTGCTTTTCAGCAGTAATAACCACGTTTTGGCAACTTTGGTCACCCCCTTGTAAGTTATAGGGCAGGAACAGCACCGTTTTCAAAACGTGTTTTTCAGCCAGAAATGAACACGTTTTCTCAGCCTTTGGAATCGCAGTGTATCTGCCTGGCTCAGAAGAGCCCACTGAGTCAGCCCTTAACCCCAGTGATCAGAAATTGTCAAAACGTGTTTTTCAGCACAAATAAACACGTTTTGGCAACTTTGGTCAACCCCATGTAAGTTATAGGGCAGGAACAACACAGTTTTCAAAACGTGTTTTTCAGCCAGAAATAAACGCGTTTTCTCAACCCTTGGAATCGCAGTGTAACTGCCTGGCTCAGAAGAGCCCACTGAGTCAGCCCTTAACCCCACTGATCAGAAATTGTCAAAACGTGTTTTTCAGCACAAATAAACACGTTTTGGCAACTTTGGTCAACCCCATGTAAGTTATAGGGCAGGAACAGCACAGTTTTCAAAACGTGTTTTTCAGCCCGAAATAAACGCGTTTTCTCAGCCCTTAGAATCACAGTGTAACTGCCTGGCTTAGTAGAGCACACTGAGTCAGCCCTTAACCCCAGTGGGCAGAAATTGTCACAATGTGCTTTTCAGCAGAAATAAACACGTTTTGGCAACTTTGGTCAACCCCATGTAAGTTATAGGGCAGGAAGGGCACAGTTTTCAAAACGTGTTTTTCAGCCCGAAATAATTGCGTTTTCTCAGCCCTTAGAATCACAGTGTAACTGCCTGGCTCAGAAGAGCCAACTGAGTCAGCCCTTAACCCCAATGATCAGAATTTGTCAAAACGTGTTTTTCAGCAGAAATAAACACGTTTTGGCAACTTTGGTCAACCCCATGTAAGTTATAGGGAAGGAACAGCACAGTTTTCAAAACGTGTTTTTCAGCCCGATATAAAGGCGTTTTCTCAGCCCTTAGAATCACAGTGTAACTGCCTGGCTTAGTAGAGCAAACTGAGTCAGACCTTAACCCCAGTGGGCAGAAATTGTCACAACGTGCTTTCCAGCAGAAATAAACACGTTTTGGCAACTTTGGTCACCCCCATGTAAGTTATAGGGCAGGAACAGCACAGTTTTCAAAACGTGTTTTTCAGCCCGAAATAAACGCGTTTTCTCAGCCCTTAGAATCACAGTGTAACTGCCTGGCTCAGAAGAGCACACTGAGTCAGCCCTTAACCCCAGTGTGCAGAAATTGTCACAACTTGTTTTTCTGCTGAAATAAACACGTTTTGGCAACGTTAGTCACCCCCATGTAAGTTATAGGGTAGGAACAGCACAGTTTTCAAAACGTTTTTTTCAGCCCGAAATAAACGCGTTTTTTCAGCCCTTAGAATCACAGTGTAACTGCCTGGCTCAGAAGAGCAAACTGAGTCAGCCCTTAACCCCAGTGTGCAGAAATTGTCACAACTTGTTTTTCTGCTGAAATAAACACGTTTTGGCAAATTTGGTCACCCCCATGTAACTTGTAGGGCAGGAAAAGCAAATTTTTCAAAACGTATTATTCAGCCAGAAATAAACACGTTTTCTCAGCCCTTAGAATCACAGTGTAACTGCCTGGCTTAGTAGAGCACACTGAGTCAGCCCTTAACCCCAGTGGGCAGAAATTGTCACAACGTGCTTTTCAGCAGAAATAAACACGTTTTGGCAACTTTGGTCACCCCCATGTAAGTTATAAGGCAGGAACAGCACAGTTTTCAAAACGTGTTTTTCAGCCCGAAATAAACGCGTTTTCTCAGCCCTTAGAATCACAGTGTAACTGCCTGGCTCAGAAGAGCACACTGAGTCAGCCCTTAACCCCAGTGTGCAGAAATTGTCACAACTTGTTTTTCTGCTGAAATAAACACGTTTTGGCAACTTTGGTCACCCCCATGTAAGGTATAGGGCAGGAACAGCTCAGTTTTCAAGACGTGTTTTTCAGCCAGAAATAAACACGTTTTCTCAGCCCTTGGAATCGCAGTGTATCTGCCTGGCTCAGAAGAGCCCACTGAGTCAGCCCTTAACCCCACTGATCAGAAATTGTCAAAACATGTTTTTCAGCACAAATAAACACGTTTTGGCAACTTTGGTCAACCCCATGTAAGTTATAGGGCAGGAACAGCACAGTTTTCAAAACGTGTTTTTCAGCCAGAAATAAACGCGTTTTCTCAGCCCTTAGAATCACAGTGTAACTGCCTGGCTTAGTAGAGCACACTGAGTCAGCCTTAACCCCAGTGTGCAGAAATTGTCACAACTTGTTTTTCTGCTGAAATAAACACGTTTTGGCAACTTTGGTCACCCCCATGTAAGGTATAGGGCAGGAACAGCACAGTTTTCAAAACGTGTTTTTCAGCCAGAAATAAACACGTTTTCTCAGCCTTTGGAATCGCAGTGTATCTGCCTGGCTCAGAAGAGCCCACTGAGTCAGCCCTTAACCCCAGTGATCAGAAATTGTCAAAACGTGTTTTTCAGCACAAATAAACACGTTTTGGCAACTTTGGTCAACCCCATGTAAGTTATAGGGCAGGAACAGAACAGTTTTCAAAACATGTTTTCAGCCAGAAATAATCGCGTTTTCTCAGCTCTTAGAATCACAGTGTAACTGCCTGGCTCTGAAGAGCCCACTGAGTCAGCCCTTAACCCCAGTGATTAGAATTTGTCAAAACGTGTTTTTCAGCAGAAATAAACACGTTTTGGCAACTTTGGTTACCCCCATGTAAGTTATAGGGCAGGACCAGCACAGTTTTCAAAACGTGTTTTTCAGCCAGAAATAAACGCGTTTTCTCATCCCTTAGAATCACAGTGTAACTGCCTGGCTCAGAAGAGCCCACTGAGTCAGCCCTTAACCCCAGTGATTAGAATTTGTCAAAACGTGTTTTTCAGCAGAAATAAACACGTTTTGGCAACTTTGGTCACCCCCATGTAAGTTATAGGGCAGGACCAGCACCGTTTTCAAAACGTGTTTTTCAGCCAGAAATAAACGCGTTTTCTCATCCCTTAGAATCACAGTGTAACTGCCTGGCTCAGAAGAGCCCACTGAGTCAGCCCTTAACCCCAGTGATTAGAACTTGTCAAAACGTGTTTTTCAGCAGAAATAAACACGTTTTGGCAACTTTGGTCACCCCCATGTAAGTTATAGGGCAGGACCAGCACAGTTTTCAAAACGTGTTTTTCAGCCCGAAATAAACGCGTTTTCTCAGCCCTTAGAATCACAGTGTAACTGCCTGGCTCAGAGGAGCACACTGAGTCAGCCCTTAACCCCAGTGTGCAGAAATTGTCACAACTTGTTTTTCTGCTGAAATAAACACGTTTTGGCAACTTTGGTCAACCCCATGTAAGTCATAGGGCAGGAAAGGCACAGTTTTCAAAACGTGTTTTTCAGCCCGAAATAATTGCGTTTTCTCAGCCCTTAGAATCACAGTGTAACTGCCTGGCTCAGAAGAGCCAACTGAGTCAGCCCTTAACCCCAATGATCAGAATTTGTCAAAACGTGTTTTTCAGCAGAAATAAACACGTTTTGGCAACTTTGGTCAACCCCATGTAAGTTATAGGGAAGGAACAGCACAGTTTTCAAAACGTGTTTTTCAGCCCGATATAAACGCGTTTTCTCAGCCCTTAGAATCACAGTGTAACTGCCTGGCTTAGTAGAGCAAACTGAGTCAGACCTTAACCCCAGTGGGCAGAAATTGTCACAACGTGCTTTCCAGCAGAAATAAACACGTTTTGGCAACTTTGGTCACCCCCATGTAAGTTATAGGGCAGGAACAGCACAGTTTTCAAAACGTGTTTTTCAGCCCGAAATAAACGCGTTTTCTCAGCCCTTAGAATCACAGTGTAACTGCCTGGCTCAGAAGAGCACACTGAGTCAGCCCTTAACCCCAGTGTGCAGAAATTGTCACAACTTGTTTTTCTGCTGAAATAAACACGTTTTGGCAACGTTAGTCACCCCCATGTAAGTTATAGGGCAGGAACAGCACAGTTTTCAAAACGTTTTTTTCAGCCCGAAATAAACGCGTTTTCTCAGCCCTTAGAATCACAGTGTAACTGCCTGGCTCAGAAGAGCAAACTGAGTCAGCCCTTAACCCCAGTGTGCAGAAATTGTCACAACTTGTTTTTCTGCTGAAATAAACACGTTTTGGCAAATTTGGTCACCCCCATGTAACTTGTAGGGCAGGAAAAGCAAATTTTTCAAAACGTATTATTCAGCCAGAAATAAACACGTTTTCTCAGCCCTTAGAATCACAGTGTAACTGCCTGGCTTAGTAGAGCACACTGAGTCAGCCCTTAACCCCAGTGGGCAGAAATTGTCACAATGTGCTTTTCAGCAGTAATAACCACGTTTTGGCAACTTTGGTCACCCCCTTGTAAGTTATAGGGCAGGAACAGCACCGTTTTCAAAACGTGTTTTTCAGCCAGAAATGAACACGTTTTCTCAGCCTTTGGAATCGCAGTGTATCTGCCTGGCTCAGAAGAGCCCACTGAGTCAGCCCTTAACCCCAGTGATCAGAAATTGTCAAAACGTGTTTTTCAGCACAAATAAACACGTTTTGGCAACTTTGGTCAACCCCATGTAAGTTATAGGGCAGGAACAACACAGTTTTCAAAACGTGTTTTTCAGCCAGAAATAAACGCGTTTTCTCAGCCCTTAGAATCACAGTGTAACTGCCTGGCTTAATAGAGCACACTGAGTCAGCCCTTCACCCCAGTGTGCAGAAATTGTCACAACTTGTTTTTCTGCTGAAATAAACACGTTTTGGCAACTTTGGTCACCCCCATGTAAGGTATAGGGCAGGAACAGCACAGTTTTCAAAACGTGTTTTTCAGCCAGAAATAAACACGTTTTCTCAGCCCTTGGAATCGCAGTGTATCTGCCTGGCTCAGAAGAGCCCACTGAGTCAGCCCTTAACCCCAGTGTGCCGAAATTGTCAAAACGTGTTTTTCAGCAGAAATAAACACGTTTTGGCAACGTTGGTCACCCCCATGTAACTTGTAGGGCAGGAACAGCAAACTTTTTAAAACGCGTTTTTCAGCCCGAAATAAACGCGGTTTCTCAGCCCTCTGAATCACAGTGTATCTGCCTGGCTCAGAAGGGCCCACTGAGTCAGCCCTTAACCCCACTGATCAGAAATTGTCAAAACGTGTTTTTCAGCACAAATAAACACGTTTTGGCAACTTTGGTCACCCCCATGTAAGTTATAGGGCAGGAACAGAACAGTTTTCAAAACGTGTTTTCAGCCAGAAATAATCGCTTTTTCTCAGCCCTTAGAATCACAGTGTAACTGCCTGGCTCAGAAGAGCCCACTGAGTCAGCCCTTAACCCCAGTGATTAGAATTTGTCAAAACGTGTTTTTCAGCAGAAATAAACACGTTTTGGCAACTTTGGTCACCCCCATGTAAGTTATAGGGCAGGACCAGCACAGTTTTCAAAACGTGTTTTTCAGCCAGAAATAAACGCGTTTTCTCAACCCTTGGAATCGCAGTGTAACTGCCTGGCTCAGAAGAGCCCACTGAGTCAGCCCTTAACCCCAATGATCAGAAATTTTCAAAATGTGTTTTTCAACACAAATAAACACGTTTTGGCAACTTTGGTCAACCCCATGTAAGTTATAGGGCAGGAACAGCACAGTTTTCAAAACGTGTTTTTCAGCCCGAAATAAACGCGTTTTCTCAGCCCTTAGAATCACAGTGTAACTGCCTGGCTTAGTAGAGCACACTGAGTCAGCCCTTAACCCCAGTGGGCAGAAATTGTCACAATGTGCTTTTCAGCAGAAATAAACACGTTTTGGCAACTTTGGTCACCCCCTTGTAAGTTATAGGGCAGGAACAGCACAGTTTTCAAAACGTGTTTTTCAGCCCGAAATAAACGCGTTTTCTCAGCCCTTAGAATCGCAGTGTATCTGCCTGGCTCAGAAGAGCCCACTGAGTCAGCCCTTAACCCCAGTGTGCAGAAATTGTCACAACTTGTTTTTCTGCTGAAATAAACACGTTTTGGCAAATTTGGTCACCCCCATGTAAGTTATAGGGCAGGAACAGCAGTTTTCCAAACGTGTTTTTCAGCCCGAAATAAACGCGTTTTCTCAGCCCTTAGAATCACAGTGTAACTGCCTGGCTTAGTAGAGCACACTGAGTCAGACCTTAACCCCAGTGTGCAGAAATTGTCACAACTTGTTTTTCTGCTGAAATAAACACGTTTTGGCAACTTTGGTCACCCCCATGTAAGTTATAGGGCAGGAACAGCACAGTTTTCAAAACGTGTTTTTCAGCCCGAAATAAACGCGTTTTCTCAGCCCTTAGAATCACAGTGTAACTGCCTGGCTCAGAAGAGCACACTGAGTCAGCCCTTAACCCCAGTGTGCAGAAATTGTCACAACTTGTTTTTCTGCTGAAATAAACACGTTTTGGCAACTTTGGTCAACCCCATGTAAGTTATAGAGCAGGAACAGCACAGTTTTCAAAACGTGTTTTTCAACTCAAATAAACACGTTTTGGCAACTTTGGTCAACCCCATGTAAGTTATAGAGCAGGAACAGCACAGTTTTCAAAACGTGTTTTTCAGCCCGAAATAAACGCGTTTTCTCAGCCCTTAGAATCACAGTGTAACTGCCTGGCTCAGAAGAGCACACTGAGTCAGCCCTTAACCCCAGTGTGCAGAAATTGTCACAACTTGTTTTTTTGCTGAAATAAACACGTTTTGGCAACTTTGGTCAACCCCATGTAAGTTATAGGGCAGGAAAGGCACAGTTTTCAAAACGTGTTTTTCAGCCCGAAATAATTGCGTTTTCTCAGCCCTTAGAATCACAGTGTAACTGCCTGGCTCAGAAAAGCCAACTGAGTCAGCCCTTAACCCCAATGATCAGAATTTGTCAAAACGTGTTTTTCAGCAGAAATAAACACGTTTTGGCAACTTTGGTCAACCCCATGTAAGTTATAGGGAAGGAACAGCACAGTTTTCAAAACGTGTTTTTCAGCCCGAAATAAACGCGTTTTCTCAGCCCTTAGAATCACAGTGTAACTGCCTGGCTTAGTAGAGCAAACTGAGTCAGACCTTAACCCCAGTGGGCAGAAATTGTCACAACGTGCTTTCCAGCAGAAATAAACACGTTTTGGCAACTTTGGTCACCCCCATGTAAGTTATAGGGCAGGAACAGCACAGTTTTCAAAACGTGTTTTTCAGCCCGATATAAACGCGTTTTCTCAGCCCTTAGAATCACAGTGTAACTGCCTGGCTCAGAAGGGCACACTGAGTCAGCCCTTAACCCCAGTGTGCAGAAATTGTCACAACTTGTTTTTCTGCTGAAATAAACACGTTTTGGCAACGTTAGTCACCCCCATGTAAGTTATAGGGCAGGAACAGCACAGTTTTCAAAACGTGTTTTCAGCCCGAAATAATCGCGTTTTCTCAGCCCTTAGAATCACAGTGTAACTGCCTGGCTCAGAAGAGCCCACTGAGTCAGCCCTTAACCCCAGTGATTAGAATTTGTCAAAACGTTTTTTTCAGCAGAAATAAACACGTTTTGGCAACTTTGGTCACCCCCATGTAAGTTATAGTTCAGGACCAGCACAGTTTTCAAAACGTGTTTTTCAGCCAGAAATAAACGCGTTTTCTCATCCCTTAGAATCACAGTGTAACTGCCTGGCTCAGAAGAGCCCACTGAGTCAGCCCTTAACCCCAATGATCAGAAATTTTCAAAATGTGTTTTTCAACACAAATAAACACGTTTTGGCAACTTTGGTCAACCCCATGTAAGTTATAGGGCAGGAACAGCACAGTTTTCAAAACATGTTTTTCAGCCCGAAATAAACGCGGTTTCTCAGCCCTTAGAATCACAGTGTAACTGCCTGGCTTAGTAGAGCACACTGAGTCAGCCCTTAACCCCAGTGGGCAGAAATTGTCACAATGTGCTTTTCAGCAGAAATAAACACGTTTTGGCAACTTTGGTCACCCCCTTGTAAGTTATAGGGCAGGAACAGCACAGTTTTCAAAACGTGTTTTTCAGCCCGAAATAAACGCGTTTTCTCAGCCCTTAGAATCACAGTGTAACTGCCTGGCTCAGAAGAGCAAACTGAGTCAGCCCTTAACCCCAGTGTGCAGAAATTGTCACAACGTGCTTTTCAGCAGAAATAAACACGTTTTGGCAACTTTGGTCACCCCCATGTAAGTTATAAGGCAGGAACAGCTCAGTTTTCAAAACGTGTTTTTCAGCCAGAAATAAACACGTTTTCTCAGCCCTTGGAATCGCAGTGTATCTGCCTGGCTCAGAAGAGCCCACTGAGTCAGCCCTTAACCCCACTGATCAGAAATTGTCAAAACGTGTTTTTCAGCACAAATAAACACGTTTTGGCAACTTTGGTCACCCCCATGTAAGTTATAGGCCAGGTACAGCACCGTTTTCAAAACGTGTTTTTCAGCCAGAAATAAACACGTTTTCTCAGCCTTTGGAATCGCAGTGTATCTGCCTGGCTCAGAAGAGCCCACTGAGTCAGCCCTTAACCCCAGTGATCAGAAATTGTCAAAACGTGTTTTTCAGCACAAATAAACACGTTTTGGCAACTTTGGTCAACCCCATGTAAGTTATAGGGCAGGAACAGCACAGTTTTCAAAACGTGTTTTTCAGCCAGAAATAAACGCGTTTTCTCAGCCCTTAGAATCACAGTGTAACTGCCTGGCTTAGTAGAGCACACTGAGTCAGCCTTAACCCCAGTGTGCAGAAATTGTCACAACTTGTTTTTCTGCTGAAATAAACACGTTTTGGCAACGTTAGTCACCCCCATGTAAGTTATAGGGCAGGAACAGCACAGTTTTCAAAACGTGTTTTTCAGCCCGAAATAAACGCGTTTTCTCAGCCCTTAGAATCACAGTGTAACTGCCTGGCTCAGAAGAGCAAACTGAGTCAGCCCTTAACCCCAGTGTGCAGAAATTGTCACAACGTGCTTTTCAGCAGAAATAAACACGTTTTGGCAACTTTGGTCACCCCCATGTAAGTTATAAGGCAGGAACAGCTCAGTTTTCAAAACGTGTTTTTCAGCCAGAAATAAACACGTTTTCTCAGCCCTTGGAATCGCAGTGTATCTACCTGGCTCAGAAGAGCCCACTGAGTCAGCCCTTAACCCCACTGATCAGAAATTGTCAAAACGTGTTTTTCAGCACAAATAAACACGTTTTGGCAACTTTGGTCACCCCCATGTAAGTTATAGGCCAGGTACAGCACCGTTTTCAAAACGTGTTTTTCAGCCAAAAATAAACACGTTTTCTCAGCCTTTGGAATCGCAGTGTATCTGCCTGGCTCAGAAGAGCCCACTGAGTCAGCCCTTAACCCCAGTGATCAGAAATTGTCAAAACGTGTTTTTCAGCACAAATAAACACGTTTTGGCAACTTTGGTCAACCCCATGTAAGTTATAGGGCAGGAACAGCACAGTTTTCAAAACGTGTTTTTCAGCCAGAAATAAACGCGTTTTCTCAGCCCTTAGAATCACAGTGTAACTGCCTGGCTTAGTAGAACACACTGAGTCAGCCTTAACCCCAGTGTGCAGAAATTGTCACAACTTGTTTTTCTGCTGAAATAAACACGTTTTGGCAACTTTGGTCACCCCCATGTAAGTTATAGGGCAGGAACAGCACAGTTTTCAAAACGTGTTTTTCAGCCCGAAATAACCGCGTTTTCTCAGCCCTTAGAATCACAGTGTAACTGCCTGGCTCAGAAGAGCACACTGAGTCAGCCCTTAACCCCAGTGTGCAGAAATTGTCACAACTTGTTTTTCTGCTGAAATAAACACGTTTTGGCAACGTTAGTCACCCCCATGTAAGTTATAGGGTAGGAACAGCACAGTTTTCAAAACGTTTTTTTCAGCCCGAAATAAACGCGTTTTTTCAGCCCTTAGAATCACAGTGTAACTGCCTGGCTCAGAAGAGCAAACTGAGTCAGCCCTTAACCCCAGTGTGCAGAAATTGTCACAACTTGTTTTTCTGCTGAAATAAACACGTTTTGGCAAATTTGGTCACACCCATGTAACTTGTAGGGCAGGAAAAGCAAATTTTTCAAAACGTATTATTCAGCCAGAAATAAACACGTTTTCTCAGCCCTTAGAATCACAGTGTAACTGCCTGGCTTAGTAGAGCACACTGAGTCAGCCCTTAACCCCAGTGGGCAGAAATTGTCACAACGTGCTTTTCAGCAGAAATAAACACGTTTTGGCAACTTTGGTCACCCCCATGTAAGTTATAAGGCAGGAACAGCACAGTTTTCAAAACGTGTTTTTCAGCCCGAAATAAACGCGTTTTCTCAGCCCTTAGAATCACAGTGTAACTGCCTGGCTCAGAAGAGCACACTGAGTCAGCCCTTAACCCCAGTGTGCAGAAATTGTCACAACTTGTTTTTCTGCTGAAATAAACACGTTTTGGCAACTTTGGTCACCCCCATGTAAGGTATAGGGCAGGAACAGCTCAGTTTTCAAGACGTGTTTTTCAGCCAGAAATAAACACGTTTTCTCAGCCCTTGGAATCGCAGTGTATCTGCCTGGCTCAGAAGAGCCCACTGAGTCAGCCCTTAACCCCACTGATCAGAAATTGTCAAAACATGTTTTTCAGCACAAATAAACACGTTTTGGCAACTTTGGTCAACCCCATGTAAGTTATAGGGCAGGAACAGCACAGTTTTCAAAACGTGTTTTTCAGCCAGAAATAAACGCGTTTTCTCAGCCCTTAGAATCACAGTGTAACTGCCTGGCTTAGTAGAGCACACTGAGTCAGCCTTAACCCCAGTGTGCAGAAATTGTCACAACTTGTTTTTCTGCTGAAATAAACACGTTTTGGCAACTTTGGTCACCCCCATGTAAGGTATAGGGCAGGAACAGCACAGTTTTCAAAACGTGTTTTTCAGCCAGAAATAAACACGTTTTCTCAGCCTTTGGAATCGCAGTGTATCTGCCTGGCTCAGAAGAGCCCACTGAGTCAGCCCTTAACCCCAGTGATCAGAAATTGTCAAAACGTGTTTTTCAGCACAAATAAACACGTTTTGGCAACTTTGGTCAACCCCATGTAAGTTATAGGGCAGGAACAGAACAGTTTTCAAAACGTGTTTTCAGCCAGAAATAATCGCGTTTTCTCAGCTCTTAGAATCACAGTGTAACTGCCTGGCTCAGAAGAGCCCACTGAGTCAGCCCTTAACCCCAGTGATTAGAATTTGTCAAAAC
The DNA here is from genome assembly GCF_055471065.1 of Atractosteus spatula. Lineage (NCBI taxonomy): Eukaryota > Metazoa > Chordata > Actinopteri > Semionotiformes > Lepisosteidae > Atractosteus > Atractosteus spatula. The sequence continues at coordinate 1,028,026 of NC_142725.1, forward strand.
GTGTTTTTCAGCAGAAATAAACACGTTTTGGCAACTTTGGTTACCCCCATGTAAGTTATAGGGCAGGACCAGCACAGTTTTCAAAACGTGTTTTTCAGCCAGAAATAAACGCGTTTTCTCATCCCTTAGAATCACAGTGTAACTGCCTGGCTCAGAAGAGCCCACTGAGTCAGCCCTTAACCCCAGTGATTAGAATTTGTCAAAACGTGTTTTTCAGCAGAAATAAACACGTTTTGGCAACTTTGGTCACCCCCATGTAAGTTATAGGGCAGGACCAGCACCGTTTTCAAAACGTGTTTTTCAGCCAGAAATAAACGCGTTTTCTCATCCCTTAGAATCACAGTGTAACTGCCTGGCTCAGAAGAGCCCACTGAGTCAGCCCTTAACCCCAGTGATTAGAATTTGTCAAAACGTGTTTTTCAGCAGAAATAAACACGTTTTGGCAACTTTGGTCACCCCCATGTAAGTTATAGGGCAGGACCAGCACAGTTTTCAAAACGTGTTTTTCAGCCCGAAATAAACGCGTTTTCTCAGCCCTTAGAATCACAGTGTAACTGCCTGGCTCAGAGGAGCACACTGAGTCAGCCCTTAACCCCAGTGTGCAGAAATTGTCACAACTTGTTTTTCTGCTGAAATAAACACGTTTTGGCAACTTTGGTCAACCCCATGTAAGTTATAGGGCAGGAAAGGCACAGTTTTCAAAACGTGTTTTTCAGCCCGAAATAATTGCGTTTTCTCAGCCCTTAGAATCACAGTGTAACTGCCTGGCTCAGAAGAGCCAACTGAGTCAGCCCTTAACCCCAATGATCAGAATTTGTCAAAACGTGTTTTTCAGCAGAAATAAACACGTTTTGGCAACTTTGGTCAACCCCATGTAAGTTATAGGGAAGGAACAGCACAGTTTTCAAAACGTGTTTTTCAGCCCGATATAAACGCGTTTTCTCAGCCCTTAGAATCACAGTGTAACTGCCTGGCTTAGTAGAGCAAACTGAGTCAGACCTTAACCCCAGTGGGCAGAAATTGTCACAATGTGCTTTCCAGCAGAAATAAACACGTTTTGGCAACTTTGGTCACCCCCATGTAAGTTATAGGGCAGGAACAGCACAGTTTTCAAAACGTGTTTTTCAGCCCGAAATAAACGCGTTTTCTCAGCCCTTAGAATCACAGTGTAACTGCCTGGCTCAGAAGAGCACACTGAGTCAGCCCTTAACCCCAGTGTGCAGAAATTGTCACAACTTGTTTTTCTGCTGAAATAAACACGTTTTGGCAACGTTAGTCACCCCCATGTAAGTTATAGGGCAGGAACAGCACAGTTTTCAAAACGTTTTTTTCAGCCCGAAATAAACGCGTTTTCTCAGCCCTTAGAATCACAGTGTAACTGCCTGGCTCAGAAGAGCAAACTGAGTCAGCCCTTAACCCCAGTGTGCAGAAATTGTCACAACTTGTTTTTCTGCTGAAATAAACACGTTTTGGCAAATTTGGTCACCCCCATGTAACTTGTAGGGCAGGAAAAGCAAATTTTTCAAAACGTATTATTCAGCCAGAAATAAACACGTTTTCTCAGCCCTTAGAATCACAGTGTAACTGCCTGGCTTAGTAGAGCACACTGAGTCAGCCCTTAACCCCAGTGGGCAGAAATTGTCACAATGTGCTTTTCAGCAGTAATAACCACGTTTTGGCAACTTTGGTCACCCCCTTGTAAGTTATAGGGCAGGAACAGCACCGTTTTCAAAACGTGTTTTTCAGCCAGAAATGAACACGTTTTCTCAGCCTTTGGAATCGCAGTGTATCTGCCTGGCTCAGAAGAGCCCACTGAGTCAGCCCTTAACCCCAGTGATCAGAAATTGTCAAAACGTGTTTTTCAGCACAAATAAACACGTTTTGGCAACTTTGGTCAACCCCATGTAAGTTATAGGGCAGGAACAACACAGTTTTCAAAACGTGTTTTTCAGCCAGAAATAAACGCGTTTTCTCAGCCCTTAGAATCACAGTGTAACTGCCTGGCTTAATAGAGCACACTGAGTCAGCCCTTCACCCCAGTGTGCAGAAATTGTCACAACTTGTTTTTCTGCTGAAATAAACACGTTTTGGCAACTTTGGTCACCCCCATGTAAGGTATAGGGCAGGAACAGCACAGTTTTCAAAACGTGTTTTTCAGCCAGAAATAAACACGTTTTCTCAGCCCTTGGAATCGCAGTGTATCTGCCTGGCTCAGAAGAGCCCACTGAGTCAGCCCTTAACCCCAGTGTGCCGAAATTGTCAAAACGTGTTTTTCAGCAGAAATAAACACGTTTTGGCAACGTTGGTCACCCCCATGTAACTTGTAGGGCAGGAACAGCAAACTTTTTAAAACGCGTTTTTCAGCCCGAAATAAACGCGGTTTCTCAGCCCTCTGAATCACAGTGTATCTGCCTGGCTCAGAAGGGCCCACTGAGTCAGCCCTTAACCCCACTGATCAGAAATTGTCAAAACGTGTTTTTCAGCACAAATAAACACGTTTTGGCAACTTTGGTCACCCCCATGTAAGTTATAGGGCAGGAACAGAACAGTTTTCAAAACGTGTTTTCAGCCAGAAATAATCGCGTTTTCTCAGCCCTTAGAATCACAGTGTAACTGCCTGGCTCAGAAGAGCCCACTGAGTCAGCCCTTAACCCCAGTGATTAGAATTTGTCAAAACGTGTTTTTCAGCAGAAATAAACACGTTTTGGCAACTTTGGTCACCCCCATGTAAGTTATAGGGCAGGACCAGCACAGTTTTCAAAACGTGTTTTTCAGCCAGAAATAAACGCGTTTTCTCATCCCTTAGAATCACAGTGTAACTGCCTGGCTCAGAAGAGCCCACTGAGTCAGCCCTTAACCCCAATGATCAGAAATTTTCAAAATGTGTTTTTCAACACAAATAAACACGTTTTGGCAACTTTGGTCAACCCCATGTAAGTTATAGGGCAGGAACAGCACAGTTTTCAAAACGTGTTTTTCAGCCCGAAATAAACGCGTTTTCTCAGCCCTTAGAATCACAGTGTAACTGCCTGGCTTAGTAGAGCACACTGAGTCAGCCCTTAACCCCAGTGGGCAGAAATTGTCACAATGTGCTTTTCAGCAGTAATAACCACGTTTTGGCAACTTTGGTCACCCCCTTGTAAGTTATAGGGCAGGAACAGCACAGTTTTCAAAACATGTTTTTCAGCCCGAAATAAACGCGTTTTCTCAGCCCTTAGAATCGCAGTGTATCTGCCTGGCTCAGAAGAGCCCACTGAGTCTGCCCTTAACCCCAGTGTGCAGAAATTGTCACAACTTGTTTTTCTGCTGAAATAAACACGTTTTGGCAACTTTGGTCACCCCCATGTAAGTTATAGGGCAGGAACAGCACAGTTTTCAAAACGTGTTTTTCAGCCCGAAATAAACGCGTTTTCTCAACCGTTGGAATCGCAGTGTAACTGCCTGGGTCAGAAGAGCCCACTGAGTCAGCCCTTAACCCCAGTGATCAGAAATTGTCAAAACGTGTTTTTCAACTCAAATAAACACGATTTGGCAACTTTGGTCAACCCCATGTAAGTTATAGGGCAGGTACAGCACAGTTTTCAAAACGTGTTTTTCAGCCCGAAATAAACGCGTTTTCTCAGCCCTTAGAATCACAGTGTAACTGCCTGGCTCAGAAGAGCACACTGAGTCAGCCCTTACCCCAGTGTGCAGAAATTGTCACAACTTGTTTTTCTGCTGAAATAAACACGTTTTGGCAACTTTGGTCAAACCCCATGTAAGTTATAGGGCAGGAACAGCACAGTTTTCAAAACGTGTTTTTCAGCACAAATAAACACGTTTTGGCAACTTTGGTCACCCCCATGTAAGTTATAGGGCAGGAACAGCACAGTTTTCAAAACGTGTTTTTCAGCCCGAAATAAACGCGTTTTCTCAGCCCTTAGAATCACAGTGTAACTGCCTGGCTCAGAAGAGCCCACTGAGTCAGCCCTTAACCCCAATGATCAGAAATTGTCAAAACGTGTTTTTCAACACAAATAAACACGTTTTGGCAACTTTGGTCAACCCCATGTAAGTTATAGGGCAGGAACAGCACAGTTTTCAAAACGTGTTTTTCAGCCCGAAATAAACGCGTTTTCTCAGCCCTTAGAATCACAGTGTAACTGCCTGGCTTAGTAGAGCAAACTGAGTCAGACCTTAACCCCAGTGGGCAGAAATTGTCACAACGTGCTTTTCAGCAGAAATAAACACGTTTTGGCAACTTTGGTCACCCCCATGTAAGTTATAGGGCAGGAACAGCACAGTTTTCAAAACGTGTTTTTCAGCCCGAAATAAACGCGTTTTCTCAGCCCTTAGAATCACAGTGTAACTGCCTGGCTCAGAAGAGCACACTGAGTCAGCCCTTAACCCCAGTGTGCAGAAATTGTCACAACTTGTTTTTCTGCTGAAATAAACACGTTTTGGCAACGTTGGTCACCCCCATGTAAGTTATAGGGCAGGAACAGCACAGTTTTCAAAACGTGTTTTTCAGCCCGAAATAAACGCGTTTTCTCAACCCTTGGAATCGCAGTGTAACTGCCTGGGTCAGAAGAGCCCACTGAGTCAGCCCTTAACCCCAGTGATCAGAAATTGTCAAAAGGTGTTTTTCAACTCAAATAAACACGTTTTGGCAACTTTGGTCAACCCCATGTAAGTTATAGGGCAGGAAAGGCACAGTTTTCAAAACGTGTTTTTCAGCCCGAAATAATTGCGTTTTCTCAGCCCTTAGAATCACAGTGTAACTGCCTGGCTCAGAAGAGCCAACTGAGTCAGCCCTTAACCCCAATGATCAGAATTTGTCAAAACGTGTTTTTCAGCAGAAATAAACACGTTTTGGCAACTTTGGTCACCCCCATGTAAGTTATAGGGCAGGAACAGCACAGTTTTCAAAACGTGTTTTTCAGCCCGAAATAAACGCGTTTTCTCAGCCCTTAGAATCACAGTGTAACTGCCTGGCTTAGTAGAGCACACTGAGTCAGCCCTTAACCCCAGTGTGCAGAAATTGTCACAACTTGTTTTTCTGCTGAAATAAACACGTTTTGGCAACTTTGGTCACCCCCATGTAAGGTATAGGGCAGGAACAGCTCAGTTTTCAAAACGTGTTTTTCAGCCAGAAATAAACACGTTTTCTCAGGCCTTGGAATCGCAGTGTATCTGCCTGGCTCAGAAGAGCCCACTGAGTCAGCCCTTAACCCCACTGATCAGAAATTGTCAAAACGTGTTTTTCAGCACAAATAAACACGTTTTGGCAACTTTGGTCACCCCCATGTAAGTTATAGGGCAGGAACAGAACAGTTTTCAAAACGTGTTTTCAGCCAGAAATAATCGCGTTTTCTCAGCCCTTAGAATCACAGTGTAACTGCCTGGCTCAGAAGAGCCCACTGAGTCAGCCCTTAACCCCAGTGATTAGAATTTGTCAAAACGTGTTTTTCAGCAGAAATAAACACGTTTTGGCAACTTTGGTCACCCCCATGTAAGTTATAGGGCAGGACCAGCACAGTTTTCAAAACGTGTTTTTCAGCCAGAAATAAACGCGTTTTCTCAACCCTTGGAATCGCAGTGTAACTGCCTGGCTCAGAAGAGCCCACTGAGTCAGCCCTTAACCCCAATGATCAGAAATTTTCAAAATGTGTTTTTCAACACAAATAAACACGTTTTGGCAACTTTGGTCAACCCCATGTAAGTTATAGGGCAGGAACAGCACAGTTTTCAAAACGTGTTTTTCAGCCCGAAATAAACGCGTTTTCTCAGCCCTTAGAATCACAGTGTAACTGCCTGGCTTAGTAGAGCACACTGAGTCAGCCCTTAACCCCAGTGGGCAGAAATTGTCACAATGTGCTTTTCAGCAGAAATAAACACGTTTTGGCAACTTTGGTCACCCCCTTGTAAGTTATAGGGCAGGAACAGCACAGTTTTCAAAACGTGTTTTTCAGCCCGAAATAAACGCGTTTTCTCAGCCCTTAGAATCGCAGTGTATCTGCCTGGCTCAGAAGAGCCCACTGAGTCAGCCCTTAACCCCAGTGTGCAGAAATTGTCACAACTTGTTTTTCTGCTGAAATAAACACGTTTTGGCAAATTTGGTCACCCCCATGTAAGTTATAGGGCAGGAACAGCAGTTTTCCAAACGTGTTTTTCAGCCCGAAATAAACGCGTTTTCTCAGCCCTTAGAATCACAGTGTAACTGCCTGGCTTAGTAGAGCACACTGAGTCAGACCTTAACCCCAGTGTGCAGAAATTGTCACAACTTGTTTTTCTGCTGAAATAAACACGTTTTGGCAACTTTGGTCACCCCCATGTAAGTTATAGGGCAGGAACAGCACAGTTTTCAAAACGTGTTTTTCAGCCCGAAATAAACGCGTTTTCTCAGCCCTTAGAATCACAGTGTAACTGCCTGGCTCAGAAGAGCACACTGAGTCAGCCCTTAACCCCAGTGTGCAGAAATTGTCACAACTTGTTTTTCTGCTGAAATAAACACGTTTTGGCAACTTTGGTCAACCCCATGTAAGTTATAGAGCAGGAACAGCACAGTTTTCAAAACGTTTTTTTCAACTCAAATAAACACGTTTTGGCAACTTTGGTCAACCCCATGTAAGTTATAGAGCAGGAACAGCACAGTTTTCAAAACGTGTTTTTCAGCCCGAAATAAACGCGTTTTCTCAGCCCTTAGAATCACAGTGTAACTGCCTGGCTCAGAAGAGCACACTGAGTCAGCCCTTAACCCCAGTGTGCAGAAATTGTCACAACTTGTTTTTTTGCTGAAATAAACACGTTTTGGCAACTTTGGTCAACCCCATGTAAGTTATAGGGCAGGAAAGGCACAGTTTTCAAAACGTGTTTTTCAGCCCGAAATAATTGCGTTTTCTCAGCCCTTAGAATCACAGTGTAACTGCCTGGCTCAGAAAAGCCAACTGAGTCAGCCCTTAACCCCAATGATCAGAATTTGTCAAAACGTGTTTTTCAGCAGAAATAAACACGTTTTGGCAACTTTGGTCAACCCCATGTAAGTTATAGGGAAGGAACAGCACAGTTTTCAAAACGTGTTTTTCAGCCCGAAATAAACGCGTTTTCTCAGCCCTTAGAATCACAGTGTAACTGCCTGGCTTAGTAGAGCAAACTGAGTCAGACCTTAACCCCAGTGGGCAGAAATTGTCACAACGTGCTTTCCAGCAGAAATAAACACGTTTTGGCAACTTTGGTCACCCCCATGTAAGTTATAGGGCAGGAACAGCACAGTTTTCAAAACGTGTTTTTCAGCCCGATATAAACGCGTTTTCTCAGCCCTTAGAATCACAGTGTAACTGCCTGGCTCAGAAGGGCACACTGAGTCAGCCCTTAACCCCAGTGTGCAGAAATTGTCACAACTTGTTTTTCTGCTGAAATAAACACGTTTTGGCAACGTTAGTCACCCCCATGTAAGTTATAGGGCAGGAACAGCACAGTTTTCAAAACGTGTTTTCAGCCCGAAATAATCGCGTTTTCTCAGCCCTTAGAATCACAGTGTAACTGCCTGGCTCAGAAGAGCCCACTGAGTCAGCCCTTAACCCCAGTGATTAGAATTTGTCAAAACGTGTTTTTCAGCAGAAATAAACACGTTTTGGCAACTTTGGTCACCCCCATGTAAGTTATAGTTCAGGACCAGCACAGTTTTCAAAACGTGTTTTTCAGCCAGAAATAAACGCGTTTTCTCATCCCTTAGAATCACAGTGTAACTGCCTGGCTCAGAAGAGCCCACTGAGTCAGCCCTTAACCCCAATGATCAGAAATTTTCAAAATGTGTTTTTCAACACAAATAAACACGTTTTGGCAACTTTGGTCAACCCCATGTAAGTTATAGGGCAGGAACAGCACAGTTTTCAAAACATGTTTTTCAGCCCGAAATAAACGCGGTTTCTCAGCCCTTAGAATCACAGTGTAACTGCCTGGCTTAGTAGAGCACACTGAGTCAGCCCTTAACCCCAGTGGGCAGAAATTGTCACAATGTGCTTTTCAGCAGAAATAAACACGTTTTGGCAACTTTGGTCACCCCCTTGTAAGTTATAGGGCAGGAACTGCACAGTTTTCAAAACGTGTTTTTCAGCCCGAAATAAACGCGTTTTCTCAGCCCTTAGAATCACAGTGTAACTGCCTGGCTCAGAAGAGCAAACTGAGTCAGCCCTTAACCCCAGTGTGCAGAAATTGTCACAACGTGCTTTTCAGCAGAAATAAACACGTTTTGGCAACTTTGGTCACCCCCATGTAAGTTATAAGGCAGGAACAGCTCAGTTTTCAAAACGTGTTTTTCAGCCAGAAATAAACACGTTTTCTCAGCCCTTGGAATCGCAGTGTATCTGCCTGGCTCAGAAGAGCCCACTGAGTCAGCCCTTAACCCCACTGATCAGAAATTGTCAAAACGTGTTTTTCAGCACAAATAAACACGTTTTGGCAACTTTGGTCACCCCCATGTAAGTTATAGGCCAGGTACAGCACCGTTTTCAAAACGTGTTTTTCAGCCAGAAATAAACACGTTTTCTCAGCCTTTGGAATCGCAGTGTATCTGCCTGGCTCAGAAGAGCCCACTGAGTCAGCCCTTAACCCCAGTGATCAGAAATTGTCAAAACGTGTTTTTCAGCACAAATAAACACGTTTTGGCAACTTTGGTCAACCCCATGTAAGTTATAGGGCAGGAACAGCACAGTTTTCAAAACGTGTTTTTCAGCCAGAAATAAACGCGTTTTCTCAGCCCTTAGAATCACAGTGTAACTGCCTGGCTTAGTAGAGCACACTGAGTCAGCCTTAACCCCAGTGTGCAGAAATTGTCACAACTTGTTTTTCTGCTGAAATAAACACGTTTTGGCAACGTTAGTCACCCCCATGTAAGTTATAGGGCAGGAACAGCACAGTTTTCAAAACGTGTTTTTCAGCCCGAAATAAACGCGTTTTCTCAGCCCTTAGAATCACAGTGTAACTGCCTGGCTCAGAAGAGCAAACTGAGTCAGCCCTTAACCCCAGTGTGCAGAAATTGTCACAACGTGCTTTTCAGCAGAAATAAACACGTTTTGGCAACTTTGGTCACCCCCATGTAAGTTATAAGGCAGGAACAGCTCAGTTTTCAAAACGTGTTTTTCAGCCAGAAATAAACACGTTTTCTCAGCCCTTGGAATCGCAGTGTATCTACCTGGCTCAGAAGAGCCCACTGAGTCAGCCCTTAACCCCACTGATCAGAAATTGTCAAAACGTGTTTTTCAGCACAAATAAACACGTTTTGGCAACTTTGGTCACCCCCATGTAAGTTATAGGCCAGGTACAGCACCGTTTTCAAAACGTGTTTTTCAGCCAAAAATAAACACGTTTTCTCAGCCTTTGGAATCGCAGTGTATCTGCCTGGCTCAGAAGAGCCCACTGAGTCAGCCCTTAACCCCAGTGATCAGAAATTGTCAAAACGTGTTTTTCAGCACAAATAAACACGTTTTGGCAACTTTGGTCAACCCCATGTAAGTTATAGGGCAGGAACAGCACAGTTTTCAAAACGTGTTTTTCAGCCAGAAATAAACGCGTTTTCTCAGCCCTTAGAATCACAGTGTAACTGCCTGGCTTAGTAGAACACACTGAGTCAGCCTTAACCCCAGTGTGCAGAAATTGTCACAACTTGTTTTTCTGCTGAAATAAACACGTTTTGGCAACTTTGGTCACCCCCATGTAAGTTATAGGGCAGGAACAGCACAGTTTTCAAAACGTGTTTTTCAGCCCGAAATAACCGCGTTTTCTCAGCCCTTAGAATCACAGTGTAACTGCCTGGCTCAGAAGAGCACACTGAGTCAGCCCTTAACCCCAGTGTGCAGAAATTGTCACAACTTGTTTTTCTGCTGAAATAAACACGTTTTGGCAACGTTAGTCACCCCCATGTAAGTTATAGGGTAGGAACAGCACAGTTTTCAAAACGTTTTTTTCAGCCCGAAATAAACGCGTTTTTTCAGCCCTTAGAATCACAGTGTAACTGCCTGGCTCAGAAGAGCAAACTGAGTCAGCCCTTAACCCCAGTGTGCAGAAATTGTCACAACTTGTTTTTCTGCTGAAATAAACACGTTTTGGCAAATTTGGTCACACCCATGTAACTTGTAGGGCAGGAAAAGCAAATTTTTCAAAACGTATTATTCAGCCAGAAATAAACACGTTTTCTCAGCCCTTAGAATCACAGTGTAACTGCCTGGCTTAGTAGAGCACACTGAGTCAGCCCTTAACCCCAGTGGGCAGAAATTGTCACAACGTGCTTTTCAGCAGAAATAAACACGTTTTGGCAACTTTGGTCACCCCCATGTAAGTTATAAGGCAGGAACAGCACAGTTTTCAAAACGTGTTTTTCAGCCCGAAATAAACGCGTTTTCTCAGCCCTTAGAATCACAGTGTAACTGCCTGGCTCAGAAGAGCACACTGAGTCAGCCCTTAACCCCAGTGTGCAGAAATTGTCACAACTTGTTTTTCTGCTGAAATAAACACGTTTTGGCAACTTTGGTCACCCCCATGTAAGGTATAGGGCAGGAACAGCTCAGTTTTCAAGACGTGTTTTTCAGCCAGAAATAAACACGTTTTCTCAGCCCTTGGAATCGCAGTGTATCTGCCTGGCTCAGAAGAGCCCACTGAGTCAGCCCTTAACCCCACTGATCAGAAATTGTCAAAACATGTTTTTCAGCACAAATAAACACGTTTTGGCAACTTTGGTCAACCCCATGTAAGTTATAGGGCAGGAACAGCACAGTTTTCAAAACGTGTTTTTCAGCCAGAAATAAACGCGTTTTCTCAGCCCTTAGAATCACAGTGTAACTGCCTGGCTTAGTAGAGCACACTGAGTCAGCCTTAACCCCAGTGTGCAGAAATTGTCACAACTTGTTTTTCTGCTGAAATAAACACGTTTTGGCAACTTTGGTCACCCCCATGTAAGGTATAGGGCACGAACAGCACAGTTTTCAAAACGTGTTTTTCAGCCAGAAATAAACACGTTTTCTCAGCCTTTGGAATCGCAGTGTATCTGCCTGGCTCAGAAGAGCCCACTGAGTCAGCCCTTAACCCCAGTGATCAGAAATTGTCAAAACGTGTTTTTCAGCACAAATAAACACGTTTTGGCAACTTTGGTCAACCCCATGTAAGTTATAGGGCAGGAACAGAACAGTTTTCAAAACGTGTTTTCAGCCAGAAATAATCGCGTTTTCTCAGCTCTTAGAATCACAGTGTAACTGCCTGGCTCAGAAGAGCCCACTGAGTCAGCCCTTAACCCCAGTGATTAGAATTTGTCAAAACGTGTTTTTCAGCAGAAATAAACACGTTTTGGCAACTTTGGTTACCCCCATGTAAGTTATAGGGCAGGACCAGCACAGTTTTCAAAACGTGTTTTTCAGCCAGAAATAAACGCGTTTTCTCATCCCTTAGAATCACAGTGTAACTGCCTGGCTCAGAAGAGCCCACTGAGTCAGCCCTTAACCCCAGTGATTAGAATTTGTCAAAACGTGTTTTTCAGCAGAAATAAACACGTTTTGGCAACTTTGGTCACCCCCATGTAAGTTATAGGGCAGGACCAGCACCGTTTTCAAAACGTGTTTTTCAGCCAGAAATAAACGCGTTTTCTCATCCCTTAGAATCACAGTGTAACTGCCTGGCTCAGAAGAGCCCACTGAGTCAGCCCTTAACCCCAGTGATTAGAATTTGTCAAAACGTGTTTTTCAGCAGAAATAAACACGTTTTGGCAACTTTGGTCACCCCCATGTAAGTTATAGGGCAGGACCAGCACAGTTTTCAAAACGTGTTTTTCAGCCCGAAATAAACGCGTTTTCTCAGCCCTTAGAATCACAGTGTAACTGCCTGGCTCAGAGGAGCACACTGAGTCAGCCCTTAACCCCAGTGTGCAGAAATTGTCACAACTTGTTTTTCTGCTGAAATAAACACGTTTTGGCAACTTTGGTCAACCCCATGTAAGTTATAGGGCAGGAAAGGCACAGTTTTCAAAACGTGTTTTTCAGCCCGAAATAATTGCGTTTTCTCAGCCCTTAGAATCACAGTGTAACTGCCTGGCTCAGAAGAGCCAACTGAGTCAGCCCTTAACCCCAATGATCAGAATTTGTCAAAACGTGTTTTTCAGCAGAAATAAACACGTTTTGGCAACTTTGGTCAACCCCATGTAAGTTATAGGGAAGGAACAGCACAGTTTTCAAAACGTGTTTTTCAGCCCGATATAAACGCGTTTTCTCAGCCCTTAGAATCACAGTGTAACTGCCTGGCTTAGTAGAGCAAACTGAGTCAGACCTTAACCCCAGTGGGCAGAAATTGTCACAATGTGCTTTCCAGCAGAAATAAACACGTTTTGGCAACTTTGGTCACCCCCATGTAAGTTATAGGGCAGGAACAGCACAGTTTTCAAAACGTGTTTTTCAGCCCGAAATAAACGCGTTTTCTCAGCCCTTAGAATCACAGTGTAACTGCCTGGCTCAGAAGAGCACACTGAGTCAGCCCTTAACCCCAGTGTGCAGAAATTGTCACAACTTGTTTTTCTGCTGAAATAAACACGTTTTGGCAACGTTAGTCACCCCCATGTAAGTTATAGGGCAGGAACAGCACAGTTTTCAAAACGTTTTTTTCAGCCCGAAATAAACGCGTTTTCTCAGCCCTTAGAATCACAGTGTAACTGCCTGGCTCAGAAGAGCAAACTGAGTCAGCCCTTAACCCCAGTGTGCAGAAATTGTCACAACTTGTTTTTCTGCTGAAATAAACACGTTTTGGCAAATTTGGTCACCCCCATGTAACTTGTAGGGCAGGAAAAGCAAATTTTTCAAAACGTATTATTCAGCCAGAAATAAACACGTTTTCTCAGCCCTTAGAATCACAGTGTAACTGCCTGGCTTAGTAGAGCACACTGAGTCAGCCCTTAACCCCAGTGGGCAGAAATTGTCACAATGTGCTTTTCAGCAGTAATAACCACGTTTTGGCAACTTTGGTCACCCCCTTGTAAGTTATAGGGCAGGAACAGCACCGTTTTCAAAACGTGTTTTTCAGCCAGAAATGAACACGTTTTCTCAGCCTTTGGAATCGCAGTGTATCTGCCTGGCTCAGAAGAGCCCACTGAGTCAGCCCTTAACCCCAGTGATCAGAAATTGTCAAAACGTGTTTTTCAGCACAAATAAACACGTTTTGGCAACTTTGGTCAACCCCATGTAAGTTATAGGGCAGGAACAACACAGTTTTCAAAACGTGTTTTTCAGCCAGAAATAAACGCGTTTTCTCAGCCCTTAGAATCACAGTGTAACTGCCTGGCTTAATAGAGCACACTGAGTCAGCCCTTCACCCCAGTGTGCAGAAATTGTCACAACTTGTTTTTCTGCTGAAATAAACACGTTTTGGCAACTTTGGTCACCCCCATGTAAGGTATAGGGCAGGAACAGCACAGTTTTCAAAACGTGTTTTTCAGCCAGAAATAAACACGTTTTCTCAGCCCTTGGAATCGCAGTGTATCTGCCTGGCTCAGAAGAGCCCACTGAGTCAGCCCTTAACCCCAGTGTGCCGAAATTGTCAAAACGTGTTTTTCAGCAGAAATAAACACGTTTTGGCAACGTTGGTCACCCCCATGTAACTTGTAGGGCAGGAACAGCAAACTTTTTAAAACGCGTTTTTCAGCCCGAAATAAACGCGGTTTCTCAGCCCTCTGAATCACAGTGTATCTGCCTGGCTCAGAAGGGCCCACTGAGTCAGCCCTTAACCCCACTGATCAGAAATTGTCAAAACGTGTTTTTCAGCACAAATAAACACGTTTTGGCAACTTTGGTCACCCCCATGTAAGTTATAGGGCAGGAACAGAACAGTTTTCAAAACGTGTTTTCAGCCAGAAATAATCGCGTTTTCTCAGCCCTTAGAATCACAGTGTAACTGCCTGGCTCAGAAGAGCCCACTGAGTCAGCCCTTAACCCCAGTGATTAGAATTTGTCAAAACGTGTTTTTCAGCAGAAATAAACACGTTTTGGCAACTTTGGTCACCCCCATGTAAGTTATAGGGCAGGACCAGCACAGTTTTCAAAACGTGTTTTTCAGCCAGAAATAAACGCGTTTTCTCATCCCTTAGAATCACAGTGTAACTGCCTGGCTCAGAAGAGCCCACTGAGTCAGCCCTTAACCCCAATGATCAGAAATTTTCAAAATGTGTTTTTCAACACAAATAAACACGTTTTGGCAACTTTGGTCAACCCCATGTAAGTTATAGGGCAGGAACAGCACAGTTTTCAAAACGTGTTTTTCAGCCCGAAATAAACGCGTTTTCTCAGCCCTTAGAATCACAGTGTAACTGCCTGGCTTAGTAGAGCACACTGAGTCAGCCCTTAACCCCAGTGGGCAGAAATTGTCACAATGTGCTTTTCAGCAGTAATAACCACGTTTTGGCAACTTTGGTCACCCCCTTGTAAGTTATAGGGCAGGAACAGCACAGTTTTCAAAACATGTTTTTCAGCCCGAAATAAACGCGTTTTCTCAGCCCTTAGAATCGCAGTGTATCTGCCTGGCTCAGAAGAGCCCACTGAGTCTGCCCTTAACCCCAGTGTGCAGAAATTGTCACAACTTGTTTTTCTGCTGAAATAAACACGTTTTGGCAACTTTGGTCACCCCCATGTAAGTTATAGGGCAGGAACAGCACAGTTTTCAAAACGTGTTTTTCAGCCCGAAATAAACGCGTTTTCTCAACCGTTGGAATCGCAGTGTAACTGCCTGGGTCAGAAGAGCCCACTGAGTCAGCCCTTAACCCCAGTGATCAGAAATTGTCAAAACGTGTTTTTCAACTCAAATAAACACGATTTGGCAACTTTGGTCAACCCCATGTAAGTTATAGGGCAGGTACAGCACAGTTTTCAAAACGTGTTTTTCAGCCCGAAATAAACGCGTTTTCTCAGCCCTTAGAATCACAGTGTAACTGCCTGGCTCAGAAGAGCACACTGAGTCAGCCCTTACCCCAGTGTGCAGAAATTGTCACAACTTGTTTTTCTGCTGAAATAAACACGTTTTGGCAACTTTGGTCAAACCCCATGTAAGTTATAGGGCAGGAACAGCACAGTTTTCAAAACGTGTTTTTCAGCACAAATAAACACGTTTTGGCAACTTTGGTCACCCCCATGTAAGTTATAGGGCAGGAACAGCACAGTTTTCAAAACGTGTTTTTCAGCCCGAAATAAACGCGTTTTCTCAGCCCTTAGAATCACAGTGTAACTGCCTGGCTCAGAAGAGCCCACTGAGTCAGCCCTTAACCCCAATGATCAGAAATTGTCAAAACGTGTTTTTCAACACAAATAAACACGTTTTGGCAACTTTGGTCAACCCCATGTAAGTTATAGGGCAGGAACAGCACAGTTTTCAAAACGTGTTTTTCAGCCCGAAATAAACGCGTTTTCTCAGCCCTTAGAATCACAGTGTAACTGCCTGGCTTAGTAGAGCAAACTGAGTCAGACCTTAACCCCAGTGGGCAGAAATTGTCACAACGTGCTTTTCAGCAGAAATAAACACGTTTTGGCAACTTTGGTCACCCCCATGTAAGTTATAGGGCAGGAACAGCACAGTTTTCAAAACGTGTTTTTCAGCCCGAAATAAACGCGTTTTCTCAGCCCTTAGAATCACAGTGTAACTGCCTGGCTCAGAAGAGCACACTGAGTCAGCCCTTAACCCCAGTGTGCAGAAATTGTCACAACTTGTTTTTCTGCTGAAATAAACACGTTTTGGCAACGTTGGTCACCCCCATGTAAGTTATAGGGCAGGAACAGCACAGTTTTCAAAACGTGTTTTTCAGCCCGAAATAAACGCGTTTTCTCAACCCTTGGAATCGCAGTGTAACTGCCTGGGTCAGAAGAGCCCACTGAGTCAGCCCTTAACCCCAGTGATCAGAAATTGTCAAAAGGTGTTTTTCAACTCAAATAAACACGTTTTGGCAACTTTGGTCAACCCCATGTAAGTTATAGGGCAGGAAAGGCACAGTTTTCAAAACGTGTTTTTCAGCCCGAAATAATTGCGTTTTCTCAGCCCTTAGAATCACAGTGTAACTGCCTGGCTCAGAAGAGCCAACTGAGTCAGCCCTTAACCCCAATGATCAGAATTTGTCAAAACGTGTTTTTCAGCAGAAATAAACACGTTTTGGCAACTTTGGTCACCCCCATGTAAGTTATAGGGCAGGAACAGCACAGTTTTCAAAACGTGTTTTTCAGCCCGAAATAAACGCGTTTTCTCAGCCCTTAGAATCACAGTGTAACTGCCTGGCTTAGTAGAGCACACTGAGTCAGCCCTTAACCCCAGTGTGCAGAAATTGTCACAACTTGTTTTTCTGCTGAAATAAACACGTTTTGGCAACTTTGGTCACCCCCATGTAAGGTATAGGGCAGGAACAGCTCAGTTTTCAAAACGTGTTTTTCAGCCAGAAATAAACACGTTTTCTCAGGCCTTGGAATCGCAGTGTATCTGCCTGGCTCAGAAGAGCCCACTGAGTCAGCCCTTAACCCCACTGATCAGAAATTGTCAAAACGTGTTTTTCAGCACAAATAAACACGTTTTGGCAACTTTGGTCACCCCCATGTAAGTTATAGGGCAGGAACAGAACAGTTTTCAAAACGTGTTTTCAGCCAGAAATAATCGCGTTTTCTCAGCCCTTAGAATCACAGTGTAACTGCCTGGCTCAGAAGAGCCCACTGAGTCAGCCCTTAACCCCAGTGATTAGAATTTGTCAAAACGTGTTTTTCAGCAGAAATAAACACGTTTTGGCAACTTTGGTCACCCCCATGTAAGTTATAGGGCAGGACCAGCACAGTTTTCAAAACGTGTTTTTCAGCCAGAAATAAACGCGTTTTCTCAACCCTTGGAATCGCAGTGTAACTGCCTGGCTCAGAAGAGCCCACTGAGTCAGCCCTTAACCCCAATGATCAGAAATTTTCAAAATGTGTTTTTCAACACAAATAAACACGTTTTGGCAACTTTGGTCAACCCCATGTAAGTTATAGGGCAGGAACAGCACAGTTTTCAAAACGTGTTTTTCAGCCCGAAATAAACGCGTTTTCTCAGCCCTTAGAATCACAGTGTAACTGCCTGGCTTAGTAGAGCACACTGAGTCAGCCCTTAACCCCAGTGGGCAGAAATTGTCACAATGTGCTTTTCAGCAGAAATAAACACGTTTTGGCAACTTTGGTCACCCCCTTGTAAGTTATAGGGCAGGAACAGCACAGTTTTCAAAACGTGTTTTTCAGCCCGAAATAAACGCGTTTTCTCAGCCCTTAGAATCGCAGTGTATCTGCCTGGCTCAGAAGAGCCCACTGAGTCAGCCCTTAACCCCAGTGTGCAGAAATTGTCACAACTTGTTTTTCTGCTGAAATAAACACGTTTTGGCAAATTTGGTCACCCCCATGTAAGTTATAGGGCAGGAACAGCAGTTTTCCAAACGTGTTTTTCAGCCCGAAATAAACGCGTTTTCTCAGCCCTTAGAATCACAGTGTAACTGCCTGGCTTAGTAGAGCACACTGAGTCAGACCTTAACCCCAGTGTGCAGAAATTGTCACAACTTGTTTTTCTGCTGAAATAAACACGTTTTGGCAACTTTGGTCACCCCCATGTAAGTTATAGGGCAGGAACAGCACAGTTTTCAAAACGTGTTTTTCAGCCCGAAATAAACGCGTTTTCTCAGCCCTTAGAATCACAGTGTAACTGCCTGGCTCAGAAGAGCACACTGAGTCAGCCCTTAACCCCAGTGTGCAGAAATTGTCACAACTTGTTTTTCTGCTGAAATAAACACGTTTTGGCAACTTTGGTCAACCCCATGTAAGTTATAGAGCAGGAACAGCACAGTTTTCAAAACGTTTTTTTCAACTCAAATAAACACGTTTTGGCAACTTTGGTCAACCCCATGTAAGTTATAGAGCAGGAACAGCACAGTTTTCAAAACGTGTTTTTCAGCCCGAAATAAACGCGTTTTCTCAGCCCTTAGAATCACAGTGTAACTGCCTGGCTCAGAAGAGCACACTGAGTCAGCCCTTAACCCCAGTGTGCAGAAATTGTCACAACTTGTTTTTTTGCTGAAATAAACACGTTTTGGCAACTTTGGTCAACCCCATGTAAGTTATAGGGCAGGAAAGGCACAGTTTTCAAAACGTGTTTTTCAGCCCGAAATAATTGCGTTTTCTCAGCCCTTAGAATCACAGTGTAACTGCCTGGCTCAGAAGGGCACACTGAGTCAGCCCTTAACCCCAGTGTGCAGAAATTGTCACAACTTGTTTTTCTGCTGAAATAAACACGTTTTGGCAACTTTGGTCAACCCCATGTAAGTTATAGGGAAGGAACAGCACAGTTTTCAAAACGTGTTTTTCAGCCCGAAATAAACGCGTTTTCTCAGCCCTTAGAATCACAGTGTAACTGCCTGGCTCAGAAAAGCCAACTGAGTCAGCCCTTAACCCCAATGATCAGAATTTGTCAAAACGTGTTTTTCAGCAGAAATAAACACGTTTTGGCAACTTTGGTCAACCCCATGTAAGTTATAGGGAAGGAACAGCACAGTTTTCAAAACGTGTTTTTCAGCCCGAAATAAACGCGTTTTCTCAGCCCTTAGAATCACAGTGTAACTGCCTGGCTTAGTAGAGCAAACTGAGTCAGACCTTAACCCCAGTGGGCAGAAATTGTCACAACGTGCTTTCCAGCAGAAATAAACACGTTTTGGCAACTTTGGTCACCCCCATGTAAGTTATAGGGCAGGAACAGCACAGTTTTCAAAACGTGTTTTTCAGCCCGATATAAACGCGTTTTCTCAGCCCTTAGAATCACAGTGTAACTGCCTGGCTCAGAAGGGCACACTGAGTCAGCCCTTAACCCCAGTGTGCAGAAATTGTCACAACTTGTTTTTCTGCTGAAATAAACACGTTTTGGCAACGTTAGTCACCCCCATGTAAGTTATAGGGCAGGAACAGCACAGTTTTCAAAACGTGTTTTCAGCCCGAAATAATCGCGTTTTCTCAGCCCTTAGAATCACAGTGTAACTGCCTGGCTCAGAAGAGCCCACTGAGTCAGCCCTTAACCCCAGTGATTAGAATTTGTCAAAACGTGTTTTTCAGCAGAAATAAACACGTTTTGGCAACTTTGGTCACCCCCATGTAAGTTATAGTTCAGGACCAGCACAGTTTTCAAAACGTGTTTTTCAGCCAGAAATAAACGCGTTTTCTCATCCCTTAGAATCACAGTGTAACTGCCTGGCTCAGAAGAGCCCACTGAGTCAGCCCTTAACCCCAATGATCAGAAATTTTCAAAATGTGTTTTTCAACACAAATAAACACGTTTTGGCAACTTTGGTCAACCCCATGTAAGTTATAGGGCAGGAACAGCACAGTTTTCAAAACATGTTTTTCAGCCCGAAATAAACGCGGTTTCTCAGCCCTTAGAATCACAGTGTAACTGCCTGGCTTAGTAGAGCACACTGAGTCAGCCCTTAACCCCAGTGGGCAGAAATTGTCACAATGTGCTTTTCAGCAGAAATAAACACGTTTTGGCAACTTTGGTCACCCCCTTGTAAGTTATAGGGCAGGAACAGCACAGTTTTCAAAACGTGTTTTTCAGCCCGAAATAAACGCGTTTTCTCAGCCCTTAGAATCACAGTGTAACTGCCTGGCTCAGAAGAGCAAACTGAGTCAGCCCTTAACCCCAGTGTGCAGAAATTGTCACAACGTGCTTTTCAGCAGAAATAAACACGTTTTGGCAACTTTGGTCACCCCCATGTAAGTTATAAGGCAGGAACAGCTCAGTTTTCAAAACGTGTTTTTCAGCCAGAAATAAACACGTTTTCTCAGCCCTTGGAATCGCAGTGTATCTGCCTGGCTCAGAAGAGCCCACTGAGTCAGCCCTTAACCCCACTGATCAGAAATTGTCAAAACGTGTTTTTCAGCACAAATAAACACGTTTTGGCAACTTTGGTCACCCCCATGTAAGTTATAGGCCAGGTACAGCACCGTTTTCAAAACGTGTTTTTCAGCCAGAAATAAACACGTTTTCTCAGCCTTTGGAATCGCAGTGTATCTGCCTGGCTCAGAAGAGCCCACTGAGTCAGCCCTTAACCCCAGTGATCAGAAATTGTCAAAACGTGTTTTTCAGCACAAATAAACACGTTTTGGCAACTTTGGTCAACCCCATGTAAGTTATAGGGCAGGAACAGCACAGTTTTCAAAACGTGTTTTTCAGCCAGAAATAAACGCGTTTTCTCAGCCCTTAGAATCACAGTGTAACTGCCTGGCTTAGTAGAGCACACTGAGTCAGCCTTAACCCCAGTGTGCAGAAATTGTCACAACTTGTTTTTCTGCTGAAATAAACACGTTTTGGCAACGTTAGTCACCCCCATGTAAGTTATAGGGCAGGAACAGCACAGTTTTCAAAACGTGTTTTTCAGCCCGAAATAAACGCGTTTTCTCAGCCCTTAGAATCACAGTGTAACTGCCTGGCTCAGAAGAGCAAACTGAGTCAGCCCTTAACCCCAGTGTGCAGAAATTGTCACAACGTGCTTTTCAGCAGAAATAAACACGTTTTGGCAACTTTGGTCACCCCCATGTAAGTTATAAGGCAGGAACAGCTCAGTTTTCAAAACGTGTTTTTCAGCCAGAAATAAACACGTTTTCTCAGCCCTTGGAATCGCAGTGTATCTACCTGGCTCAGAAGAGCCCACTGAGTCAGCCCTTAACCCCACTGATCAGAAATTGTCAAAACGTGTTTTTCAGCACAAATAAACACGTTTTGGCAACTTTGGTCACCCCCATGTAAGTTATAGGCCAGGTACAGCACCGTTTTCAAAACGTGTTTTTCAGCCAAAAATAAACACGTTTTCTCAGCCTTTGGAATCGCAGTGTATCTGCCTGGCTCAGAAGAGCCCACTGAGTCAGCCCTTAACCCCAGTGATCAGAAATTGTCAAAACGTGTTTTTCAGCACAAATAAACACGTTTTGGCAACTTTGGTCAACCCCATGTAAGTTATAGGGCAGGAACAGCACAGTTTTCAAAACGTGTTTTTCAGCCAGAAATAAACGCGTTTTCTCAGCCCTTAGAATCACAGTGTAACTGCCTGGCTTAGTAGAACACACTGAGTCAGCCTTAACCCCAGTGTGCAGAAATTGTCACAACTTGTTTTTCTGCTGAAATAAACACGTTTTGGCAACTTTGGTCACCCCCATGTAAGTTATAGGGCAGGAACAGCACAGTTTTCAAAACGTGTTTTTCAGCCCGAAATAACCGCGTTTTCTCAGCCCTTAGAATCACAGTGTAACTGCCTGGCTCAGAAGAGCACACTGAGTCAGCCCTTAACCCCAGTGTGCAGAAATTGTCACAACTTGTTTTTCTGCTGAAATAAACACGTTTTGGCAACGTTAGTCACCCCCATGTAAGTTATAGGGTAGGAACAGCACAGTTTTCAAAACGTTTTTTTCAGCCCGAAATAAACGCGTTTTTTCAGCCCTTAGAATCACAGTGTAACTGCCTGGCTCAGAAGAGCAAACTGAGTCAGCCCTTAACCCCAGTGTGCAGAAATTGTCACAACTTGTTTTTCTGCTGAAATAAACACGTTTTGGCAAATTTGGTCACACCCATGTAACTTGTAGGGCAGGAAAAGCAAATTTTTCAAAACGTATTATTCAGCCAGAAATAAACACGTTTTCTCAGCCCTTAGAATCACAGTGTAACTGCCTGGCTTAGTAGAGCACACTGAGTCAGCCCTTAACCCCAGTGGGCAGAAATTGTCACAACGTGCTTTTCAGCAGAAATAAACACGTTTTGGCAACTTTGGTCACCCCCATGTAAGTTATAAGGCAGGAACAGCACAGTTTTCAAAACGTGTTTTTCAGCCCGAAATAAACGCGTTTTCTCAGCCCTTAGAATCACAGTGTAACTGCCTGGCTCAGAAGAGCACACTGAGTCAGCCCTTAACCCCAGTGTGCAGAAATTGTCACAACTTGTTTTTCTGCTGAAATAAACACGTTTTGGCAACTTTGGTCACCCCCATGTAAGGTATAGGGCAGGAACAGCTCAGTTTTCAAGACGTGTTTTTCAGCCAGAAATAAACACGTTTTCTCAGCCCTTGGAATCGCAGTGTATCTGCCTGGCTCAGAAGAGCCCACTGAGTCAGCCCTTAACCCCACTGATCAGAAATTGTCAAAACATGTTTTTCAGCACAAATAAACACGTTTTGGCAACTTTGGTCAACCCCATGTAAGTTATAGGGCAGGAACAGCACAGTTTTCAAAACGTGTTTTTCAGCCAGAAATAAACGCGTTTTCTCAGCCCTTAGAATCACAGTGTAACTGCCTGGCTTAGTAGAGCACACTGAGTCAGCCTTAACCCCAGTGTGCAGAAATTGTCACAACTTGTTTTTCTGCTGAAATAAACACGTTTTGGCAACTTTGGTCACCCCCATGTAAGGTATAGGGCACGAACAGCACAGTTTTCAAAACGTGTTTTTCAGCCAGAAATAAACACGTTTTCTCAGCCTTTGGAATCGCAGTGTATCTGCCTGGCTCAGAAGAGCCCACTGAGTCAGCCCTTAACCCCAGTGATCAGAAATTGTCAAAACGTGTTTTTCAGCACAAATAAACACGTTTTGGCAACTTTGGTCAACCCCATGTAAGTTATAGGGCAGGAACAGAACAGTTTTCAAAACGTGTTTTCAGCCAGAAATAATCGCGTTTTCTCAGCTCTTAGAATCACAGTGTAACTGCCTGGCTCAGAAGAGCCCACTGAGTCAGCCCTTAACCCCAGTGATTAGAATTTGTCAAAACGTGTTTTTCAGCAGAAATAAACACGTTTTGGCAACTTTGGTTACCCCCATGTAAGTTATAGGGCAGGACCAGCACAGTTTTCAAAACGTGTTTTTCAGCCAGAAATAAACGCGTTTTCTCATCCCTTAGAATCACAGTGTAACTGCCTGGCTCAGAAGAGCCCACTGAGTCAGCCCTTAACCCCAGTGATTAGAATTTGTCAAAACGTGTTTTTCAGCAGAAATAAACACGTTTTGGCAACTTTGGTCACCCCCATGTAAGTTATAGGGCAGGACCAGCACCGTTTTCAAAACGTGTTTTTCAGCCAGAAATAAACGCGTTTTCTCATCCCTTAGAATCACAGTGTAACTGCCTGGCTCAGAAGAGCCCACTGAGTCAGCCCTTAACCCCAGTGATTAGAATTTGTCAAAACGTGTTTTTCAGCAGAAATAAACACGTTTTGGCAACTTTGGTCACCCCCATGTAAGTTATAGGGCAGGACCAGCACAGTTTTCAAAACGTGTTTTTCAGCCCGAAATAAACGCGTTTTCTCAGCCCTTAGAATCACAGTGTAACTGCCTGGCTCAGAGGAGCACACTGAGTCAGCCCTTAACCCCAGTGTGCAGAAATTGTCACAACTTGTTTTTCTGCTGAAATAAACACGTTTTGGCAACTTTGGTCAACCCCATGTAAGTTATAGGGCAGGAAAGGCACAGTTTTCAAAACGTGTTTTTCAGCCCGAAATAATTGCGTTTTCTCAGCCCTTAGAATCACAGTGTAACTGCCTGGCTCAGAAGAGCCAACTGAGTCAGCCCTTAACCCCAATGATCAGAATTTGTCAAAACGTGTTTTTCAGCAGAAATAAACACGTTTTGGCAACTTTGGTCAACCCCATGTAAGTTATAGGGAAGGAACAGCACAGTTTTCAAAACGTGTTTTTCAGCCCGATATAAACGCGTTTTCTCAGCCCTTAGAATCACAGTGTAACTGCCTGGCTTAGTAGAGCAAACTGAGTCAGACCTTAACCCCAGTGGGCAGAAATTGTCACAATGTGCTTTCCAGCAGAAATAAACACGTTTTGGCAACTTTGGTCACCCCCATGTAAGTTATAGGGCAGGAACAGCACAGTTTTCAAAACGTGTTTTTCAGCCCGAAATAAACGCGTTTTCTCAGCCCTTAGAATCACAGTGTAACTGCCTGGCTCAGAAGAGCACACTGAGTCAGCCCTTAACCCCAGTGTGCAGAAATTGTCACAACTTGTTTTTCTGCTGAAATAAACACGTTTTGGCAACGTTAGTCACCCCCATGTAAGTTATAGGGCAGGAACAGCACAGTTTTCAAAACGTTTTTTTCAGCCCGAAATAAACGCGTTTTCTCAGCCCTTAGAATCACAGTGTAACTGCCTGGCTCAGAAGAGCAAACTGAGTCAGCCCTTAACCCCAGTGTGCAGAAATTGTCACAACTTGTTTTTCTGCTGAAATAAACACGTTTTGGCAAATTTGGTCACCCCCATGTAACTTGTAGGGCAGGAAAAGCAAATTTTTCAAAACGTATTATTCAGCCAGAAATAAACACGTTTTCTCAGCCCTTAGAATCACAGTGTAACTGCCTGGCTTAGTAGAGCACACTGAGTCAGCCCTTAACCCCAGTGGGCAGAAATTGTCACAATGTGCTTTTCAGCAGTAATAACCACGTTTTGGCAACTTTGGTCACCCCCTTGTAAGTTATAGGGCAGGAACAGCACCGTTTTCAAAACGTGTTTTTCAGCCAGAAATGAACACGTTTTCTCAGCCTTTGGAATCGCAGTGTATCTGCCTGGCTCAGAAGAGCCCACTGAGTCAGCCCTTAACCCCAGTGATCAGAAATTGTCAAAACGTGTTTTTCAGCACAAATAAACACGTTTTGGCAACTTTGGTCAACCCCATGTAAGTTATAGGGCAGGAACAACACAGTTTTCAAAACGTGTTTTTCAGCCAGAAATAAACGCGTTTTCTCAGCCCTTAGAATCACAGTGTAACTGCCTGGCTTAATAGAGCACACTGAGTCAGCCCTTCACCCCAGTGTGCAGAAATTGTCACAACTTGTTTTTCTGCTGAAATAAACACGTTTTGGCAACTTTGGTCACCCCCATGTAAGGTATAGGGCAGGAACAGCACAGTTTTCAAAACGTGTTTTTCAGCCAGAAATAAACACGTTTTCTCAGCCCTTGGAATCGCAGTGTATCTGCCTGGCTCAGAAGAGCCCACTGAGTCAGCCCTTAACCCCAGTGTGCCGAAATTGTCAAAACGTGTTTTTCAGCAGAAATAAACACGTTTTGGCAACGTTGGTCACCCCCATGTAACTTGTAGGGCAGGAACAGCAAACTTTTTAAAACGCGTTTTTCAGCCCGAAATAAACGCGGTTTCTCAGCCCTCTGAATCACAGTGTATCTGCCTGGCTCAGAAGGGCCCACTGAGTCAGCCCTTAACCCCACTGATCAGAAATTGTCAAAACGTGTTTTTCAGCACAAATAAACACGTTTTGGCAACTTTGGTCACCCCCATGTAAGTTATAGGGCAGGAACAGAACAGTTTTCAAAACGTGTTTTCAGCCAGAAATAATCGCGTTTTCTCAGCCCTTAGAATCACAGTGTAACTGCCTGGCTCAGAAGAGCCCACTGAGTCAGCCCTTAACCCCAGTGATTAGAATTTGTCAAAACGTGTTTTTCAGCAGAAATAAACACGTTTTGGCAACTTTGGTCACCCCCATGTAAGTTATAGGGCAGGACCAGCACAGTTTTCAAAACGTGTTTTTCAGCCAGAAATAAACGCGTTTTCTCATCCCTTAGAATCACAGTGTAACTGCCTGGCTCAGAAGAGCCCACTGAGTCAGCCCTTAACCCCAATGATCAGAAATTTTCAAAATGTGTTTTTCAACACAAATAAACACGTTTTGGCAACTTTGGTCAACCCCATGTAAGTTATAGGGCAGGAACAGCACAGTTTTCAAAACGTGTTTTTCAGCCCGAAATAAACGCGTTTTCTCAGCCCTTAGAATCACAGTGTAACTGCCTGGCTTAGTAGAGCACACTGAGTCAGCCCTTAACCCCAGTGGGCAGAAATTGTCACAATGTGCTTTTCAGCAGTAATAACCACGTTTTGGCAACTTTGGTCACCCCCTTGTAAGTTATAGGGCAGGAACAGCACAGTTTTCAAAACATGTTTTTCAGCCCGAAATAAACGCGTTTTCTCAGCCCTTAGAATCGCAGTGTATCTGCCTGGCTCAGAAGAGCCCACTGAGTCTGCCCTTAACCCCAGTGTGCAGAAATTGTCACAACTTGTTTTTCTGCTGAAATAAACACGTTTTGGCAACTTTGGTCACCCCCATGTAAGTTATAGGGCAGGAACAGCACAGTTTTCAAAACGTGTTTTTCAGCCCGAAATAAACGCGTTTTCTCAACCGTTGGAATCGCAGTGTAACTGCCTGGGTCAGAAGAGCCCACTGAGTCAGCCCTTAACCCCAGTGATCAGAAATTGTCAAAACGTGTTTTTCAACTCAAATAAACACGATTTGGCAACTTTGGTCAACCCCATGTAAGTTATAGGGCAGGTACAGCACAGTTTTCAAAACGTGTTTTTCAGCCCGAAATAAACGCGTTTTCTCAGCCCTTAGAATCACAGTGTAACTGCCTGGCTCAGAAGAGCACACTGAGTCAGCCCTTACCCCAGTGTGCAGAAATTGTCACAACTTGTTTTTCTGCTGAAATAAACACGTTTTGGCAACTTTGGTCAAACCCCATGTAAGTTATAGGGCAGGAACAGCACAGTTTTCAAAACGTGTTTTTCAGCACAAATAAACACGTTTTGGCAACTTTGGTCACCCCCATGTAAGTTATAGGGCAGGAACAGCACAGTTTTCAAAACGTGTTTTTCAGCCCGAAATAAACGCGTTTTCTCAGCCCTTAGAATCACAGTGTAACTGCCTGGCTCAGAAGAGCCCACTGAGTCAGCCCTTAACCCCAATGATCAGAAATTGTCAAAACGTGTTTTTCAACACAAATAAACACGTTTTGGCAACTTTGGTCAACCCCATGTAAGTTATAGGGCAGGAACAGCACAGTTTTCAAAACGTGTTTTTCAGCCCGAAATAAACGCGTTTTCTCAGCCCTTAGAATCACAGTGTAACTGCCTGGCTTAGTAGAGCAAACTGAGTCAGACCTTAACCCCAGTGGGCAGAAATTGTCACAACGTGCTTTTCAGCAGAAATAAACACGTTTTGGCAACTTTGGTCACCCCCATGTAAGTTATAGGGCAGGAACAGCACAGTTTTCAAAACGTGTTTTTCAGCCCGAAATAAACGCGTTTTCTCAGCCCTTAGAATCACAGTGTAACTGCCTGGCTCAGAAGAGCACACTGAGTCAGCCCTTAACCCCAGTGTGCAGAAATTGTCACAACTTGTTTTTCTGCTGAAATAAACACGTTTTGGCAACGTTGGTCACCCCCATGTAAGTTATAGGGCAGGAACAGCACAGTTTTCAAAACGTGTTTTTCAGCCCGAAATAAACGCGTTTTCTCAACCCTTGGAATCGCAGTGTAACTGCCTGGGTCAGAAGAGCCCACTGAGTCAGCCCTTAACCCCAGTGATCAGAAATTGTCAAAAGGTGTTTTTCAACTCAAATAAACACGTTTTGGCAACTTTGGTCAACCCCATGTAAGTTATAGGGCAGGAAAGGCACAGTTTTCAAAACGTGTTTTTCAGCCCGAAATAATTGCGTTTTCTCAGCCCTTAGAATCACAGTGTAACTGCCTGGCTCAGAAGAGCCAACTGAGTCAGCCCTTAACCCCAATGATCAGAATTTGTCAAAACGTGTTTTTCAGCAGAAATAAACACGTTTTGGCAACTTTGGTCACCCCCATGTAAGTTATAGGGCAGGAACAGCACAGTTTTCAAAACGTGTTTTTCAGCCCGAAATAAACGCGTTTTCTCAGCCCTTAGAATCACAGTGTAACTGCCTGGCTTAGTAGAGCACACTGAGTCAGCCCTTAACCCCAGTGTGCAGAAATTGTCACAACTTGTTTTTCTGCTGAAATAAACACGTTTTGGCAACTTTGGTCACCCCCATGTAAGGTATAGGGCAGGAACAGCTCAGTTTTCAAAACGTGTTTTTCAGCCAGAAATAAACACGTTTTCTCAGGCCTTGGAATCGCAGTGTATCTGCCTGGCTCAGAAGAGCCCACTGAGTCAGCCCTTAACCCCACTGATCAGAAATTGTCAAAACGTGTTTTTCAGCACAAATAAACACGTTTTGGCAACTTTGGTCACCCCCATGTAAGTTATAGGCCAGGTACAGCACCGTTTTCAAAACGTGTTTTTCAGCCAGAAATGAACACGTTTTCTCAGCCTTTGGAATCGCAGTGTATCTGCCTGGCTCAGAAGAGCCCACTGAGTCAGCCCTTAACCCCAGTGATCAGAAATTGTCAAAACGTGTTTTTCAGCACAAATAAACACGTTTTGGCAACTTTGGTCAACCCCATGTAAGTTATAGGGCAGGAACAGCACAGTTTTCAAAACGTGTTTTTCAGCCAGAAATAAACGCGTTTTCTCAGCCCTTAGAATCACAGTGTAACTGCCTGGCTTAGTAGAGCACACTGAGTCAGCCCCTCACCCCAGTGTGCAGAAATTGTCACAACTTGTTTTTCTGCTGAAATAAACACGTTTTGGCAACTTTGGTCACCCCCATGTAAGGTATAGGGCAGGAACAGCACAGTTTTCAAAACGTGTTTTTCAGCCAGAAATAAACACGTTTTCTCAGCCCTTGGAATCGCAGTGTATCTGCCTGGCTCAGAAGAGCCCACTGAGTCAGCCCTTAACCCCAGTGTGCCGAAATTGTCAAAACGTGTTTTTCAGCAGAAATAAACACGTTTTGGCAACGTTGGTCACCCCCATGTAACTTGTAGGGCAGGAACAGCAAACTTTTTAAAACGCGTTTTTCAGCCCGAAATAAACGCGGTTTCTCAGCCCTCTGAATCACAGTGTATCTGCCTGGCTCAGAAGGGCCCACTGAGTCAGCCCTTAACCCCACTGATCAGAAATTGTCAAAACGTGTTTTTCAGCACAAATAAACACGTTTTGGCAACTTTGGTCACCCCCATGTAAGTTATAGGGCAGGAACAGCACAGTTTTCAAAACGTGTTTTTCAGCCCGAAATAAACGCGTTTTCTCAGCCCTTAGAATCACAGTGTAACTGCCTGGCTCAGAAGAGCCCACTGAGTCAGCCCTTAACCCCAATGATCAGAAATTGTCAAAACGTGTTTTTCAACACAAATAAACACGTTTTGGCAACTTTGGTCAACCCCATGTAAGTTATAGGGCAGGAACAGCACAGTTTTCAAAACGTGTTTTTCAGCCCGAAATAAACGCGTTTTCTCAGCCCTTAGAATCACAGTGTAACTGCCTGGCTTAGTAGAGCAAACTGAGTCAGACCTTAACCCCAGTGGGCAGAAATTGTCACAACGTGCTTTTCAGCAGAAATAAACACGTTTTGGCAACTTTGGTCACCCCCATGTAAGTTATAGGGCAGGAACAGCACAGTTTTCAAAACGTGTTTTTCAGCCCGAAATAAACGCGTTTTCTCAGCCCTTAGAATCACAGTGTAACTGCCTGGCTCAGAAGAGCACACTGAGTCAGCCCTTAACCCCAGTGTGCACAAATTGTCACAACTTGTTTTTCTGCTGAAATAAACACGTTTTGGCAACGTTGGTCACCCCCATGTAAGTTATAGGGCAGGAACAGCACAGTTTTCAAAACGTGTTTTTCAGTCCGAAATAAACGCGTTTTCTCAGCCCTTAGAATCACAGTGTAACTGCCTGGCTCAGAAGAGCACACTGAGTCAGCCCTTAACCCCAGTGTGCAGAAATTGTCACAACTTGTTTTTCTGCTGAAATAAACACGTTTTGGCAACGTTGGTCACCCCCATGTAAGTTATAGGGCAGGAACAGCACAGTTTTCAAAACGTGTTTTTCAGCCCGAAATAAACGCGTTTTCTCAACCCTTGGAATCGCAGTGTAACTGCCTGGGTCAGAAGAGCCCACTGAGTCAGCCCTTAACCCCAGTGATCAGAAATTGTCAAAAGGTGTTTTTCAACTCAAATAAACACGTTTTGGCAACTTTGGTCAACCCCATGTAAGTTATAGGGCAGGAAAGGCACAGTTTTCAAAACGTGTTTTTCAGCCCGAAATAATTGCGTTTTCTCAGCCCTTAGAATCACAGTGTAACTGCCTGGCTCAGAAGAGCCAACTGAGTCAGCCCTTAAACCCAATGATCAGAATTTGTCAAAACGTGTTTTTCAGCAGAAATAAACACGTTTTGGCAACTTTGGTCACCCCCATGTAAGTTATAGGGCAGGAACAGCACAGTTTTCAAAACGTGTTTTTCAGCCCGAAATAAACGCGTTTTCTCAGCCCTTAGAATCACAGTGTAACTGCCTGGCTTAGTAGAGCACACTGAGTCAGCCCTTAACCCCAGTGTGCAGAAATTGTCACAACTTGTTTTTCTGCTGAAATAAACACGTTTTGGCAACTTTGGTCACCCCCATGTAAGGTATAGGGCAGGAACAGCTCAGTTTTCAAAACGTGTTTTTCAGCCAGAAATAAACACGTTTTCTCAGCCCTTGGAATCGCAGTGTATCTGCCTGGCTCAGAAGAGCCCACTGAGTCAGCCCTTAACCCCACTGATCAGAAATTGTCAAAACGTGTTTTTCAGCAAAATAAACACGTTTTGGCAACTTTGGTCACCCCCATGTAAGTTATAGGCCAGGTACAGCACCGTTTTCAAAACGTGTTTTTCAGCCAGAAATGAACACGTTTTCTCAGCCTTTGGAATCGCAGTGTATCTGCCTGGCTCAGAAGAGCCCACTGAGTCAGCCCTTAACCCCAGTGATCAGAAATTGTCAAAACGTGTTTTTCAGCACAAATAAACACGTTTTGGCAACTTTGGTCAACCCCATGTAAGTTATAGGGCAGGAACAGCACAGTTTTCAAAACGTGTTTTTCAGCCAGAAATAAACGCGTTTTCTCAGCCCTTAGAATCACAGTGTAACTGCCTGGCTTAGTAGAGCACACTGAGTCAGCCCTTCACCCCAGTGTGCAGAAATTGTCACAACTTGTTTTTCTGCTGAAATAAACACGTTTTGGCAACTTTGGTCACCCCCATGTAAGGTATAGGGCAGGACCAGCACAGTTTTCAAAACGTGTTTTTCAGCCAGAAATAAACGCGTTTTCTCATCCCTTAGAATCACATTGTAACTGCCTGGCTCAGAAGAGCCCACTGAGTCAGCCCTTAACCCCAATGATCAGAAATTTTCAAAATGTGTTTTTCAACACAAATAAACACGTTTTGGCAACTTTGGTCAACCCCATGTAAGTTATAGGGCAGGAACAGCACAGTTTTCAAAACGTGTTTTTCAGCCCGAAATAAACGCGTTTTCTCAGCCCTTAGAATCACAGTGTAACTGCCTGGCTTAGTAGAGCACACTGAGTCAGCCCTTAACCCCAGTGGGCAGAAATTGTCACAATGTGCTTTTCAGCAGTAATAACCACGTTTTGGCAACTTTGGTCACCCCCTTGTAAGTTATAGGGCAGGAACAGCACAGTTTTCAAAACGTGTTTTTCAGCCCGAAATAAACGCGTTTTCACAGCCCTTAGAATCGCAGTGTATCTGCCTGGCTCAGAAGAGCCCACTGAGTCAGCCCTTAACCCCAGTGTGCAGAAATTGTCACAACTTGTTTTTCTGCTGAAATAAACACGTTTTGGCAACGTTGGTCACCCCCATGTAAGTTATAGGGCAGGAACAGCACAGTTTTCAAAACGTGTTTTTCAGCCCGAAATAAACGCGTTTTCTCAACCCTTGGAATCGCAGTGTAACTGCCTGGGTCAGAAGGGCCCACTGAGTCAGCCCTTAACCCCAGTGATCAGAAATTGTCAAAACGTGTTTTTCAACTCAAATAAACACGTTTTGGCAACTTTGGTCAACCCCATGTAAGTTATAGGGCAGGAACAGCACAGTTTTCAAAACGTGTTTTTCAGCCCGAAATAAACGCGTTTTCTCAGCCCTTAGAATCACAGTGTAACTGCCTGGCTCAGAAGAGCACACTGAGTCAGCCCTTAACCCCAGTGTGCAGAAATTGTCACAACTTGTTTTTCTGCTGAAATAAACACGTTTTTGCAACTTTGGTCAACCCCATGTAAGTTATAGGGCAGGAACAGCACAGTTTTCAAAACGTGTTTTTCAGCACAAATAAACACGTTTTGGCAACTTTGGTCACCCCCATGTAAGTTATAGGGCAGGAACAGCACAGTTTTCAAAACGTGTTTTTCAGCCCGAAATAAACGCGTTTTCTCAGCCTTAGAATCACAGTGTAACTGCCTGGCTCAGAAGAGCCCACTGAGTCAGCCCTTAACCCCAATGATCAGAAATTGTCAAAACGTGTTTTTCAACACAAATAAACACGTTTTGGCAACTTTGGTCAACCCCATGTAAGTTATAGGGCAGGAACAGCACAGTTTTCAAAACGTGTTTTTCAGCCCGAAATAAACGCGTTTTCTCAGCCCTTAGAATCACAGTGTAACTGCCTGGCTTAGTAGAGCAAACTGAGTCAGACCTTAACCCCAGTGGGCAGAAATTGTCACAACGTGCTTTTCAGCAGAAATAAACACGTTTTGGCAACTTTGGTCACCCCCATGTAAGTTATAGGGCAGGAACAGCACAGTTTTCAAAACGTGTTTTTCAGCCCGAAATAAACGCGTTTTCTCAGCCCTTAGAATCACAGTGTAACTGCCTGGCTCAGAAGAGCACACTGAGTCAGCCCTTAACCCCAGTGTGCAGAAATTGTCACAACTTGTTTTTCTGCTGAAATAAACACGTTTTGGCAACGTTGGTCACCCCCATGTAAGTTATAGGGCAGGAACAGCACAGTTTTCAAAACGTGTTTTTCAGCCCGAAATAAACGCATTTTCTCAGCCCTTAGAATCACAGTGTAACTGCCTGGCTCAGAAGAGCACACTGAGTCAGCCCTTAACCCCAGTGTGCAGAAATTGTCACAACTTGTTTTTCTGCTGAAATAAACACGTTTTGGCAACGTTGGTCACCCCCATGTAAGTTATAGGGCAGGAACAGCACAGTTTTCAAAACGTGTTTTTCAGCCCGAAATAAACGCGTTTTCTCAACCCTTGGAATCGCAGTGTAACTGCCTGGGTCAGAAGAGCCCACTGAGTCAGCCCTTAACCCCAGTGATCAGAAATTGTCAAAAGGTGTTTTTCAACTCAAATAAACACGTTTTGGCAACTTTGGTCAACCCCATGTAAGTTATAGGGCAGGAAAGGCACAGTTTTCAAAACGTGTTTTTCAGCCCGAAATAATTGCGTTTTCTCAGCCCTTAGAATCACAGTGTAACTGCCTGGCTCAGAAGAGCCAACTGAGTCAGCCCTTAACCCCAATGATCAGAATTTGTCAAAACGTGTTTTTCAGCAGAAATAAACACGTTTTGGCAACTTTGGTCACCCCCATGTAAGTTATAGGGCAGGAACAGCACAGTTTTCAAAACGTGTTTTTCAGCCCGAAATAAAAGCGTTTTCTCAGCCCTTAGAATCACAGTGTAACTGCTTGGCTCAGAAGAGCACACTGAGTCAGCCCTTAACCCCAGTGTGCAGAAATTGTCACAACTTGTTTTTCTGCTGAGATAAACACGTTTTGGCAACGTTGGTCACCCCCATGTAAGTTATAGGGCAGGAACAGCACAGTTTTCAAAACGTGTTTTTCAGCCCGAAATAAACGCGTTTTCTCAACCCTTGGAATCGCAGTGTAACTGCCTGGGTCAGAAGAGCCCACTGAGTCAGCCCTTAACCCCAGTGATCAGAAATTGTCAAAACGTGTTTTTCAACTCAAATAAACACGTTTTGGCAACTTTGGTCAACCCCATGTAAGTTATAGGGCAGGAACAGCACAGTTTTCAAAACGTGTTTTTCAGCCCGAAATAAACGCGTTTTCTCAGCCCTTAGAATCACAGTGTAACTGCCTGGCTTAGTAGAGCACACTGAGTCAGCCCTTAACCCCAGTGGGCAGAAATTGTCACAACGTGTTTTTCAGCAGAAATAAACACGTTTTGGCAACTTTGGTCACCCCCATGTAAGTTATAGGGCAGGAACAGCACAGTTTTCAAAACGTGTTTTTCAGCCCGAAATAAACGCGTTTTCTCAACCCTTGGAATCGCAGTGTAACTGCCTGGGTCAGAAGAGCCCACTGAGTCAGCCCTTAACCCCAGTGATCAGAAATTGTCAAAACGTGTTTTTCAACTCAAATAAACACGTTTTGGCAACTTTGGTCATCCCCATGTAAGTTATAGGGCAGGAACAGCACAGTTTTCAAAACGTGTTTTTCAGCCCGAAATAAACGCGTTTTCTCAGCCCTTAGAATCACAGTGTAACTGCCTGGCTTAGTAGAGCACACTGAGTCAGCCCTTAACCCCAGTGTGCAGAAATTGTCACAACTTGTTTTTCTGCTGAAATAAACACGTTTTGGCAACTTTGGTCACCCCCATGTAAGTTATAGGGCAGGAACAGCACAGTTTTCAAAACGTGTTTTTCAGCCCGAAATAAACGCGTTTTCTCAACCCTTGGAATCGCTGTGTAACTGCCTGGGTCAGAAGAGCCAACTGAGTCAGCCCTTAACCCCAATGATCAGAATTTGTCAAAACGTGTTTTTCAGCAGAAATAAACACGTTTTGGCAACTTTGGTCAAACCCATGTAAGTTATAGGGAAGGAACAGCACAGTTTTCAAAACTTGTTTTTCAGCCCGAAATAAACGCGTTTTCTCAGCCCTTAGAATCACAGTGTAACTGCCTGGCTCAGAAGAGCACACTGAGTCAGCCCTTAACCCCAGTGGGCAGAAATTGTCACAACGTGCTTTTCAGCAGAAATAAACACGTTTTGGCAACTTTGGTCACCCCCATGTAAGTTATAGGGCAGGAACAGCACAGTTTTCAAAACGTGTTTTTCAGCCCGATATAAACGCGTTTTCTCAGCCCTTAGAATCACAGTGTAACTGCCTGGCTCAGAAGAGCACACTGAGTCAGCCCTTAACCCCAGTGTGCAGAAATTGTCACAACTTGTTTTTCTGCTGAAATAAACACCTTTTGGCAACATTAGTCACCCCCATGTAAGTTATAGGGCAGGAACAGCACAGTTTTCAAAACGTGTTTTTCAGCCCGAAATAAACGCGTTTTCTCAGCCCTTAGAATCACAGTGTAACTGCCTGGCTCAGAAGAGCAAACTGAGTCAGCCCTTAACCCCAGTGTGCAGAAATTGTCACAACTTGTTTTTCTGCTGAAATAAACACGTTTTGGCAAATTTGGTCACCCCCATGCAACTTGTAGGGCAGGAACAGCACAGTTTTCAAAACGTGTTTTTCAGCCCGAAATAAACGCGTTTTCTCAGCCCTTAGAATCACAGTGTAACTGCCTGGCTCAGAAGAGCACACTGAGTCAGCCCTTAACCCCAGTGGGCAGAAATTGTCACAACGTGCTTTTCAGCAGAAATAAACACGTTTTGGCAACTTTGGTCACCCCCATGTAAGTTATAAGGCAGGAACAGCTCAGTTTTCAAAACGTGTTTTTCAGCCAGAAATAAACACGTTTTCTCAGCCCTTGGAATCGCAGTGTATCTGCCTGGCTCAGAAGAGCCCACTGAGTCAGCCCTTAACCCCACTGATCAGAAATTGTCAAAACGTGTTTTTCAGCACAAATAAACACGTTTTGGCAACTTTGGTCACCCCCATGTAAGTTATAGGCCAGGTACAGCACCGTTTTCAAAACGTGTTTTTCAGCCAGAAATAAACACGTTTTCTCAGCCTTTGGAATCGCAGTGTATCTGCCTGGCTCAGAAGAGCCCACTGAGTCAGCCCTTAACCCCAGTGATCAGAAATTGTCAAAACGTGTTTTTCAGCACAAATAAACACGTTTTGGCAACTTTGGTCAACCCCATGTAAGTTATAGGGCAGGAACAGCACAGTTTTTAAAACGTGTTTTTCAGGCAGAAATAAACGCGTTTTCTCAGCCCTTAGAATCACAGTGTAACTGCCTGGCTTAGTAGAGCACACTGAGTCAGCCTTAACCCCAGTGTGCAGAAATTGTCACAACTTGTTTTTCTGCTGAAATAAACACGTTTTGGCAACTTTGGTCACCCCCATGTAAGGTATAGGGCAGGAACAGCACAGTTTTCAAAACGTGTTTTTCAGCCAGAAATAAACACGTTTTCTCAGCCTTTGGAATCGCAGTGTATCTGCCTGGCTCAGAAGAGCCCACTGAGTCAGCCCTTAACCCCAGTGATCAGAAATTGTCAAAACGTGTTTTTCAGCACAAATAAACACGTTTTGGCAACTTTGGTCAACCCCATGTAAGTTATAGGGCAGGAACAGAACAGTTTTCAAAACGTGTTTTCAGCCAGAAATAATCGCGTTTTCTCAGCTCTTAGAATCACAGTGTAACTGCCTGGCTCAGAAGAGCCCACTGAGTCAGCCCTTAACCCCAGTGATTAGAATTTGTCAAAACGTGTTTTTCAGCAGAAATAAACACGTTTTGGCAACTTTGGTTACCCCCATGTAAGTTATAGGGCAGGACCAGCACAGTTTTCAAAACGTGTTTTTCAGCCAGAAATAAACGCGTTTTCTCATCCCTTAGAATCACAGTGTAACTGCCTGGCTCAGAAGAGCCCACTAAGTCAGCCCTTAACCCCAGTGATTAGAATTTGTCAAAACGTGTTTTTCAGCAGAAATAAACACGTTTTGGCAACTTTGGTCACCCCCATGTAAGTTATAGGGCAGGACCAGCACCGTTTTCAAAACGTGTTTTTCAGCCAGAAATAAACGCGTTTTCTCATCCCTTAGAATCACAGTGTAACTGCCTGGCTCAGAAGAGCCCACTGAGTCAGACCTTAACCCCAGTGATTAGAATTTGTCAAAACGTGTTTTTCAGCAGAAATAAACACGTTTTGGCAACTTTGGTCACCCCCATGTAAGTTATAGGGCAGGACCAGCACAGTTTTCAAAACGTGTTTTTCAGCCCGAAATAAACGCGTTTTCTCAGCCCTTAGAATCACAGTGTAACTGCCTGGCTCAGAGGAGCACACTGAGTCAGCCCTTAACCCCAGTGTGCAGAAATTGTCACAACTTGTTTTTCTGCTGAAATAAACACGTTTTGGCAACTTTGGTCAACCCATGTAAGTTATAGGGCAGGAACAGCACAGTTTTCAAAACGTGTTTTTCAGCCCGAAATAAACGCGTTTTCTCAACCCTTGGAATCGCAGTGTAAGTGCCTGGGTCAGAAGAGCCCACTGAGTCAGCCCTTAACCCCAGTGATCAGAAATTGTCAAAACGTGTTTTTCAACTCAAATAAACACGTTTTGGCAACTTTGGTCATCCCCATGTAAGTTATAGGGCAGGAACAGCACAGTTTTCAAAACGTGTTTTTCAGCCCGAAATAAACGCGTTTTCTCAGCCCTTAGAATCACAGTGTAACTGCCTGGCTTAGTAGAGCACACTGAGTCAGCCCTTAACCCCAGTGTGCAGAAATTGTCACAACTTGTTTTTCTGCTGAAATAAACACGTTTTGGCAACTTTGGTCACCCCCATGTAAGTTATAGGGCAGGAACAGCACAGTTTTCAAAACGTGTTTTTCAGCCCGAAATAAACGCGTTTTCTCAACCCTTGGAATCGCAGTGTAACTGCCTGGGTCAGAAGAGCCAACTGAGTCAGCCCTTAACCCCAATGATCAGAATTTGTCAAAACGTGTTTTTCAGCAGAAATAAACACGTTTTGGCAACTTTGGTCAACCCCATGTAAGTTATAGGGAAGGAACAGCACAGTTTTCAAAACGTGTTTTTCAGCCCGAAATAAACGCGTTTTCTCAGCCCATAGAATCACAGTGTAACTGCCTGGCTTAGTAGAGCAAACTGAGTCAGACCTTAACCCCAGTGGGCAGAAATTGTCACAACGTGCTTTCCAGCAGAAATAAACACGTTTTGGCAACTTTGGTCACCCCCATGTAAGTTATAGGGCAGGAACAGCACAGTTTTCAAAACGTGTTTTTCAGCCCGATATAAACGCGTTTTCTCAGCCCTTAGAATCACAGTGTAACTGCCTGGCTCAGAAGAGCACACTGAGTCAGCCCTTAACCCCAGTGTGCAGAAATTGTCACAACTTGTTTTTCTGCTGAAATAAACACGTTTTGGCAACGTTAGTCACCCCCATGTAAGTTATAGGGCAGGAACAGCAAAGTTTTCAAAACGTGTTTTTCAGCCCGAAATAAAAGCGTTTTCTCAGCCCTTAGAATCACAGTGTAACTGCCTGGCTCAGAAGAGCAAACTGAGTCAGCCCTTAACCCCAGTGTGCAGAAATTGTCACAACTTGTTTTTCTGCTGAAATAAACACGTTTTGGCAAATTTGGTCACCCCCATGCAACTTGTAGGGCAGGAACAGCACAGTTTTCAAAACGTGTTTTTCAGCCCGAAATAAACGCGTTTTCTCAGCCCTTAGAATCACAGTGTAACTGCCTGGCTCAGAAGAGCACACTGAGTCAGCCCTTAACCCCAGTGGGCAGAAATTGTCACAACGTGCTTTTCAGCAGAAATAAACACGTTTTGGCAACTTTGGTCACCCCCATGTAAGTTATAAGGCAGGAACAACTCAGTTTTCAAAACGTGTTTTTCAGCCAGAAATAAACACGTTTTCTCAGCCCTTGGAATCGCAGTGTATCTGCCTGGCTCAGAAGAGCCCACTGAGTCAGCCCTTAACCCCAGTGATCAGAAATTGTCAAAACGTGTTTTTCAACTCAAATAAACACGTTTTGGCAACTTTGGTCAACCCCATGTAAGTTATAGGGCAGGAACAGCACAGTTTTCAAAACGTGTTTTTCAGCCCGAAATAAACGCGTTTTCTCAGCCCTTAGAATCACAGTGTAACTGCCTGGCTCAGAAGAGCACACTGAGTCAGCCCTTACCCCAGTGTGCAGAAATTGTGACAACTTGTTTTTCTGCTGAAATAAACACGTTTTGGCAAATTTGGTCAAACCCCATGGAAGTTATAGGGCAGGAACAGCACAGTTTTCAAAACGTGTTTTTCAGCACAAATAAACACGTTTTGGCAACTTTGGTCACCCCCATGTAAGTTATAGGGCAGGAACAGCACAGTTTTCAAAACGTGTTTTTCAGCCCGAAATAAACGCGTTTTCTCAGCCCTTAGAATCACAGTGTAACTGCCTGGCTCAGAAGAGCCCACTGAGTCAGCCCTTAACCCCAATGATCAGAAATTGTCAAAACGTGTTTTTCAACACAAATAAACACGTTTTGGCAACTTTGGTCACCCCCATGTAAGTTATAGGGCAGGAACAGCACAGTTTTCAAAACGTGTTTTTCAGCCCGAAATAAACGCGTTTTCTCAGCCCTTAGAATCACAGTGTAACTGCCTGGCTCAGAAGAGCACACTGAGTCAGCCCTTACCCCAGTGTGCAGAAATTGTGACAACTTGTTTTTCTGCTGAAATAAACACGTTTTGGCAACTTTGGTCAAACCCCATGTAAGTTATAGGGCAGGAACAGCACAGTTTTCAAAACGTGTTTTTCAGCACAAATAAACACGTTTTGGCAACTTTGGTCACCCCCATGTAAGTTATAGGGCAGGAACAGCACAGTTTTCAAAACGTGTTTTTCAGCCCGAAATAAACGCGTTTTCTCATCCCTTAGAATCACAGTGTAACTGCCTGGCTCAGAAGAGCACACTGAGTCAGCCCTTAACCCCAGTGTGCAGAAATTGTCACAACTTGTTTTTCTGCTGAAATAAACACGTTTTGGCAACGTTGGTCACCCCCATGTAAGTTATAGGGCAGGAACAGCACAGTTTTCAAAACGTGTTTTTCAGCCCGAAATAAACGCATTTTCTCAGCCCTTAGAATCACAGTGTAACTGCCTGGCTCAGAAGAGCACACTGAGTCAGCCCTTAACCCCAGTGTGCAGAAATTGTCACAACTTGTTTTTCTGCTGAAATAAACACGTTTTGGCAACGTTGGTCACCCCCATGTAAGTTATAGGGCAGGAACAGCACAGTTTTCAAAACGTGTTTTTCAGCCCGAAATAAACGCGTTTTCTCAACCCTTGGAATCGCAGTGTAACTGCCTGGGTCAGAAGAGCCCACTGAGTCAGCCCTTAACCCCAGTGATCAGAAATTGTCAAAAGGTGTTTTTCAACTCAAATAAACACGTTTTGGCAACTTTGGTCAACCCCATGTAAGTTATAGGGCAGGAAAGGCACAGTTTTCAAAACGTGTTTTTCAGCCCGAAATAATTGCGTTTTCTCAGCCCTTAGAATCACAGTGTAACTGCCTGGCTCAGAAGAGCCAACTGAGTCAGCCCTTAACCCCAATGATCAGAATTTGTCAAAACGTGTTTTTCAGCAGAAATAAACACGTTTTGGCAACTTTGGTCACCCCCATGTAAGTTATAGGGCAGGAACAGCACAGTTTTCAAAACGTGT
The DNA here is from genome assembly GCF_055471065.1 of Atractosteus spatula. Classification (NCBI taxonomy): domain Eukaryota; kingdom Metazoa; phylum Chordata; class Actinopteri; order Semionotiformes; family Lepisosteidae; genus Atractosteus; species Atractosteus spatula. The sequence goes on from NC_142725.1 coordinate 1,068,341, forward strand.
TTTTCAGCCCGAAATAAAAGCGTTTTCTCAGCCCTTAGAATCACAGTGTAACTGCTTGGCTCAGAAGAGCACACTGAGTCAGCCCTTAACCCCAGTGTGCAGAAATTGTCACAACTTGTTTTTCTGCTGAGATAAACACGTTTTGGCAACGTTGGTCACCCCCATGTAAGTTATAGGGCAGGAACAGCACAGTTTTCAAAACGTGTTTTTCAGCCCGAAATAAACGCGTTTTCTCAACCCTTGGAATCGCAGTGTAACTGCCTGGGTCAGAAGAGCCCACTGAGTCAGCCCTTAACCCCAGTGATCAGAAATTGTCAAAACGTGTTTTTCAACTCAAATAAACACGTTTTGGCAACTTTGGTCAACCCCATGTAAGTTATAGGGCAGGAACAGCACAGTTTTCAAAACGTGTTTTTCAGCCCGAAATAAACGCGTTTTCTCAGCCCTTAGAATCACAGTGTAACTGCCTGGCTTAGTAGAGCACACTGAGTCAGCCCTTAACCCCAGTGGGCAGAAATTGTCACAACGTGTTTTTCAGCAGAAATAAACACGTTTTGGCAACTTTGGTCACCCCCATGTAAGTTATAGGGCAGGAACAGCACAGTTTTCAAAACGTGTTTTTCAGCCCGAAATAAACGCGTTTTCTCAACCCTTGGAATCGCAGTGTAACTGCCTGGGTCAGAAGAGCCCACTGAGTCAGCCCTTAACCCCAGTGATCAGAAATTGTCAAAACGTGTTTTTCAACTCAAATAAACACGTTTTGGCAACTTTGGTCATCCCCATGTAAGTTATAGGGCAGGAACAGCACAGTTTTCAAAACGTGTTTTTCAGCCCGAAATAAACGCGTTTTCTCAGCCCTTAGAATCACAGTGTAACTGCCTGGCTTAGTAGAGCACACTGAGTCAGCCCTTAACCCCAGTGTGCAGAAATTGTCACAACTTGTTTTTCTGCTGAAATAAACACGTTTTGGCAACTTTGGTCACCCCCATGTAAGTTATAGGGCAGGAACAGCACAGTTTTCAAAACGTGTTTTTCAGCCCGAAATAAACGCGTTTTCTCAACCCTTGGAATCGCTGTGTAACTGCCTGGGTCAGAAGAGCCAACTGAGTCAGCCCTTAACCCCAATGATCAGAATTTGTCAAAACGTGTTTTTCAGCAGAAATAAACACGTTTTGGCAACTTTGGTCAAACCCATGTAAGTTATAGGGAAGGAACAGCACAGTTTTCAAAACTTGTTTTTCAGCCCGAAATAAACGCGTTTTCTCAGCCCTTAGAATCACAGTGTAACTGCCTGGCTCAGAAGAGCACACTGAGTCAGCCCTTAACCCCAGTGGGCAGAAATTGTCACAACGTGCTTTTCAGCAGAAATAAACACGTTTTGGCAACTTTGGTCACCCCCATGTAAGTTATAGGGCAGGAACAGCACAGTTTTCAAAACGTGTTTTTCAGCCCGATATAAACGCGTTTTCTCAGCCCTTAGAATCACAGTGTAACTGCCTGGCTCAGAAGAGCACACTGAGTCAGCCCTTAACCCCAGTGTGCAGAAATTGTCACAACTTGTTTTTCTGCTGAAATAAACACCTTTTGGCAACATTAGTCACCCCCATGTAAGTTATAGGGCAGGAACAGCACAGTTTTCAAAACGTGTTTTTCAGCCCGAAATAAACGCGTTTTCTCAGCCCTTAGAATCACAGTGTAACTGCCTGGCTCAGAAGAGCAAACTGAGTCAGCCCTTAACCCCAGTGTGCAGAAATTGTCACAACTTGTTTTTCTGCTGAAATAAACACGTTTTGGCAAATTTGGTCACCCCCATGCAACTTGTAGGGCAGGAACAGCACAGTTTTCAAAACGTGTTTTTCAGCCCGAAATAAACGCGTTTTCTCAGCCCTTAGAATCACAGTGTAACTGCCTGGCTCAGAAGAGCACACTGAGTCAGCCCTTAACCCCAGTGGGCAGAAATTGTCACAACGTGCTTTTCAGCAGAAATAAACACGTTTTGGCAACTTTGGTCACCCCCATGTAAGTTATAAGGCAGGAACAGCTCAGTTTTCAAAACGTGTTTTTCAGCCAGAAATAAACACGTTTTCTCAGCCCTTGGAATCGCAGTGTATCTGCCTGGCTCAGAAGAGCCCACTGAGTCAGCCCTTAACCCCACTGATCAGAAATTGTCAAAACGTGTTTTTCAGCACAAATAAACACGTTTTGGCAACTTTGGTCACCCCCATGTAAGTTATAGGCCAGGTACAGCACCGTTTTCAAAACGTGTTTTTCAGCCAGAAATAAACACGTTTTCTCAGCCTTTGGAATCGCAGTGTATCTGCCTGGCTCAGAAGAGCCCACTGAGTCAGCCCTTAACCCCAGTGATCAGAAATTGTCAAAACGTGTTTTTCAGCACAAATAAACACGTTTTGGCAACTTTGGTCAACCCCATGTAAGTTATAGGGCAGGAACAGCACAGTTTTTAAAACGTGTTTTTCAGGCAGAAATAAACGCGTTTTCTCAGCCCTTAGAATCACAGTGTAACTGCCTGGCTTAGTAGAGCACACTGAGTCAGCCTTAACCCCAGTGTGCAGAAATTGTCACAACTTGTTTTTCTGCTGAAATAAACACGTTTTGGCAACTTTGGTCACCCCCATGTAAGGTATAGGGCAGGAACAGCACAGTTTTCAAAACGTGTTTTTCAGCCAGAAATAAACACGTTTTCTCAGCCTTTGGAATCGCAGTGTATCTGCCTGGCTCAGAAGAGCCCACTGAGTCAGCCCTTAACCCCAGTGATCAGAAATTGTCAAAACGTGTTTTTCAGCACAAATAAACACGTTTTGGCAACTTTGGTCAACCCCATGTAAGTTATAGGGCAGGAACAGAACAGTTTTCAAAACGTGTTTTCAGCCAGAAATAATCGCGTTTTCTCAGCTCTTAGAATCACAGTGTAACTGCCTGGCTCAGAAGAGCCCACTGAGTCAGCCCTTAACCCCAGTGATTAGAATTTGTCAAAACGTGTTTTTCAGCAGAAATAAACACGTTTTGGCAACTTTGGTTACCCCCATGTAAGTTATAGGGCAGGACCAGCACAGTTTTCAAAACGTGTTTTTCAGCCAGAAATAAACGCGTTTTCTCATCCCTTAGAATCACAGTGTAACTGCCTGGCTCAGAAGAGCCCACTAAGTCAGCCCTTAACCCCAGTGATTAGAATTTGTCAAAACGTGTTTTTCAGCAGAAATAAACACGTTTTGGCAACTTTGGTCACCCCCATGTAAGTTATAGGGCAGGACCAGCACCGTTTTCAAAACGTGTTTTTCAGCCAGAAATAAACGCGTTTTCTCATCCCTTAGAATCACAGTGTAACTGCCTGGCTCAGAAGAGCCCACTGAGTCAGACCTTAACCCCAGTGATTAGAATTTGTCAAAACGTGTTTTTCAGCAGAAATAAACACGTTTTGGCAACTTTGGTCACCCCCATGTAAGTTATAGGGCAGGACCAGCACAGTTTTCAAAACGTGTTTTTCAGCCCGAAATAAACGCGTTTTCTCAGCCCTTAGAATCACAGTGTAACTGCCTGGCTCAGAGGAGCACACTGAGTCAGCCCTTAACCCCAGTGTGCAGAAATTGTCACAACTTGTTTTTCTGCTGAAATAAACACGTTTTGGCAACTTTGGTCAACCCATGTAAGTTATAGGGCAGGAACAGCACAGTTTTCAAAACGTGTTTTTCAGCCCGAAATAAACGCGTTTTCTCAACCCTTGGAATCGCAGTGTAAGTGCCTGGGTCAGAAGAGCCCACTGAGTCAGCCCTTAACCCCAGTGATCAGAAATTGTCAAAACGTGTTTTTCAACTCAAATAAACACGTTTTGGCAACTTTGGTCATCCCCATGTAAGTTATAGGGCAGGAACAGCACAGTTTTCAAAACGTGTTTTTCAGCCCGAAATAAACGCGTTTTCTCAGCCCTTAGAATCACAGTGTAACTGCCTGGCTTAGTAGAGCACACTGAGTCAGCCCTTAACCCCAGTGTGCAGAAATTGTCACAACTTGTTTTTCTGCTGAAATAAACACGTTTTGGCAACTTTGGTCACCCCCATGTAAGTTATAGGGCAGGAACAGCACAGTTTTCAAAACGTGTTTTTCAGCCCGAAATAAACGCGTTTTCTCAACCCTTGGAATCGCAGTGTAACTGCCTGGGTCAGAAGAGCCAACTGAGTCAGCCCTTAACCCCAATGATCAGAATTTGTCAAAACGTGTTTTTCAGCAGAAATAAACACGTTTTGGCAACTTTGGTCAACCCCATGTAAGTTATAGGGAAGGAACAGCACAGTTTTCAAAACGTGTTTTTCAGCCCGAAATAAACGCGTTTTCTCAGCCCATAGAATCACAGTGTAACTGCCTGGCTTAGTAGAGCAAACTGAGTCAGACCTTAACCCCAGTGGGCAGAAATTGTCACAACGTGCTTTCCAGCAGAAATAAACACGTTTTGGCAACTTTGGTCACCCCCATGTAAGTTATAGGGCAGGAACAGCACAGTTTTCAAAACGTGTTTTTCAGCCCGATATAAACGCGTTTTCTCAGCCCTTAGAATCACAGTGTAACTGCCTGGCTCAGAAGAGCACACTGAGTCAGCCCTTAACCCCAGTGTGCAGAAATTGTCACAACTTGTTTTTCTGCTGAAATAAACACGTTTTGGCAACGTTAGTCACCCCCATGTAAGTTATAGGGCAGGAACAGCAAAGTTTTCAAAACGTGTTTTTCAGCCCGAAATAAAAGCGTTTTCTCAGCCCTTAGAATCACAGTGTAACTGCCTGGCTCAGAAGAGCAAACTGAGTCAGCCCTTAACCCCAGTGTGCAGAAATTGTCACAACTTGTTTTTCTGCTGAAATAAACACGTTTTGGCAAATTTGGTCACCCCCATGCAACTTGTAGGGCAGGAACAGCACAGTTTTCAAAACGTGTTTTTCAGCCCGAAATAAACGCGTTTTCTCAGCCCTTAGAATCACAGTGTAACTGCCTGGCTCAGAAGAGCACACTGAGTCAGCCCTTAACCCCAGTGGGCAGAAATTGTCACAACGTGCTTTTCAGCAGAAATAAACACGTTTTGGCAACTTTGGTCACCCCCATGTAAGTTATAAGGCAGGAACAACTCAGTTTTCAAAACGTGTTTTTCAGCCAGAAATAAACACGTTTTCTCAGCCCTTGGAATCGCAGTGTATCTGCCTGGCTCAGAAGAGCCCACTGAGTCAGCCCTTAACCCCAGTGATCAGAAATTGTCAAAACGTGTTTTTCAACTCAAATAAACACGTTTTGGCAACTTTGGTCAACCCCATGTAAGTTATAGGGCAGGAACAGCACAGTTTTCAAAACGTGTTTTTCAGCCCGAAATAAACGCGTTTTCTCAGCCCTTAGAATCACAGTGTAACTGCCTGGCTCAGAAGAGCACACTGAGTCAGCCCTTACCCCAGTGTGCAGAAATTGTGACAACTTGTTTTTCTGCTGAAATAAACACGTTTTGGCAACTTTGGTCAAACCCCATGTAAGTTATAGGGCAGGAACAGCACAGTTTTCAAAACGTGTTTTTCAGCACAAATAAACACGTTTTGGCAACTTTGGTCACCCCCATGTAAGTTATAGGGCAGGAACAGCACAGTTTTCAAAACGTGTTTTTCAGCCCGAAATAAACGCGTTTTCTCAGCCCTTAGAATCACAGTGTAACTGCCTGGCTCAGAAGAGCCCACTGAGTCAGCCCTTAACCCCAATGATCAGAAATTGTCAAAACGTGTTTTTCAACACAAATAAACACGTTTTGGCAACTTTGGTCAACCCCATGTAAGTTATAGGGCAGAAACAGCACAGTTTTCAAAACGTGTTTTTCAGCCCGAAATAAACGCGTTTTCTCAGCCCTTAGAATCACAGTGTAACTGCCTGGCTTAGTAGAGCAAACTGAGTCAGACCTTAACCCCAGTGGGCAGAAATTGTCACAACGTGCTTTTCAGCAGAAATAAACACGTTTTGGCAACTTTGGTCACCCCCATGTAAGTTATAGGGCAGGAACAGCACAGTTTTCAAAACGTGTTTTTCAGCCCGAAATAAACGCGTTTTCTCAGCCCTTAGAATCACAGTGTAACTGCCTGGCTCAGAAGAGCACACTGAGTCAGCCCTTAACCCCAGTGTGCAGAAATTGTCACAACTTGTTTTTCAGCACAAATAAACACGTTTTGGCAACTTTGGTCACCCCCATGTAAGTTATAGGGCAGGAACAGCACAGTTTTCAAAACGTGTTTTTCAGCCCGAAATAAACGCGTTTTCTCAGCCCTTAGAATCACAGTGTAACTGCCTGGCTCAGAAGAGCCCACTGAGTCAGCCCTTAACCCCAATGATCAGAAATTGTCAAAACGTGTTTTTCAACACAAATAAACACGTTTTGGCAACTTTGGTCACCCCCATGTAAGTTATAGGGCAGGAACAGCACAGTTTTCAAAACGTGTTTTTCAGCCCGAAATAAACGCGTTTTCTCAGCCCTTAGAATCACAGTGTAACTGCCTGGCTCAGAAGAGCACACTGAGTCAGCCCTTACCCCAGTGTGCAGAAATTGTGACAACTTGTTTTTCTGCTGAAATAAACACGTTTTGGCAACTTTGGTCAAACCCCATGTAAGTTATAGGGCAGGAACAGCACAGTTTTCAAAACGTGTTTTTCAGCACAAATAAACACGTTTTGGCAACTTTGGTCACCCCCATGTAAGTTATAGGGCAGGAACAGCACAGTTTTCAAAACGTGTTTTTCAGCCCGAAATAAACGCGTTTTCTCATCCCTTAGAATCACAGTGTAACTGCCTGGCTCAGAAGAGCACACTGAGTCAGCCCTTAACCCCAGTGTGCAGAAATTGTCACAACTTGTTTTTCTGCTGAAATAAACACGTTTTGGCAACGTTGGTCACCCCCATGTAAGTTATAGGGCAGGAACAGCACAGTTTTCAAAACGTGTTTTTCAGCCCGAAATAAACGCATTTTCTCAGCCCTTAGAATCACAGTGTAACTGCCTGGCTCAGAAGAGCACACTGAGTCAGCCCTTAACCCCAGTGTGCAGAAATTGTCACAACTTGTTTTTCTGCTGAAATAAACACGTTTTGGCAACGTTGGTCACCCCCATGTAAGTTATAGGGCAGGAACAGCACAGTTTTCAAAACGTGTTTTTCAGCCCGAAATAAACGCGTTTTCTCAACCCTTGGAATCGCAGTGTAACTGCCTGGGTCAGAAGAGCCCACTGAGTCAGCCCTTAACCCCAGTGATCAGAAATTGTCAAAAGGTGTTTTTCAACTCAAATAAACACGTTTTGGCAACTTTGGTCAACCCCATGTAAGTTATAGGGCAGGAAAGGCACAGTTTTCAAAACGTGTTTTTCAGCCCGAAATAATTGCGTTTTCTCAGCCCTTAGAATCACAGTGTAACTGCCTGGCTCAGAAGAGCCAACTGAGTCAGCCCTTAACCCCAATGATCAGAATTTGTCAAAACGTGTTTTTCAGCAGAAATAAACACGTTTTGGCAACTTTGGTCACCCCCATGTAAGTTATAGGGCAGGAACAGCACAGTTTTCAAAACGTGTTTTTCAGCCCGAAATAAAAGCGTTTTCTCAGCCCTTAGAATCACAGTGTAACTGCTTGGCTCAGAAGAGCACACTGAGTCAGCCCTTAACCCCAGTGTGCAGAAATTGTCACAACTTGTTTTTCTGCTGAGATAAACACGTTTTGGCAACGTTGGTCACCCCCATGTAAGTTATAGGGCAGGAACAGCACAGTTTTCAAAACGTGTTTTTCAGCCCGAAATAAACGCGTTTTCTCAACCCTTGGAATCGCAGTGTAACTGCCTGGGTCAGAAGAGCCCACTGAGTCAGCCCTTAACCCCAGTGATCAGAAATTGTCAAAACGTGTTTTTCAACTCAAATAAACACGTTTTGGCAACTTTGGTCAACCCCATGTAAGTTATAGGGCAGGAACAGCACAGTTTTCAAAACGTGTTTTTCAGCCCGAAATAAACGCGTTTTCTCAGCCCTTAGAATCACAGTGTAACTGCCTGGCTTAGTAGAGCACACTGAGTCAGCCCTTAACCCCAGTGGGCAGAAATTGTCACAACGTGTTTTTCAGCAGAAATAAACACGTTTTGGCAACTTTGGTCACCCCCATGTAAGTTATAGGGCAGGAACAGCACAGTTTTCAAAACGTGTTTTTCAGCCCGAAATAAACGCGTTTTCTCAACCCTTGGAATCGCAGTGTAACTGCCTGGGTCAGAAGAGCCCACTGAGTCAGCCCTTAACCCCAGTGATCAGAAATTGTCAAAACGTGTTTTTCAACTCAAATAAACACGTTTTGGCAACTTTGGTCATCCCCATGTAAGTTATAGGGCAGGAACAGCACAGTTTTCAAAACGTGTTTTTCAGCCCGAAATAAACGCGTTTTCTCAGCCCTTAGAATCACAGTGTAACTGCCTGGCTTAGTAGAGCACACTGAGTCAGCCCTTAACCCCAGTGTGCAGAAATTGTCACAACTTGTTTTTCTGCTGAAATAAACACGTTTTGGCAACTTTGGTCACCCCCATGTAAGTTATAGGGCAGGAACAGCACAGTTTTCAAAACGTGTTTTTCAGCCCGAAATAAACGCGTTTTCTCAACCCTTGGAATCGCTGTGTAACTGCCTGGGTCAGAAGAGCCAACTGAGTCAGCCCTTAACCCCAATGATCAGAATTTGTCAAAACGTGTTTTTCAGCAGAAATAAACACGTTTTGGCAACTTTGGTCAAACCCATGTAAGTTATAGGGAAGGAACAGCACAGTTTTCAAAACTTGTTTTTCAGCCCGAAATAAACGCGTTTTCTCAGCCCTTAGAATCACAGTGTAACTGCCTGGCTCAGAAGAGCACACTGAGTCAGCCCTTAACCCCAGTGGGCAGAAATTGTCACAACGTGCTTTTCAGCAGAAATAAACACGTTTTGGCAACTTTGGTCACCCCCATGTAAGTTATAGGGCAGGAACAGCACAGTTTTCAAAACGTGTTTTTCAGCCCGATATAAACGCGTTTTCTCAGCCCTTAGAATCACAGTGTAACTGCCTGGCTCAGAAGAGCACACTGAGTCAGCCCTTAACCCCAGTGTGCAGAAATTGTCACAACTTGTTTTTCTGCTGAAATAAACACCTTTTGGCAACATTAGTCACCCCCATGTAAGTTATAGGGCAGGAACAGCACAGTTTTCAAAACGTGTTTTTCAGCCCGAAATAAACGCGTTTTCTCAGCCCTTAGAATCACAGTGTAACTGCCTGGCTCAGAAGAGCAAACTGAGTCAGCCCTTAACCCCAGTGTGCAGAAATTGTCACAACTTGTTTTTCTGCTGAAATAAACACGTTTTGGCAAATTTGGTCACCCCCATGCAACTTGTAGGGCAGGAACAGCACAGTTTTCAAAACGTGTTTTTCAGCCCGAAATAAACGCGTTTTCTCAGCCCTTAGAATCACAGTGTAACTGCCTGGCTCAGAAGAGCACACTGAGTCAGCCCTTAACCCCAGTGGGCAGAAATTGTCACAACGTGCTTTTCAGCAGAAATAAACACGTTTTGGCAACTTTGGTCACCCCCATGTAAGTTATAAGGCAGGAACAGCTCAGTTTTCAAAACGTGTTTTTCAGCCAGAAATAAACACGTTTTCTCAGCCCTTGGAATCGCAGTGTATCTGCCTGGCTCAGAAGAGCCCACTGAGTCAGCCCTTAACCCCACTGATCAGAAATTGTCAAAACGTGTTTTTCAGCACAAATAAACACGTTTTGGCAACTTTGGTCACCCCCATGTAAGTTATAGGCCAGGTACAGCACCGTTTTCAAAACGTGTTTTTCAGCCAGAAATAAACACGTTTTCTCAGCCTTTGGAATCGCAGTGTATCTGCCTGGCTCAGAAGAGCCCACTGAGTCAGCCCTTAACCCCAGTGATCAGAAATTGTCAAAACGTGTTTTTCAGCACAAATAAACACGTTTTGGCAACTTTGGTCAACCCCATGTAAGTTATAGGGCAGGAACAGCACAGTTTTTAAAACGTGTTTTTCAGGCAGAAATAAACGCGTTTTCTCAGCCCTTAGAATCACAGTGTAACTGCCTGGCTTAGTAGAGCACACTGAGTCAGCCTTAACCCCAGTGTGCAGAAATTGTCACAACTTGTTTTTCTGCTGAAATAAACACGTTTTGGCAACTTTGGTCACCCCCATGTAAGGTATAGGGCAGGAACAGCACAGTTTTCAAAACGTGTTTTTCAGCCAGAAATAAACACGTTTTCTCAGCCTTTGGAATCGCAGTGTATCTGCCTGGCTCAGAAGAGCCCACTGAGTCAGCCCTTAACCCCAGTGATCAGAAATTGTCAAAACGTGTTTTTCAGCACAAATAAACACGTTTTGGCAACTTTGGTCAACCCCATGTAAGTTATAGGGCAGGAACAGAACAGTTTTCAAAACGTGTTTTCAGCCAGAAATAATCGCGTTTTCTCAGCTCTTAGAATCACAGTGTAACTGCCTGGCTCAGAAGAGCCCACTGAGTCAGCCCTTAACCCCAGTGATTAGAATTTGTCAAAACGTGTTTTTCAGCAGAAATAAACACGTTTTGGCAACTTTGGTTACCCCCATGTAAGTTATAGGGCAGGACCAGCACAGTTTTCAAAACGTGTTTTTCAGCCAGAAATAAACGCGTTTTCTCATCCCTTAGAATCACAGTGTAACTGCCTGGCTCAGAAGAGCCCACTAAGTCAGCCCTTAACCCCAGTGATTAGAATTTGTCAAAACGTGTTTTTCAGCAGAAATAAACACGTTTTGGCAACTTTGGTCACCCCCATGTAAGTTATAGGGCAGGACCAGCACCGTTTTCAAAACGTGTTTTTCAGCCAGAAATAAACGCGTTTTCTCATCCCTTAGAATCACAGTGTAACTGCCTGGCTCAGAAGAGCCCACTGAGTCAGACCTTAACCCCAGTGATTAGAATTTGTCAAAACGTGTTTTTCAGCAGAAATAAACACGTTTTGGCAACTTTGGTCACCCCCATGTAAGTTATAGGGCAGGACCAGCACAGTTTTCAAAACGTGTTTTTCAGCCCGAAATAAACGCGTTTTCTCAGCCCTTAGAATCACAGTGTAACTGCCTGGCTCAGAGGAGCACACTGAGTCAGCCCTTAACCCCAGTGTGCAGAAATTGTCACAACTTGTTTTTCTGCTGAAATAAACACGTTTTGGCAACTTTGGTCAACCCATGTAAGTTATAGGGCAGGAACAGCACAGTTTTCAAAACGTGTTTTTCAGCCCGAAATAAACGCGTTTTCTCAACCCTTGGAATCGCAGTGTAAGTGCCTGGGTCAGAAGAGCCCACTGAGTCAGCCCTTAACCCCAGTGATCAGAAATTGTCAAAACGTGTTTTTCAACTCAAATAAACACGTTTTGGCAACTTTGGTCATCCCCATGTAAGTTATAGGGCAGGAACAGCACAGTTTTCAAAACGTGTTTTTCAGCCCGAAATAAACGCGTTTTCTCAGCCCTTAGAATCACAGTGTAACTGCCTGGCTTAGTAGAGCACACTGAGTCAGCCCTTAACCCCAGTGTGCAGAAATTGTCACAACTTGTTTTTCTGCTGAAATAAACACGTTTTGGCAACTTTGGTCACCCCCATGTAAGTTATAGGGCAGGAACAGCACAGTTTTCAAAACGTGTTTTTCAGCCCGAAATAAACGCGTTTTCTCAACCCTTGGAATCGCAGTGTAACTGCCTGGGTCAGAAGAGCCAACTGAGTCAGCCCTTAACCCCAATGATCAGAATTTGTCAAAACGTGTTTTTCAGCAGAAATAAACACGTTTTGGCAACTTTGGTCAACCCCATGTAAGTTATAGGGAAGGAACAGCACAGTTTTCAAAACGTGTTTTTCAGCCCGAAATAAACGCGTTTTCTCAGCCCATAGAATCACAGTGTAACTGCCTGGCTTAGTAGAGCAAACTGAGTCAGACCTTAACCCCAGTGGGCAGAAATTGTCACAACGTGCTTTCCAGCAGAAATAAACACGTTTTGGCAACTTTGGTCACAACCATGTAAGTTATAGGGCAGGAACAGCACAGTTTTCAAAACGTGTTTTTCAGCCCGATATAAACGCGTTTTCTCAGCCCTTAGAATCACAGTGTAACTGCCTGGCTCAGAAGAGCACACTGAGTCAGCCCTTAACCCCAGTGTGCAGAAATTGTCACAACTTGTTTTTCTGCTGAAATAAACACGTTTTGGCAACGTTAGTCACCCCCATGTAAGTTATAGGGCAGGAACAGCAAAGTTTTCAAAACGTGTTTTTCAGCCCGAAATAAAAGCGTTTTCTCAGCCCTTAGAATCACAGTGTAACTGCCTGGCTCAGAAGAGCAAACTGAGTCAGCCCTTAACCCCAGTGTGCAGAAATTGTCACAACTTGTTTTTCTGCTGAAATAAACACGTTTTGGCAAATTTGGTCACCCCCATGCAACTTGTAGGGCAGGAACAGCACAGTTTTCAAAACGTGTTTTTCAGCCCGAAATAAACGCGTTTTCTCAGCCCTTAGAATCACAGTGTAACTGCCTGGCTCAGAAGAGCACACTGAGTCAGCCCTTAACCCCAGTGGGCAGAAATTGTCACAACGTGCTTTTCAGCAGAAATAAACACGTTTTGGCAACTTTGGTCACCCCCATGTAAGTTATAAGGCAGGAACAACTCAGTTTTCAAAACGTGTTTTTCAGCCAGAAATAAACACGTTTTCTCAGCCCTTGGAATCGCAGTGTATCTGCCTGGCTCAGAAGAGCCCACTGAGTCAGCCCTTAACCCCAGTGATCAGAAATTGTCAAAACGTGTTTTTCAACTCAAATAAACACGTTTTGGCAACTTTGGTCAACCCCATGTAAGTTATAGGGCAGGAACAGCACAGTTTTCAAAACGTGTTTTTCAGCCCGAAATAAACGCGTTTTCTCAGCCCTTAGAATCACAGTGTAACTGCCTGGCTCAGAAGAGCACACTGAGTCAGCCCTTACCCCAGTGTGCAGAAATTGTGACAACTTGTTTTTCTGCTGAAATAAACACGTTTTGGCAACTTTGGTCAAACCCCATGTAAGTTATAGGGCAGGAACAGCACAGTTTTCAAAACGTGTTTTTCAGCACAAATAAACACGTTTTGGCAACTTTGGTCACCCCCATGTAAGTTATAGGGCAGGAACAGCACAGTTTTCAAAACGTGTTTTTCAGCCCGAAATAAACGCGTTTTCTCAGCCCTTAGAATCACAGTGTAACTGCCTGGCTCAGAAGAGCCCACTGAGTCAGCCCTTAACCCCAATGATCAGAAATTGTCAAAACGTGTTTTTCAACACAAATAAACACGTTTTGGCAACTTTGGTCAACCCCATGTAAGTTATAGGGCAGAAACAGCACAGTTTTCAAAACGTGTTTTTCAGCCCGAAATAAACGCGTTTTCTCAGCCCTTAGAATCACAGTGTAACTGCCTGGCTTAGTAGAGCAAACTGAGTCAGACCTTAACCCCAGTGGGCAGAAATTGTCACAACGTGCTTTTCAGCAGAAATAAACACGTTTTGGCAACTTTGGTCACCCCCATGTAAGTTATAGGGCAGGAACAGCACAGTTTTCAAAACGTGTTTTTCAGCCCGAAATAAACGCGTTTTCTCAGCCCTTAGAATCACAGTGTAACTGCCTGGCTCAGAAGAGCACACTGAGTCAGCCCTTAACCCCAGTGTGCAGAAATTGTCACAACTTGTTTTTCTGCTGAAATAAACACGTTTTGGCAACATTGGTCACCCCCATGTAAGTTATAGGGCAGGAACAGCACAGTTTTCAAAACGTGTTTTTCAGCCCGAAATAAACGCGTTTTCTCAACCCTTGGAATCGCAGTGTAACTGCCTGGGTCAGAAGAGCCCACTGAGTCAGCCCTTAACCCCAGTGATCAGAAATTGTCAAAAGGTGTTTTTCAACTCAAATAAACACGTTTTGGCAACTTTGGTCAACCCCATATAAGTTATAGGGCAGGAAAGGCACAGTTTTCAAAACGTGTTTTTCAGCCCGAAATAATTGCGTTTTCTCAGCCCTTAGAATCACAGTGTAACTGCCTGGCTCAGAAGAGCCAACTGAGTCAGCCCTTAACCCCAATGATCAGAATTTGTCAAAACGTGTTTTTCAGCAGAAATAAACACGTTTTGGCAACTTTGGTCACCCCCATGTAAGTTATAGGGCAGGAACAGCACAGTTTTCAAAACGTGTTTTTCAGCCCGACATAAACGCGTTTTCTCAGCCCTTAGAATCACAGTGTAACTGCTTGGCTCAGAAGAGCACACTGAGTCAGCCCTTAACCCCAGTGTGCAGAAATTGTCACAACTTGTTTTTCTGCTGAAATAAACACGTTTTGGCAACGTTGGTCACCCCCATGTAAGTTATAGGGCAGGAACAGCACAGTTTTCAAAACGTGTTTTTCAGCCCGAAATAAACGCGTTTTCTCAACCCTTGGAATCGCAGTGTAACTGCCTGGGTCAGAAGAGCCCACTGAGTCAGCCCTTAACCCCAGTGATCAGAAATTGTCAAAACGTGTTTTTCAACTCAAATAAACACGTTTTGGCAACTTTGGTCAACCCCATGTAAGTTATAGGGCAGGAACAGCACAGTTTTCAAAACGTGTTTTTCAGCCCGAAATAAACGCGTTTTCTCAGCCCTTAGAATCACAGTGTAACTGCCTGGCTTAGTAGAGCACACTGAGTCAGCCCTTAACCCCAGTGGGCAGAAATTGTCACAACGTGTTTTTCAGCAGAAATAAACACGTTTTGGCAACTTTGGTCACCCCCATGTAAGTTATAGGGCAGGAACAGCACAGTTTTCAAAACGTGTTTTTCAGCCCGAAATAAACGCGTTTTCTCAACCCTTGGAATCGCAGTGTAACTGCCTGGGTCAGAAGAGCCCACTGAGTCAGCCCTTAACCCCAGTGATCAGAAATTGTCAAAACGTGTTTTTCAACTCAAATAAACACGTTTTGGCAACTTTGGTAATCCCCATGTAAGTTATAGGGCAGGAACAGCACAGTTTTCAAAACGTGTTTTTCAGCCCGAAATAAACGCGTTTTCTCAGCCCTTAGAATCACAGTGTAACTGCCTGGCTTAGTAGAGCACACTGAGTCAGCCCTTAACCCCAGTGTGCAGAAATTGTCACAACTTGTTTTTCTGCTGAAATAAACACGTTTTGGCAACTTTGGTCACCCCCATGTAAGTTATAGGGCAGGAACAGCACAGTTTTCAAAACGTGTTTTTCAGCCCGAAATAAACGCGTTTTCTCAACCCTTGGAATCGCAGTGTAACTGCCTGGGTCAGAAGAGCCAACTGAGTCAGCCCTTAACCCCAATGATAAGAATTTGTCAAAACGTGTTTTTCAGCAGAAATAAACACGTTTTGGCAACTTTGGTCAACCCCATGTAAGTTATAGGGAAGGAACAGCACAGTTTTCAAAACGTGTTTTTCAGCCCGAAATAAACGCGTTTTCTCAGCCCATAGAATCACAGTGTAACTGCCTGGCTTAGTAGAGCAAACTGAGTCAGACCTTAACCCCAGTGGGCAGAAATTGTCACAACGTGCTTTCCAGCAGAAATAAACACGTTTTGGCAACTTTGGTCACCCCCATGTAAGTTATAGGGCAGGAACAGCACAGTTTTCAAAACGTGTTTTTCAGCCCGATATAAACGCGTTTTCTCAGCCCTTAGAATCACAGTGTAACTGCCTGGCTCAGAAGAGCACACTGAGTCAGCCCTTAACCCCAGTGTGCAGAAATTGTCACAACTTGTTTTTCTGCTGAAATAAACACGTTTTGGCAACGTTAGTCACCCCCATGTAAGTTATAGGGCAGGAACAGCACAGTTTTCAAAACGTGTTTTTCAGAACGAAATAAACGCGTTTTCTCAGCCCTTAGAATCACAGTGTAACTGCCTGGCTCAGAAGAGCAAACTGAGTCAGCCCTTAACCCCAGTGTGCAGAAATTGTCACAACTTGTTTTTCTGCTGAAATAAACACGTTTTGGCAAATTTGGTCACCCCCATGCAACTTGTAGGGCAGGAACAGCACAGTTTTCAAAACGTGTTTTTCAGCCCGAAATAAACGCGTTTTCTCAGCCCTTAGAATCACAGTGTAACTGCCTGGCTCAGAAGAGCACACTGAGTCAGCCCTTAACCCCAGTGGGCAGAAATTGTCACAACGTGCTTTTCAGCAGAAATAAACACGTTTTGGCAACTTTGGTCACCCCCATGTAAGTTATAAGGCAGGAACAGCTCAGTTTTCAAAACGTGTTTTTCAGCCAGAAATAAACACGTTTTCTCAGCCCTTGGAATCGCAGTGTATCTGCCTGGCTCAGAAGAGCCCACTGAGTCAGCCCTTAACCCCAGTGATCAGAAATTGTCAAAACGTGTTTTTCAACTCAAATAAACACGTTTTGGCAACTTTGGTCAACCCCATGTAAGTTATAGGGCAGGAACAGCACAGTTTTCAAAACGTGTTTTTCAGCCCGAAATAAACGCGTTTTCTCAGCCCTTAGAATCACAGTGTAACTGCCTGGCTCAGAAGAGCACACTGAGTCAGCCCTTACCCCAGTGTGCAGAAATTGTCACAACTTGTTTTTCTGCTGAAATAAACACGTTTTGGCAACTTTGGTCAAACCCCATGTAAGTTATAGGGCAGGAACAGCACAGTTTTCAAAACGTGTTTTTCAGCACAAATAAACACGTTTTGGCAACTTTGGTCAACCCCATGTAAGTTATAGGGCAGGAACAGC
Source organism: Atractosteus spatula (assembly GCF_055471065.1). Classification (NCBI taxonomy): domain Eukaryota; kingdom Metazoa; phylum Chordata; class Actinopteri; order Semionotiformes; family Lepisosteidae; genus Atractosteus; species Atractosteus spatula. Next base: position 1,085,145 of record NC_142725.1, read on the forward strand.
ACAGTTTTCAAAACGTGTTTTTCAGCCCGAAATAAACGCGTTTTCTCAGCCCTTAGAATCACAGTGTAACTGCCTGGCTCAGAAGAGCCCACTGAGTCAGCCCTTAACCCCAATGATCAGAAATTGTCAAAACGTGTTTTTCAACACAAATAAACACGTTTTGGCAACTTTGGTCAACCCCATGTAAGTTATAGGGCAGGAACAGCACAGTTTTCAAAACGTGTTTTTCAGCCCGAAATAAACGCGTTTTCTCAGCCCTTAGAAACACAGTGTAACTGCCTGGCTTAGTAGAGCAAACTGAGTCAGACCTTAACCCCAGTGGGCAGAAATTGTCACAACGTGCTTTTCAGCAGAAATAAACACGTTTTGGCAACTTTGGTCACCCCCATGTAAGTTATAGGGCAGGAACAGCACAGTTTTCAAAACGTGTTTTTCAGCCCGAAATAAACGCGTTTTCTCAGCCCTTAGAATCACAGTGTAACTGCCTGGCTCAGAAGAGCACACTGAGTCAGCCCTTAACCCCAGTGTGCACAAATTGTCACAACTTGTTTTTCTGCTGAAATAAACACGTTTTGGCAACGTTGGTCACCCCCATGTAAGTTATAGGGCAGGAACAGCACAGTTTTCAAAACGTGTTTTTCAGTCCGAAATAAACGCGTTTTCTCAGCCCTTAGAATCACAGTGTAACTGCCTGGCTCAGAAGAGCACACTGAGTCAGCCCTTAACCCCAGTGTGCAGAAATTGTCACAACTTGTTTTTCTGCTGAAATAAACACGTTTTGGCAACGTTGATCACCCCCATGTAAGTTATAGGGCAGGAACAGCACAGTTTTCAAAACGTGTTTTTCAGCCCGAAATAAACGCGTTTTCTCAACCCTTGGAATCGCAGTGTAACTGCCTGGGTCAGAAGAGCCCACTGAGTCAGCCCTTAACCCCAGTGATCAGAAATTGTCAAAAGGTGTTTTTCAACTCAAATAAACACGTTTTGGCAACTTTGGTCAACCCCATGTAAGTTATAGGGCAGGAAAGGCACAGTTTTCAAAACGTGTTTTTCAGCCCGAAATAATTGCGTTTTCTCAGCCCTTAGAATCACAGTGTAACTGCCTGGCTCAGAAGAGCCAACTGAGTCAGCCCTTAACCCCAATGATCAGAATTTGTCAAAACGTGTTTTTCAGCAGAAATAAACACGTTTTGGCAACTTTGGTCACCCCCATGTAAGTTATAGGGCAGGAACAGCACAGTTTTCAAAACGTGTTTTTCAGCCCGAAATAAACGCGTTTTCTCAGCCCTTAGAATCACAGTGTAACTGCCTGGCTTAGTAGAGCACACTGAGTCAGCCCTTAACCCCAGTGTGCAGAAATTGTCACAACTTGTTTTTCTGCTGAAATAAACACGTTTTGGCAACTTTGGTCACCCCCATGTAAGTTATAGGGCAGGAACAGCACAGTTTTCAAAACGTGTTTTTCAGCCCGAAATAAACGCGTTTTCTCAACCCTTGGAATCGCAGTGTAACTGCCTGGGTCAGAAGAGCCAACTGAGTCAGCCCTTAACCCCAATGATCAGAATTTGTCAAAACGTGTTTTTCAGCAGAAATAAACACGTTTTGGCAACTTTGGTCAACCCCATGTAAGTTATAGGGAAGGAACAGCACAGTTTTCAAAACGTGTTTTTCAGCCCGAAATAAACGCGTTTTCTCAGCCCATAGAATCACAGTGTAACTGCCTGGCTTAGTAGAGCAAACTGAGTCAGACCTTAACCCCAGTGGGCAGAAATTGTCACAACGTGCTTTCCAGCAGAAATAAACACGTTTTGGCAACTTTGGTCACCCCCATGTAAGTTATAGGGCAGGAACAGCACAGTTTTCAAAACGTGTTTTTCAGCCCGATATAAACGCGTTTTCTCAGCCCTTAGAATCACAGTGTAACTGCCTGGCTCAGAAGAGCACACTGAGTCAGCCCTTAACCCCAGTGTGCAGAAATTGTCACAACTTGTTTTTCTGCTGAAATAAACACGTTTTGGCAACGTTAGTCACCCCCATGTAAGTTATAGGGCAGGAACAGCACAGTTTTCAAAACGTGTTTTTCAGCCCGAAATAAACGCGTTTTCTCAGCCCTTAGAATCACAGTGTAACTGCCTGGCTCAGAAGAGCAAACTGAGTCAGCCCTTAACCCCAGTGTGCAGAAATTGTCACAACTTGTTTTTCTGCTGAAATAAACACGTTTTGGCAAATTTGGTCACCCCCATGCAACTTGTAGGGCAGGAACAGCACAGTTTTCAAAACGTGTTTTTCAGCCCGAAATAAACGCGTTTTCTCAGCCCTTAGAATCACAGTGTAACTGCCTGGCTCAGAAGAGCACACTGAGTCAGCCCTTAACCCCAGTGGGCAGAAATTGTCACAACGTGCTTTTCAGCAGAAATAAACACGTTTTGGCAACTTTGGTCACCCCCATGTAAGTTATAAGGCAGGAACAGCTCAGTTTTCAAAACGTGTTTTTCAGCCAGAAATAAACACGTTTTCTCAGCCCTTGGAATCGCAGTGTATCTGCCTGGCTCAGAAGAGCCCACTGAGTCAGCCCTTAACCCCAGTGATCAGAAATTGTCAAAACGTGTTTTTCAACTCAAATAAACACGTTTTGGCAACTTTGGTCAACCCCATGTAAGTTATAGGGCAGGAACAGCACAGTTTTCAAAACGTGTTTTTCAGCCCGAAATAAACGCGTTTTCTCAGCCCTTAGAATCACAGTGTAACTGCCTGGCTCAGAAGAGCACACTGAGTCAGCCCTTACCCCAGTGTGCAGAAATTGTCACAACTTGTTTTTCTGCTGAAATAAACACGTTTTGGCAACTTTGGTCAAACCCCATGTAAGTTATAGGGCAGGAACAGCACAGTTTTCAAAACGTGTTTTTCAGCACAAATAAACACGTTTTGGCAACTTTGGTCACCCCCATGTAAGTTATAGGGCAGGAACAGCACAGTTTTCAAAACGTGTTTTTCAGCCCGAAATAAACGCGTTTTCTCAGCCCTTAGAATCACAGTGTAACTGCCTGGCTCAGAAGAGCCCACTGAGTCAGCCCTTAACCCCAATGATCAGAAATTGTCAAAACGTGTTTTTCAACACAAATAAACACGTTTTGGCAACTTTGGTCAACCCCATGTAAGTTATAGGGCAGGAACAGCACAGTTTTCAAAACGTGTTTTTCAGCCCGAAATAAACGCGTTTTCTCAGCCCTTAGAATCACAGTGTAACTGCCTGGCTTAGTAGAGCAAACTGAGTCAGACCTTAACCCCAGTGGGCAGAAATTGTCACAACGTGCTTTTCAGCAGAAATAAACACGTTTTGGCAACTTTGGTCACCCCCATGTAAGTTATAGGGCAGGAACAGCACAGTTTTCAAAACGTGTTTTTCAGCCCGAAATAAACGCGTTTTCTCAACCCTTGGAATCGCAGTGTAACTGCCTGGGTCAGAAGAGCCAACTGAGTCAGCCCTTAACCCCAATGATAAGAATTTGTCAAAACGTGTTTTTCAGCAGAAATAAACACGTTTTGGCAACTTTGGTCAACCCCATGTAAGTTATAGGGAAGGAACAGCACAGTTTTCAAAACGTGTTTTTCAGCCCGAAATAAACGCGTTTTCTCAGCCCATAGAATCACAGTGTAACTGCCTGGCTTAGTAGAGCAAACTGAGTCAGACCTTAACCCCAGTGGGCAGAAATTGTCACAACGTGCTTTCCAGCAGAAATAAACACGTTTTGGCAACTTTGGTCACCCCCATGTAAGTTATAGGGCAGGAACAGCACAGTTTTCAAAACGTGTTTTTCAGCCCGATATAAACGCGTTTTCTCAGCCCTTAGAATCACAGTGTAACTGCCTGGCTCAGAAGAGCACACTGAGTCAGCCCTTAACCCCAGTGTGCAGAAATTGTCACAACTTGTTTTTCTGCTGAAATAAACACGTTTTGGCAACGTTAGTCACCCCCATGTAAGTTATAGGGCAGGAACAGCACAGTTTTCAAAACGTGTTTTTCAGAACGAAATAAACGCGTTTTCTCAGCCCTTAGAATCACAGTGTAACTGCCTGGCTCAGAAGAGCAAACTGAGTCAGCCCTTAACCCCAGTGTGCAGAAATTGTCACAACTTGTTTTTCTGCTGAAATAAACACGTTTTGGCAAATTTGGTCACCCCCATGCAACTTGTAGGGCAGGAACAGCACAGTTTTCAAAACGTGTTTTTCAGCCCGAAATAAACGCGTTTTCTCAGCCCTTAGAATCACAGTGTAACTGCCTGGCTCAGAAGAGCACACTGAGTCAGCCCTTAACCCCAGTGGGCAGAAATTGTCACAACGTGCTTTTCAGCAGAAATAAACACGTTTTGGCAACTTTGGTCACCCCCATGTAAGTTATAAGGCAGGAACAGCTCAGTTTTCAAAACGTGTTTTTCAGCCAGAAATAAACACGTTTTCTCAGCCCTTGGAATCGCAGTGTATCTGCCTGGCTCAGAAGAGCCCACTGAGTCAGCCCTTAACCCCAGTGATCAGAAATTGTCAAAACGTGTTTTTCAACTCAAATAAACACGTTTTGGCAACTTTGGTCAACCCCATGTAAGTTATAGGGCAGGAACAGCACAGTTTTCAAAACGTGTTTTTCAGCCCGAAATAAACGCGTTTTCTCAGCCCTTAGAATCACAGTGTAACTGCCTGGCTCAGAAGAGCACACTGAGTCAGCCCTTACCCCAGTGTGCAGAAATTGTCACAACTTGTTTTTCTGCTGAAATAAACACGTTTTGGCAACTTTGGTCAAACCCCATGTAAGTTATAGGGCAGGAACAGCACAGTTTTCAAAACGTGTTTTTCAGCACAAATAAACACGTTTTGGCAACTTTGGTCAACCCCATGTAAGTTATAGGGCAGGAACAGCACAGTTTTCAAAACGTGTTTTTCAGCCCGAAATAAACGCGTTTTCTCAGCCCTTAGAATCACAGTGTAACTGCCTGGCTCAGAAGAGCCCACTGAGTCAGCCCTTAACCCCAATGATCAGAAATTGTCAAAACGTGTTTTTCAACACAAATAAACACGTTTTGGCAACTTTGGTCAACCCCATGTAAGTTATAGGGCAGGAACAGCACAGTTTTCAAAACGTGTTTTTCAGCCCGAAATAAACGCGTTTTCTCAGCCCTTAGAAACACAGTGTAACTGCCTGGCTTAGTAGAGCAAACTGAGTCAGACCTTAACCCCAGTGGGCAGAAATTGTCACAACGTGCTTTTCAGCAGAAATAAACACGTTTTGGCAACTTTGGTCACCCCCATGTAAGTTATAGGGCAGGAACAGCACAGTTTTCAAAACGTGTTTTTCAGCCCGAAATAAACGCGTTTTCTCAGCCCTTAGAATCACAGTGTAACTGCCTGGCTCAGAAGAGCACACTGAGTCAGCCCTTAACCCCAGTGTGCACAAATTGTCACAACTTGTTTTTCTGCTGAAATAAACACGTTTTGGCAACGTTGGTCACCCCCATGTAAGTTATAGGGCAGGAACAGCACAGTTTTCAAAACGTGTTTTTCAGTCCGAAATAAACGCGTTTTCTCAGCCCTTAGAATCACAGTGTAACTGCCTGGCTCAGAAGAGCACACTGAGTCAGCCCTTAACCCCAGTGTGCAGAAATTGTCACAACTTGTTTTTCTGCTGAAATAAACACGTTTTGGCAACGTTGATCACCCCCATGTAAGTTATAGGGCAGGAACAGCACAGTTTTCAAAACGTGTTTTTCAGCCCGAAATAAACGCGTTTTCTCAACCCTTGGAATCGCAGTGTAACTGCCTGGGTCAGAAGAGCCCACTGAGTCAGCCCTTAACCCCAGTGATCAGAAATTGTCAAAAGGTGTTTTTCAACTCAAATAAACACGTTTTGGCAACTTTGGTCAACCCCATGTAAGTTATAGGGCAGGAAAGGCACAGTTTTCAAAACGTGTTTTTCAGCCCGAAATAATTGCGTTTTCTCAGCCCTTAGAATCACAGTGTAACTGCCTGGCTCAGAAGAGCCAACTGAGTCAGCCCTTAACCCCAATGATCAGAATTTGTCAAAACGTGTTTTTCAGCAGAAATAAACACGTTTTGGCAACTTTGGTCACCCCCATGTAAGTTATAGGGCAGGAACAGCACAGTTTTCAAAACGTGTTTTTCAGCCCGAAATAAACGCGTTTTCTCAGCCCTTAGAATCACAGTGTAACTGCCTGGCTTAGTAGAGCACACTGAGTCAGCCCTTAACCCCAGTGTGCAGAAATTGTCACAACTTGTTTTTCTGCTGAAATAAACACGTTTTGGCAACTTTGGTCACCCCCATGTAAGTTATAGGGCAGGAACAGCACAGTTTTCAAAACGTGTTTTTCAGCCCGAAATAAACGCGTTTTCTCAACCCTTGGAATCGCAGTGTAACTGCCTGGGTCAGAAGAGCCAACTGAGTCAGCCCTTAACCCCAATGATCAGAATTTGTCAAAACGTGTTTTTCAGCAGAAATAAACACGTTTTGGCAACTTTGGTCAACCCCATGTAAGTTATAGGGAAGGAACAGCACAGTTTTCAAAACGTGTTTTTCAGCCCGAAATAAACGCGTTTTCTCAGCCCATAGAATCACAGTGTAACTGCCTGGCTTAGTAGAGCAAACTGAGTCAGACCTTAACCCCAGTGGGCAGAAATTGTCACAACGTGCTTTCCAGCAGAAATAAACACGTTTTGGCAACTTTGGTCACCCCCATGCAACTTGTAGGGCAGGAACAGCACAGTTTTCAAAACGTGTTTTTCAGCCCGAAATAAACGCGTTTTCTCAGCCCTTAGAATCACAGTGTAACTGCCTGGCTCAGAAGAGCACACTGAGTCAGCCCTTAACCCCAGTGGGCAGAAATTGTCACAACGTGCTTTTCAGCAGAAATAAACACGTTTTGGCAACTTTGGTCACCCCCATGTAAGTTATAAGGCAGGAACAGCTCAGTTTTCAAAACGTGTTTTTCAGCCAGAAATAAACACGTTTTCTCAGCCCTTGGAATCGCAGTGTATCTGCCTGGCTCAGAAGAGCCCACTGAGTCAGCCCTTAACCCCAGTGATCAGAAATTGTCAAAACGTGTTTTTCAACTCAAATAAACACGTTTTGGCAACTTTGGTCAACCCCATGTAAGTTATAGGGCAGGAACAGCACAGTTTTCAAAACGTGTTTTTCAGCCCGAAATAAACGCGTTTTCTCAGCCCTTAGAATCACAGTGTAACTGCCTGGCTCAGAAGAGCACACTGAGTCAGCCCTTACCCCAGTGTGCAGAAATTGTCACAACTTGTTTTTCTGCTGAAATAAACACGTTTTGGCAACTTTGGTCAAACCCCATGTAAGTTATAGGGCAGGAACAGCACAGTTTTCAAAACGTGTTTTTCAGCACAAATAAACACGTTTTGGCAACTTTGGTCACCCCCATGTAAGTTATAGGGCAGGAACAGCACAGTTTTCAAAACGTGTTTTTCAGCCCGAAATAAACGCGTTTTCTCAGCCCTTAGAATCACAGTGTAACTGCCTGGCTCAGAAGAGCCCACTGAGTCAGCCCTTAACCCCAATGATCAGAAATTGTCAAAACGTGTTTTTCAACACAAATAAACACGTTTTGGCAACTTTGGTCAACCCCATGTAAGTTATAGGGCAGGAACAGCACAGTTTTCAAAACGTGTTTTTCAGCCCGAAATAAACGCGTTTTCTCAGCCCTTAGAATCACAGTGTAACTGCCTGGCTTAGTAGAGCAAACTGAGTCAGACCTTAACCCCAGTGGGCAGAAATTGTCACAACGTGCTTTTCAGCAGAAATAAACACGTTTTGGCAACTTTGGTCACCCCCATGTAAGTTATAGGGCAGGAACAGCACAGTTTTCAAAACGTGTTTTTCAGCCCGAAATAAACGCGTTTTCTCAGCCCTTAGAATCACAGTGTAACTGCCTGGCTTAGTAGAGCACACTGAGTCAGCCCTTAACCCCAGTGTGCACAAATTGTCACAACTTGTTTTTCTGCTGAAATAAACACGTTTTGGCAACTTTGGTCACCCCCATGTAAGGTATAGGGCAGGAACAGCTCAGTTTTCAAAACGTGTTTTTCAGCCAGAAATAAACACGTTTTCTCAGCCCTTGGAATCGCAGTGTATCTGCCTGGCTCAGAAGAGCCCACTGAGTCAGCCCTTAACCCCACTGATCAGAAATTGTCAAAACGTGTTTTTCAGCACAAATAAACACGTTTTGGCAACTTTGGTCACCCCCATGTAAGTTATAGGCCAGGTACAGCACCGTTTTCAAAACGTGTTTTTCAGCCAGAAATGAACACGTTTTCTCAGCCTTTGGAATCGCAGTGTATCTGCCTGGCTCAGAAGAGCCCACTGAGTCAGCCCTTAACCCCAGTGATCAGAAATTGTCAAAACGAGTTTTTCAGCACAAATAAACACGTTTTGGCAACTTTGGTCAACCCCATGTAAGTTATAGGGCAGGAACAGCACAGTTTTCAAAACGTGTTTTTCAGCCAGAAATAAACGCGTTTTCTCAGCCCTTAGAATCACAGTGTAACTGCCTGGCTTAGTAGAGCACACTGAGTCAGCCCTTCACCCCAGTGTGCAGAAATTGTCACAACTTGTTTTTCTGCTGAAATAAACACGTTTTGGCAACTTTGGTCACCCCCATGTAAGGTATAGGGCAGGAACAGCACAGTTTTCAAAACGTGTTTTTCAGCCAGAAATAAACACGTTTTCTCAGCCCTTGGAATCGCAGTGTATCTGCCTGGCTCAGAAGAGCCCACTGAGTCAGCCCTTAACCCCAGTGTGCCGAAATTGTCAAAACGTGTTTTTCAGCAGAAATAAACACGTTTTGGCAACGTTGGTCACCCCCATGTAACTTGTAGGGCAGGAACAGCAAACTTTTAAAAACGCGTTTTTCAGCCCGAAATAAACGCGGTTTCTCAGCCCTCTGAATCACAGTGTATCTGCCTGGCTCAGAAGGGCCCACTGAGTCAGCCCTTAACCCCACTGATCAGAAATTGTCAAAACGTGTTTTTCAGCACAAATAAACACGTTTTGGCAACTTTGGTCACCCCCATGTAAGTTATAGGGCAGGAACAGAACAGTTTTCAAAACGTGTTTTCAGCCAGAAATAATAGCGTTTTCTCAGCCCTTAGAATCACAGTGTAACTGCCTGGCTCAGAAGAGCCCACTGAGTCAGCCCTTAACCCCAGTGATTAGAATTTGTCAAAACGTGTTTTTCAGCAGAAATAAACACGTTTTGGCAACTTTGGTCACCCCCATGTAAGTTATAGGGCAGGACCAGCACAGTTTTCAAAACGTGTTTTTCAGCCAGAAATAAACGCGTTTTCTCATCCCTTAGAATCACATTGTAACTGCCTGGCTCAGAAGAGCCCACTGAGTCAGCCCTTAACCCCAATGATCAGAAATTTTCAAAATGTGTTTTTCAACACAAATAAACACGTTTTGGCAACTTTGGTCAACCCCATGTAAGTTATAGGGCAGGAACAGCACAGTTTTCAAAACGTGTTTTTCAGCCCGAAATAAACGCGTTTTCTCAGCCCTTAGAATCACAGTGTAACTGCCTGGCTTAGTAGAGCACACTGAGTCAGCCCTTAACCCCAGTGGGCAGAAATTGTCACAATGTGCTTTTCAGCAGTAATAACCACGTTTTGGCAACTTTGGTCACCCCCTTGTAAGTTATAGGGCAGGAACAGCACAGTTTTCAAAACGTGTTTTTCAGCCCGAAATAAACGCGTTTTCTCAGCCCTTAGAATCGCAGTGTATCTGCCTGGCTCAGAAGAGCCCACTGAGTCAGCCCTTAACCCCAGTGTGCAGAAATTGTCACAACTTGTTTTTCTGCTGAAATAAACACGTTTTGGCAACGTTGGTCACCCCCATGTAAGTTATAGGGCAGGAACAGCACAGTTTTCAAAACGTGTTTTTCAGCCCGAAATAAACGCGTTTTCTCAACCCTTGGAATCGCAGTGTAACTGCCTGGGTCAGAAGAGCCCACTGAGTCAGCCCTTAACCCCAGTGATCAGAAATTGTCAAAACGTGTTTTTCAACTCAAATAAACACGTTTTGGCAACTTTGGTCAACCCCATGTAAGTTATAGGGCAGGAACAGCACAGTTTTCAAAACGTGTTTTTCAGCCCGAAATAAACGCGTTTTCTCAGCCCTTAGAATCACAGTGTAACTGCCTGGCTCAGAAGAGCACACTGAGTCAGCCCTTAACCCCAGTGTGCAGAAATTGTCACAACTTGTTTTTCTGCTGAAATAAACACGTTTTTGCAACTTTGGTCAACCCCATGTAAGTTATAGGGCAGGAACAGCACAGTTTTCAAAACGTGTTTTTCAGCACAAATAAACACGTTTTGGCAACTTTGGTCACCCCCATGTAAGTTATAGGGCAGGAACAGCACAGTTTTCAAAACGTGTTTTTCAGCCCGAAATAAACGCGTTTTCTCAGCCCTTAGAATCACAGTGTAACTGCCTGGCTCAGAAGAGCCCACTGAGTCAGCCCTTAACCCCAATGATCAGAAACTGTCAAAACGTGTTTTTCAACACAAATAAACACGTTTTGGCAACTTTGGTCAACCCCATGTAAGTTATAGGGCAGGAACAGCACAGTTTTCAAAACGTGTTTTTCAGCCCGAAATAAACGCGTTTTCTCAGCCCTTAGAATCACAGTGTAACTGCCTGGCTTAGTAGAGCAAACTGAGTCAGACCTTAACCCCAGTGGGCAGAAATTGTCACAACGTGCTTTTCAGCAGAAATAAACACGTTTTGGCAACTTTGGTCACCCCCATGTAAGTTATAGGGCAGGAACAGCACAGTTTTCAAAACGTGTTTTTCAGCCCGAAATAAACGCGTTTTCTCAGCCCTTAGAATCACAGTGTAACTGCCTGGCTCAGAAGAGCCCACTGAGTCAGCCCTTAACCCCAGTGATCAGAAATTGTCACAACTTGTTTTTCAACTCAAATAAACACGTTTTGGCAACGTTGGTCACCCCCATGTAAGTTATAGGGCAGGAACAGCACAGTTTTCAAAACGTGTTTTTCAGCCCGAAATAAACGCATTTTCTCAGCCCTTAGAATCACAGTGTAACTGCCTGGCTCAGAAGAGCACACTGAGTCAGCCCTTAACCCCAGTGTGCAGAAATTGTCACAACGTGTTTTTCAGCAGAAATAAACACGTTTTGGCAACTTTGGTCACCCCCATGTAAGTTATAGGGCAGGAACAGCACAGTTTTCAAAACGTGTTTTTCAGCCCGAAATAAACGCGTTTTCTCAACCCTTGGAATCGCAGTGTAACTGCCTGGGTCAGAAGAGCCCACTGAGTCAGCCCTTAACCCCAGTGATCAGAAATTGACAAAACGTGTTTTTCAACTCAAATAAACACGTTTTGGCAACTTTGGTCATCCCCATGTAAGTTATAGGGCAGGAACAGCACAGTTTTCAAAACGTGTTTTTCAGCCCGAAATAAACGCGTTTTCTCAGCCCTTAGAATCACAGTGTAACTGCCTGGCTTAGTAGAGCACACTGAGTCAGCCCTTAACCCCAGTGTGCAGAAATTGTCACAACTTGTTTTTCTGCTGAAATAAACACGTTTTGGCATTTTGGTCACCCCCATGTAAGTTATAGGGCAGGAACAGCACAGTTTTCAAAACGTGTTTTTCAGCCCGAAATAAACGCGTTTTCTCAACCCTTGGAATCGCTGTGTAACTGCCTGGGTCAGAAGAGCCAACTGAGTCAGCCCTTAACCCCAATGATCAGAATTTGTCAAAACGTGTTTTTCAGCAGAAATAAACACGTTTTGGCAACTTTGGTCAAACCCATGTAAGTTATAGGGAAGGAACAGCACAGTTTTCAAAACTTGTTTTTCAGCCCGAAATAAACGCGTTTTCTCAGCCCTTAGAATCACAGTGTAACTGCCTGGCTCAGAAGAGCACACTGAGTCAGCCCTTAACCCCAGTGGGCAGAAATTGTCACAACGTGCTTTTCAGCAGAAATAAACACGTTTTGGCAACTTTGGTCACCCCCATGTAAGTTATAGGGCAGGAACAGCACAGTTTTCAAAACGTGTTTTTCAGCCTGATATAAACGCGTTTTCTCAGCCCTTAGAATCACAGTGTAACTGCCTGGCTCAGAAGAGCACACTGAGTCAGCCCTTAACCCCAGTGTGCAGAAATTGTCACAACTTGTTTTTCTGCTGAAATAAACACGTTTTGGCAACGTTAGTCACCCCCATGTAAGTTATAGGGCAGGAACAGCACAGTTTTCAAAACGTGTTTTTCAGCCCGAAATAAACGCGTTTTCTCAGCCCTTAGAATCACAGTGTAACTGCCTGGCTCAGAAGAGCAAACTGAGTCAGCTCTTAACCCCAGTGTGCAGAAATTGTCACAACTTGTTTTTCTGCTGAAATAAACACGTTTTGGCAAATTTGGTCACCCCCATGCAACTTGTAGGGCAGGAACAGCACAGTTTTCAAAACGTGTTTTTCAGCCCGAAATAAACGCGTTTTCTCAGCCCTTAGAATCACAGTGTAACTGCCTGGCTCAGAAGAGCACACTGAGTCAGCCCTTAACCCCAGTGGGCAGAAATTGTCACAACGTGCTTTTCAGCAGAAATAAACACGTTTTGGCAACTTTGGTCACCCCCATGTAAGTTATAAGGCAGGAACAGCTCAGTTTTCAAAACGTGTTTTTCAGCCAGAAATAAACACGTTTTCTCAGCCCTTGGAATCGCAGTGTATCTGCCTGGCTCAGAAGAGCCCACTGAGTCAGCCCTTAACCCCACTGATCAGAAATTGTCAAAACGTGTTTTTCAGCACAAATAAACACGTTTTGGCAACTTTGGTCACCCCCATGTAAGTTATAGGCCAGGTACAGCACCGTTTTCAAAACGTGTTTTTCAGCCAGAAATAAACACGTTTTCTCAGCCTTTGGAATCGCAGTGTATCTGCCTGGCTCAGAAGAGCCCACTGAGTCAGCCCTTAACCCCAGTGATCAGAAATTGTCAAAACGTGTTTTTCAGCACAAATAAACACGTTTTGGCAACTTTGGTCAACCCCATGTAAGTTATAGGGCAGGAACAGCACAGTTTTCAAAACCTGTTTTTCAGGCAGAAATAAACGCGTTTTCTCAGCCCTTAGAATCACAGTGTAACTGCCTGGCTTAGTAGAGCACACTGAGTCAGCCTTAACCCCAGTGTGCAGAAATTGTCACAACTTGTTTTTCTGCTGAAATAAACACGTTTTGGCAACTTTGGTCACCCCCATGTAAGGTATAGGGCAGGAACAGCACAGTTTTCAAAACGTGTTTTTCAGCCAGAAATAAACACGTTTTCTCAGCCTTTGGAATCGCAGTGTATCTGCCTGGCTCAGAAGAGCCCACTGAGTCAGCCCTTAACCCCAGTGATCAGAAATTGTCAAAACGTGTTTTTCAGCACAAATAAACACGTTTTGGCAACTTTGGTCAACCCCATGTAAGTTATAGGGCAGGAACAGAACAGTTTTCAAAACGTGTTTTCAGCCAGAAATAATCGCGTTTTCTCAGCTCTTAGAATCACAGTGTAACTGCCTGGCTCAGAAGAGCCCACTGAGTCAGCCCTTAACCCCAGTGATTAGAATTTGTCAAAACGTGTTTTTCAGCAGAAATAAACACGTTTTGGCAACTTTGGTTACCCCCATGTAAGTTATAGGGCAGGACCAGCACAGTTTTCAAAACGTGTTTTTCAGCCAGAAATAAACGCGTTTTCTCATCCCTTAGAATCACAGTGTAACTGCCTGGCTCAGAAGAGCCCACTGAGTCAGCCCTTAACCCCAGTGATTAGAATTTGTCAAAACGTGTTTTTCAGCAGAAATAAACACGTTTTGGCAACTTTGGTCACCCCCATGTAAGTTATAGGGCAGGACCAGCACCGTTTTCAAAACGTGTTTTTCAGCCAGAAATAAACGCGTTTTCTCATCCCTTAGAATCACAGTGTAACTGCCTGGCTCAGAAGAGCCCACTGAGTCAGCCCTTAACCCCAGTGATTAGAATTTGTCAAAACGTGTTTTTCAGCAGAAATAAACACGTTTTGGCAACTTTGGTCACCCCCATGTAAGTTATAGGGCAGGACCAGCACAGTTTTCAAAACGTGTTTTTCAGCCCGAAATAAACGCGTTTTCTCAGCCCTTAGAATCACAGTGTAACTGCCTTGCTTAGTAGAGCACACTGAGTCAGCCCTTAACCCCAGTGGGCAGAAATTGTCACAACGTGCTTTTCAGCAGAAATAAACACGTTTTGGCAACTTTGGTCACCCCCATGTAAGTTATAAGGCAGGAACAGCACAGTTTTCAAAACGTGTTTTTCAGCCCGAAATAAACGCGTTTTCTCAGCCCTTAGAATCACAGTGTAACTGCCTGGCTCAGAAGAGCACACTGAGTCAGCCCTTAACCCCAGTGTGCAGAAATTGTCACATCTTGTTTTTCTGCTGAAATAAACACGTTTTGGCAACTTTGGTCACCCCCATGTAAGGTATAGGGCAGGAACAGCTCAGTTTTCAAAACGTGTTTTTCAGCCAGAAATAAACACGTTTTCTCAGCCCTTGGAATCGCAGTGTATCTGCCTGGCTCAGAAGAGCCCACTGAGTCAGCCCTTAACCCCACTGATCAGAAATTGTCAAAACGTGTTTTTCAGCACAAATAAACACGTTTTGGCAACTTTGGTCACCCCCATGTAAGTTATAGGCCAGGTACAGCACCGTTTTCAAAACGTGTTTTTCAGCCAGAAATGAACACGTTTTCTCAGCCTTTGGAATCGCAGTGTATCTGCCTGGCTCAGAAGAGCCCACTGAGTCAGCCCTTAACCCCAGTGATCAGAAATTGTCAAAACGTGTTTTTCAGCACAAATAAACACGTTTTGGCAACTTTGGTCAACCCCATGTAAGTTATAGGGCAGGAACAGCACAGTTTTCAAAACGTGTTTTTCAGCCAGAAATAAACGCGTTTTCTCAGCCCTTAGAATCACAGTGTAACTGCCTGGCTTAATAGAGCACACTGAGTCAGCCCTTCACCCCAGTGTGCAGAAATTGTCACAACTTGTTTTTCTGCTGAAATAAACACGTTTTGGCAACTTTGGTCACCCCCATGTAAGGTATAGGGCAGGAACAGCACAGTTTTCAAAACGTGTTTTTCAGCCAGAAATAAACACGTTTTCTCAGCCCTTGGAATCGCAGTGTATCTGCCTGGCTCAGAAGAGCCCACTGAGTCAGCCCTTAACCCCAGTGTGCCGAAATTGTCAAAACGTGTTTTTCAGCAGAAATAAACACGTTTTGGCAACTTTGGTCACCCCCATGTAACTTGTAGGGCAGGAACAGCAAACTTTTTAAAACGTGTTTTTCAGCCCGAAATAAACGCGGTTTCTCAGCCCTCTGAATCACAGTGTATCTGCCTGGCTCAGAAGGGCCCACTGAGTCAGCCCTTAACCCCACTGATCAGAAATTGTCAAAACGTGTTTTTCAGCACAAATAAACACGTTTTGGCAACTTTGGTCACCCCCATGTAAGTTATAGGGCAGGAACAGAACAGTTTTCAAAACGTGTTTTCAGCCAGAAATAATCGCGTTTTCTCAGCCCTTAGAATCACAGTGTAACTGCCTGGCTCAGAAGAGCCCACTCAGTCAGCCCTTAACCCCAGTGATTAGAATTTGTCAAAACGTGTTTTTCAGCAGAAATAAACACGTTTTGGCAACTTTGGTCACCCCCATGTAAGTTATAGGGCAGGACCAGCACAGTTTTCAAAACGTGTTTTTCAGCCAGAAATAAACGCGTTTTCTCATCCCTTAGAATCACAGTGTAACTGCCTGGCTCAGAAGAGCCCACTGAGTCAGCCCTTAACCCCAATGATCAGAAATTTTCAAAATGTGTTTTTCAACACAAATAAACACGTTTTGGCAACTTTGGTCAACCCCATGTAAGTTATAGGGCAGGAACAGCACAGTTTTCAAAACGTGTTTTTCAGCACAAATAAACACGTTTTGGCAACTTTGGTCACCCCCATGTAAGTTATAGGGCAGGAACAGCACAGTTTTCAAAACGTGTTTTTCAGCCCGAAATAAACGCGTTTTCTCAGCCCTTAGAATCACAGTGTAACTGCCTGGCTTAGTAGAGCAAACTGAGTCAGACCTTAACCCCAGTGGGCAGAAATTGTCACAACGTGCTTTTCAGCAGAAATAAACACGTTTTGGCAACTTTGGTCACCCCCATGTAAGTTATAGGGCAGGAACAGCACAGTTTTCAAAACGTGTTTTTCAGCCCGAAATAAACGCGTTTTCTCAGCCCTTAGAATCACAGTGTAACTGCCTGGCTCAGAAGAGCACACTGAGTCAGCCCTTAACCCCAGTGTGCAGAAATTGTCACAACTTGTTTTTCTGCTGAAATAAACACGTTTTGGCAACGTTGGTCACCCACATGTAAGTTATAGGGCAGGAACAGCACAGTTTTCAAAACGTGTTTTTCATCCCGAAATAAACGCGTTTTCTCAGCCCTTAGAATCGCAGTGTATCTGCCTGGCTCAGAAGAGCCCACTGAGTCAGCCCTTAACCCCAGTGTGCAGAAATTGTCACAACTTGTTTTTCTGCTGAAATAAACACGTTTTGGCAACGTTGGTCACCCCCATGTAAGTTATAGGGCAGGAACAGCACAGTTTTCAAAACGTGTTTTTCAGCCCGAAATAAAAGCGTTTTCTCAACCCTTGGAATCGCAGTGTAACTGCCTGGGTCAGAAGAGCCCACTGAGTCAGCCCTTAACCCCAGTGATCAGAAATTGTCAAAACGTGTTTTTCAACTCAAATAAACACGTTTTGGCAACTTTGGTCAACCCCATGTAAGTTATAGGGCAGGAACAGCACAGTTTTCAAAACGTGTTTTTCAGCCCGAAATAAACGCGTTTTCTCAGCCCTTAGAATCACAGTGTAACTGCCTGGCTCAGAAGAGCACACTGAGTCAGCCCTTACCCCAGTGTGCAGAAATTGTCACAACTTGTTTTTCTGCTGAAATAAACACGTTTTGGCAACTTTGGTCAACCCCATGTAAGTTATAGGGCAGGAACAGCACAGTTTTCAAAACGTGTTTTTCAGCACAAATAAACACGTTTTGGCAACTTTGGTCACCCCCATGTAAGTTATAGGGCAGGAACAGCACAGTTTTCAAAACGTGTTTTTCAGCCCGAAATAAACGCGTTTTCTCAGCCCTTAGAATCACAGTGTAACTGCCTGGCTTAGTAGAGCAAACTGAGTCAGACCTTAACCCCAGTGGGCAGAAATTGTCACAACGTGCTTTTCAGCAGAAATAAACACGTTTTGGCAACTTTGGTCACCCCCATGTAAGTTATAGGGCAGGAACAGCACAGTTTTCAAAACGTGTTTTTCAGCCCGAAATAAACGCGTTTTCTCAGCCCTTAGAATCACAGTGTAACTGCCTGGCTCAGAAGAGCACACTGAGTCAGCCCTTAACCCCAGTGTGCAGAAATTGTCACAACTTGTTTTTCTGCTGAAATAAACACGTTTTGGCAACGTTGGTCACCCACATGTAAGTTATAGGGCAGGAACAGCACAGTTTTCAAAACGTGTTTTTCATCCCGAAATAAACGCGTTTTCTCAGCCCTTAGAATCACAGTGTAACTGCCTGGCTCAGAAGAGCACACTGAGTCAGCCCTTAACCCCAGTGTGCAGAAATTGTCACAACTTGTTTTTCTGCTGAAATAAACACGTTTTGGCAACGTTGGTCACCCCCATGTAAGTTATAGGGCAGGAACAGCACAGTTTTCAAAACGTGTTTTTCAGCCCGAAATAAACGCGTTTTCTCAACCCTTGGAATCGCAGTGTAACTGCCTGGGTCAGAAGAGCCCACTGAGTCAGCCCTTAACCCCAGTGATCAGAAATTGTCAAAAGGTGTTTTTCAACTCAAATAAACACGTTTTGGCAACTTTGGTCAACCCCATGTAAGTTATAGGGCAGGAAAGGCACAGTTTTCAAAACGTGTTTTTCAGCCCGAAATAATTGCGTTTTCTCAGCCCTTAGAATCACAGTGTAACTGCCTGGCTCAGAAGAGCCAACTGAGTCAGCCCTTAACCCCAATGATCAGAATTTGTCAAAACGTGTTTTTCAGCAGAAATAAACACGTTTTGGCAACTTTGGTCACCCCCATGTAAGTTATAGGGCAGGAACAGCACAGTTTTCAAAACGTGTTTTTCAGCCCGAAATAAACGCGTTTTCTCAGCCCTTAGAATCACAGTGTAACTGCCTGGCTTAGTAGAGCACACTGAGTCAGCCCTTAACCCCAGTGTGCAGAAATTGTCACAACTTGTTTTTCTGCTGAAATAAACACGTTTTGGCAACTTTGGTCACCCCCATGTAAGTTATAGGGCAGGAACAGCACAGTTTTCAAAACGTGTTTTTCAGCCCGAAATAAACGCGTTTTCTCAACCCTTGGAATCGCAGTGTAACTGCCTGGGTCAGAAGAGCCCACTGAGTCAGCCCTTAACCCCAGTGATCAGAAATTGTCAAAACGTATTTTTCAACTCAAATAAACACGTTTTGGCAACTTTGGTCAACCCCATGTAAGTTATAGGGCAGGAACAGCACAGTTTTCAAAACGTGTTTTTCAGCCCGAAATAAACGCGTTTTCTCAGCCCTTAGAAACACAGTGTAACTGCCTGGCTTAGTAGAGCAAACTGAGTCAGACCTTAACCCCAGTGGGCAGAAATTGTCACAACGTGCTTTTCAGCAGAAATAAACACGTTTTGGCAACTTTGGTCACCCCCATGTAAGTTATAGGGCAGGAACAGCACAGTTTTCAAAACGTGTTTTTCAGCCCGAAATAAACGCGTTTTCTCAGCCCTTAGAATCACAGTGTAACTGCCTGGCTCAGAAGAGCACACTGAGTCAGCCCTTAACCCCAGTGTGCACAAATTGTCACAACTTGTTTTTCTGCTGAAATAAACACGTTTTGGCAACGTTGGTCACCCCCATGTAAGTTATAGGGCAGGAACAGCACAGTTTTCAAAACGTGTTTTTCAGTCCGAAATAAACGCGTTTTCTCAGCCCTTAGAATCACAGTGTAACTGCCTGGCTCAGAAGAGCACACTGAGTCAGCCCTTAACCCCAGTGTGCAGAAATTGTCACAACTTGTTTTTCTGCTGAAATAAACACGTTTTGGCAACGTTGATCACCCCCATGTAAGTTATAGGGCAGGAACAGCACAGTTTTCAAAACGTGTTTTTCAGCCCGAAATAAACGCGTTTTCTCAACCCTTGGAATCGCAGTGTAACTGCCTGGGTCAGAAGAGCCCACTGAGTCAGCCCTTAACCCCAGTGATCAGAAATTGTCAAAAGGTGTTTTTCAACTCAAATAAACACGTTTTGGCAACTTTGGTCAACCCCATGTAAGTTATAGGGCAGGAAAGGCACAGTTTTCAAAACGTGTTTTTCAGCCCGAAATAATTGCGTTTTCTCAGCCCTTAGAATCACAGTGTAACTGCCTGGCTCAGAAGAGCCAACTGAGTCAGCCCTTAACCCCAATGATCAGAATTTGTCAAAACGTGTTTTTCAGCAGAAATAAACACGTTTTGGCAACTTTGGTCACCCCCATGTAAGTTATAGGGCAGGAACAGCACAGTTTTCAAAACGTGTTTTTCAGCCCGAAATAAACGCGTTTTCTCAGCCCTTAGAATCACAGTGTAACTGCCTGGCTTAGTAGAGCACACTGAGTCAGCCCTTAACCCCAGTGTGCAGAAATTGTCACAACTTGTTTTTCTGCTGAAATAAACACGTTTTGGCAACTTTGGTCACCCCCATGTAAGTTATAGGGCAGGAACAGCACAGTTTTCAAAACGTGTTTTTCAGCCCGAAATAAACGCGTTTTCTCAACCCTTGGAATCGCAGTGTAACTGCCTGGGTCAGAAGAGCCAACTGAGTCAGCCCTTAACCCCAATGATCAGAATTTGTCAAAACGTGTTTTTCAGCAGAAATAAACACGTTTTGGCAACTTTGGTCAACCCCATGTAAGTTATAGGGAAGGAACAGCACAGTTTTCAAAACGTGTTTTTCAGCCCGAAATAAACGCGTTTTCTCAGCCCATAGAATCACAGTGTAACTGCCTGGCTTAGTAGAGCAAACTGAGTCAGACCTTAACCCCAGTGGGCAGAAATTGTCACAACGTGCTTTCCAGCAGAAATAAACACGTTTTGGCAACTTTGGTCACCCCCATGTAAGTTATAGGGCAGGAACAGCACAGTTTTCAAAACGTGTTTTTCAGCCCGATATAAACGCGTTTTCTCAGCCCTTAGAATCACAGTGTAACTGCCTGGCTCAGAAGAGCACACTGAGTCAGCCCTTAACCCCAGTGTGCAGAAATTGTCACAACTTGTTTTTCTGCTGAAATAAACACGTTTTGGCAACGTTAGTCACCCCCATGTAAGTTATAGGGCAGGAACAGCACAGTTTTCAAAACGTGTTTTTCAGCCCGAAATAAACGCGTTTTCTCAGCCCTTAGAATCACAGTGTAACTGCCTGGCTCAGAAGAGCAAACTGAGTCAGCCCTTAACCCCAGTGTGCAGAAATTGTCACAACTTGTTTTTCTGCTGAAATAAACACGTTTTGGCAAATTTGGTCACCCCCATGCAACTTGTAGGGCAGGAACAGCACAGTTTTCAAAACGTGTTTTTCAGCCCGAAATAAACGCGTTTTCTCAGCCCTTAGAATCACAGTGTAACTGCCTGGCTCAGAAGAGCACACTGAGTCAGCCCTTAACCCCAGTGGGCAGAAATTGTCACAACGTGCTTTTCAGCAGAAATAAACACGTTTTGGCAACTTTGGTCACCCCCATGTAAGTTATAAGGCAGGAACAGCTCAGTTTTCAAAACGTGTTTTTCAGCCAGAAATAAACACGTTTTCTCAGCCCTTGGAATCGCAGTGTATCTGCCTGGCTCAGAAGAGCCCACTGAGTCAGCCCTTAACCCCAGTGATCAGAAATTGTCAAAACGTGTTTTTCAACTCAAATAAACACGTTTTGGCAACTTTGGTCAACCCCATGTAAGTTATAGGGCAGGAACAGCACAGTTTTCAAAACGTGTTTTTCAGCCCGAAATAAACGCGTTTTCTCAGCCCTTAGAATCACAGTGTAACTGCCTGGCTCAGAAGAGCACACTGAGTCAGCCCTTACCCCAGTGTGCAGAAATTGTCACAACTTGTTTTTCTGCTGAAATAAACACGTTTTGGCAACTTTGGTCAAACCCCATGTAAGTTATAGGGCAGGAACAGCACAGTTTTCAAAACGTGTTTTTCAGCACAAATAAACACGTTTTGGCAACTTTGGTCACCCCCATGTAAGTTATAGGGCAGGAACAGCACAGTTTTCAAAACGTGTTTTTCAGCCCGAAATAAACGCGTTTTCTCAGCCCTTAGAATCACAGTGTAACTGCCTGGCTCAGAAGAGCCCACTGAGTCAGCCCTTAACCCCAATGATCAGAAATTGTCAAAACGTGTTTTTCAACACAAATAAACACGTTTTGGCAACTTTGGTCAACCCCATGTAAGTTATAGGGCAGGAACAGCACAGTTTTCAAAACGTGTTTTTCAGCCCGAAATAAACGCGTTTTCTCAGCCCTTAGAATCACAGTGTAACTGCCTGGCTTAGTAGAGCAAACTGAGTCAGACCTTAACCCCAGTGGGCAGAAATTGTCACAACGTGCTTTTCAGCAGAAATAAACACGTTTTGGCAACTTTGGTCACCCCCATGTAAGTTATAGGGCAGGAACAGCACAGTTTTCAAAACGTGTTTTTCAGCCCGAAATAAACGCGTTTTCTCAACCCTTGGAATCGCAGTGTAACTGCCTGGGTCAGAAGAGCCAACTGAGTCAGCCCTTAACCCCAATGATAAGAATTTGTCAAAACGTGTTTTTCAGCAGAAATAAACACGTTTTGGCAACTTTGGTCAACCCCATGTAAGTTATAGGGAAGGAACAGCACAGTTTTCAAAACGTGTTTTTCAGCCCGAAATAAACGCGTTTTCTCAGCCCATAGAATCACAGTGTAACTGCCTGGCTTAGTAGAGCAAACTGAGTCAGACCTTAACCCCAGTGGGCAGAAATTGTCACAACGTGCTTTCCAGCAGAAATAAACACGTTTTGGCAACTTTGGTCACCCCCATGTAAGTTATAGGGCAGGAACAGCACAGTTTTCAAAACGTGTTTTTCAGCCCGATATAAACGCGTTTTCTCAGCCCTTAGAATCACAGTGTAACTGCCTGGCTCAGAAGAGCACACTGAGTCAGCCCTTAACCCCAGTGTGCAGAAATTGTCACAACTTGTTTTTCTGCTGAAATAAACACGTTTTGGCAACGTTAGTCACCCCCATGTAAGTTATAGGGCAGGAACAGCACAGTTTTCAAAACGTGTTTTTCAGAACGAAATAAACGCGTTTTCTCAGCCCTTAGAATCACAGTGTAACTGCCTGGCTCAGAAGAGCAAACTGAGTCAGCCCTTAACCCCAGTGTGCAGAAATTGTCACAACTTGTTTTTCTGCTGAAATAAACACGTTTTGGCAAATTTGGTCACCCCCATGCAACTTGTAGGGCAGGAACAGCACAGTTTTCAAAACGTGTTTTTCAGCCCGAAATAAACGCGTTTTCTCAGCCCTTAGAATCACAGTGTAACTGCCTGGCTCAGAAGAGCACACTGAGTCAGCCCTTAACCCCAGTGGGCAGAAATTGTCACAACGTGCTTTTCAGCAGAAATAAACACGTTTTGGCAACTTTGGTCACCCCCATGTAAGTTATAAGGCAGGAACAGCTCAGTTTTCAAAACGTGTTTTTCAGCCAGAAATAAACACGTTTTCTCAGCCCTTGGAATCGCAGTGTATCTGCCTGGCTCAGAAGAGCCCACTGAGTCAGCCCTTAACCCCAGTGATCAGAAATTGTCAAAACGTGTTTTTCAACTCAAATAAACACGTTTTGGCAACTTTGGTCAACCCCATGTAAGTTATAGGGCAGGAACAGCACAGTTTTCAAAACGTGTTTTTCAGCCCGAAATAAACGCGTTTTCTCAGCCCTTAGAATCACAGTGTAACTGCCTGGCTCAGAAGAGCACACTGAGTCAGCCCTTACCCCAGTGTGCAGAAATTGTCACAACTTGTTTTTCTGCTGAAATAAACACGTTTTGGCAACTTTGGTCAAACCCCATGTAAGTTATAGGGCAGGAACAGCACAGTTTTCAAAACGTGTTTTTCAGCACAAATAAACACGTTTTGGCAACTTTGGTCAACCCCATGTAAGTTATAGGGCAGGAACAGCACAGTTTTCAAAACGTGTTTTTCAGCCCGAAATAAACGCGTTTTCTCAGCCCTTAGAATCACAGTGTAACTGCCTGGCTCAGAAGAGCCCACTGAGTCAGCCCTTAACCCCAATGATCAGAAATTGTCAAAACGTGTTTTTCAACACAAATAAACACGTTTTGGCAACTTTGGTCAACCCCATGTAAGTTATAGGGCAGGAACAGCACAGTTTTCAAAACGTGTTTTTCAGCCCGAAATAAACGCGTTTTCTCAGCCCTTAGAAACACAGTGTAACTGCCTGGCTTAGTAGAGCAAACTGAGTCAGACCTTAACCCCAGTGGGCAGAAATTGTCACAACGTGCTTTTCAGCAGAAATAAACACGTTTTGGCAACTTTGGTCACCCCCATGTAAGTTATAGGGCAGGAACAGCACAGTTTTCAAAACGTGTTTTTCAGCCCGAAATAAACGCGTTTTCTCAGCCCTTAGAATCACAGTGTAACTGCCTGGCTCAGAAGAGCACACTGAGTCAGCCCTTAACCCCAGTGTGCACAAATTGTCACAACTTGTTTTTCTGCTGAAATAAACACGTTTTGGCAACGTTGGTCACCCCCATGTAAGTTATAGGGCAGGAACAGCACAGTTTTCAAAACGTGTTTTTCAGTCCGAAATAAACGCGTTTTCTCAGCCCTTAGAATCACAGTGTAACTGCCTGGCTCAGAAGAGCACACTGAGTCAGCCCTTAACCCCAGTGTGCAGAAATTGTCACAACTTGTTTTTCTGCTGAAATAAACACGTTTTGGCAACGTTGATCACCCCCATGTAAGTTATAGGGCAGGAACAGCACAGTTTTCAAAACGTGTTTTTCAGCCCGAAATAAACGCGTTTTCTCAACCCTTGGAATCGCAGTGTAACTGCCTGGGTCAGAAGAGCCCACTGAGTCAGCCCTTAACCCCAGTGATCAGAAATTGTCAAAAGGTGTTTTTCAACTCAAATAAACACGTTTTGGCAACTTTGGTCAACCCCATGTAAGTTATAGGGCAGGAAAGGCACAGTTTTCAAAACGTGTTTTTCAGCCCGAAATAATTGCGTTTTCTCAGCCCTTAGAATCACAGTGTAACTGCCTGGCTCAGAAGAGCCAACTGAGTCAGCCCTTAACCCCAATGATCAGAATTTGTCAAAACGTGTTTTTCAGCAGAAATAAACACGTTTTGGCAACTTTGGTCACCCCCATGTAAGTTATAGGGCAGGAACAGCACAGTTTTCAAAACGTGTTTTTCAGCCCGAAATAAACGCGTTTTCTCAGCCCTTAGAATCACAGTGTAACTGCCTGGCTTAGTAGAGCACACTGAGTCAGCCCTTAACCCCAGTGTGCAGAAATTGTCACAACTTGTTTTTCTGCTGAAATAAACACGTTTTGGCAACTTTGGTCACCCCCATGTAAGTTATAGGGCAGGAACAGCACAGTTTTCAAAACGTGTTTTTCAGCCCGAAATAAACGCGTTTTCTCAACCCTTGGAATCGCAGTGTAACTGCCTGGGTCAGAAGAGCCAACTGAGTCAGCCCTTAACCCCAATGATCAGAATTTGTCAAAACGTGTTTTTCAGCAGAAATAAACACGTTTTGGCAACTTTGGTCAACCCCATGTAAGTTATAGGGAAGGAACAGCACAGTTTTCAAAACGTGTTTTTCAGCCCGAAATAAACGCGTTTTCTCAGCCCATAGAATCACAGTGTAACTGCCTGGCTTAGTAGAGCAAACTGAGTCAGACCTTAACCCCAGTGGGCAGAAATTGTCACAACGTGCTTTCCAGCAGAAATAAACACGTTTTGGCAACTTTGGTCACCCCCATGCAACTTGTAGGGCAGGAACAGCACAGTTTTCAAAACGTGTTTTTCAGCCCGAAATAAACGCGTTTTCTCAGCCCTTAGAATCACAGTGTAACTGCCTGGCTCAGAAGAGCACACTGAGTCAGCCCTTAACCCCAGTGGGCAGAAATTGTCACAACGTGCTTTTCAGCAGAAATAAACACGTTTTGGCAACTTTGGTCACCCCCATGTAAGTTATAAGGCAGGAACAGCTCAGTTTTCAAAACGTGTTTTTCAGCCAGAAATAAACACGTTTTCTCAGCCCTTGGAATCGCAGTGTATCTGCCTGGCTCAGAAGAGCCCACTGAGTCAGCCCTTAACCCCAGTGATCAGAAATTGTCAAAACGTGTTTTTCAACTCAAATAAACACGTTTTGGCAACTTTGGTCAACCCCATGTAAGTTATAGGGCAGGAACAGCACAGTTTTCAAAACGTGTTTTTCAGCCCGAAATAAACGCGTTTTCTCAGCCCTTAGAATCACAGTGTAACTGCCTGGCTCAGAAGAGCACACTGAGTCAGCCCTTACCCCAGTGTGCAGAAATTGTCACAACTTGTTTTTCTGCTGAAATAAACACGTTTTGGCAACTTTGGTCAAACCCCATGTAAGTTATAGGGCAGGAACAGCACAGTTTTCAAAACGTGTTTTTCAGCACAAATAAACACGTTTTGGCAACTTTGGTCACCCCCATGTAAGTTATAGGGCAGGAACAGCACAGTTTTCAAAACGTGTTTTTCAGCCCGAAATAAACGCGTTTTCTCAGCCCTTAGAATCACAGTGTAACTGCCTGGCTCAGAAGAGCCCACTGAGTCAGCCCTTAACCCCAATGATCAGAAATTGTCAAAACGTGTTTTTCAACACAAATAAACACGTTTTGG
The DNA here is from genome assembly GCF_055471065.1 of Atractosteus spatula. Classification (NCBI taxonomy): domain Eukaryota; kingdom Metazoa; phylum Chordata; class Actinopteri; order Semionotiformes; family Lepisosteidae; genus Atractosteus; species Atractosteus spatula. The sequence goes on from NC_142725.1 coordinate 1,111,218, forward strand.
CAACTTTGGTCAACCCCATGTAAGTTATAGGGCAGGAACAGCACAGTTTTCAAAACGTGTTTTTCAGCCCGAAATAAACGCGTTTTCTCAGCCCTTAGAATCACAGTGTAACTGCCTGGCTTAGTAGAGCAAACTGAGTCAGACCTTAACCCCAGTGGGCAGAAATTGTCACAACGTGCTTTTCAGCAGAAATAAACACGTTTTGGCAACTTTGGTCACCCCCATGTAAGTTATAGGGCAGGAACAGCACAGTTTTCAAAACGTGTTTTTCAGCCCGAAATAAACGCGTTTTCTCAGCCCTTAGAATCACAGTGTAACTGCCTGGCTTAGTAGAGCACACTGAGTCAGCCCTTAACCCCAGTGTGCACAAATTGTCACAACTTGTTTTTCTGCTGAAATAAACACGTTTTGGCAACTTTGGTCACCCCCATGTAAGGTATAGGGCAGGAACAGCTCAGTTTTCAAAACGTGTTTTTCAGCCAGAAATAAACACGTTTTCTCAGCCCTTGGAATCGCAGTGTATCTGCCTGGCTCAGAAGAGCCCACTGAGTCAGCCCTTAACCCCACTGATCAGAAATTGTCAAAACGTGTTTTTCAGCACAAATAAACACGTTTTGGCAACTTTGGTCACCCCCATGTAAGTTATAGGCCAGGTACAGCACCGTTTTCAAAACGTGTTTTTCAGCCAGAAATGAACACGTTTTCTCAGCCTTTGGAATCGCAGTGTATCTGCCTGGCTCAGAAGAGCCCACTGAGTCAGCCCTTAACCCCAGTGATCAGAAATTGTCAAAACGAGTTTTTCAGCACAAATAAACACGTTTTGGCAACTTTGGTCAACCCCATGTAAGTTATAGGGCAGGAACAGCACAGTTTTCAAAACGTGTTTTTCAGCCAGAAATAAACGCGTTTTCTCAGCCCTTAGAATCACAGTGTAACTGCCTGGCTTAGTAGAGCACACTGAGTCAGCCCTTCACCCCAGTGTGCAGAAATTGTCACAACTTGTTTTTCTGCTGAAATAAACACGTTTTGGCAACTTTGGTCACCCCCATGTAAGGTATAGGGCAGGAACAGCACAGTTTTCAAAACGTGTTTTTCAGCCAGAAATAAACACGTTTTCTCAGCCCTTGGAATCGCAGTGTATCTGCCTGGCTCAGAAGAGCCCACTGAGTCAGCCCTTAACCCCAGTGTGCCGAAATTGTCAAAACGTGTTTTTCAGCAGAAATAAACACGTTTTGGCAACGTTGGTCACCCCCATGTAACTTGTAGGGCAGGAACAGCAAACTTTTAAAAACGCGTTTTTCAGCCCGAAATAAACGCGGTTTCTCAGCCCTCTGAATCACAGTGTATCTGCCTGGCTCAGAAGGGCCCACTGAGTCAGCCCTTAACCCCACTGATCAGAAATTGTCAAAACGTGTTTTTCAGCACAAATAAACACGTTTTGGCAACTTTGGTCACCCCCATGTAAGTTATAGGGCAGGAACAGAACAGTTTTCAAAACGTGTTTTCAGCCAGAAATAATAGCGTTTTCTCAGCCCTTAGAATCACAGTGTAACTGCCTGGCTCAGAAGAGCCCACTGAGTCAGCCCTTAACCCCAGTGATTAGAATTTGTCAAAACGTGTTTTTCAGCAGAAATAAACACGTTTTGGCAACTTTGGTCACCCCCATGTAAGTTATAGGGCAGGACCAGCACAGTTTTCAAAACGTGTTTTTCAGCCAGAAATAAACGCGTTTTCTCATCCCTTAGAATCACATTGTAACTGCCTGGCTCAGAAGAGCCCACTGAGTCAGCCCTTAACCCCAATGATCAGAAATTTTCAAAATGTGTTTTTCAACACAAATAAACACGTTTTGGCAACTTTGGTCAACCCCATGTAAGTTATAGGGCAGGAACAGCACAGTTTTCAAAACGTGTTTTTCAGCCCGAAATAAACGCGTTTTCTCAGCCCTTAGAATCACAGTGTAACTGCCTGGCTTAGTAGAGCACACTGAGTCAGCCCTTAACCCCAGTGGGCAGAAATTGTCACAATGTGCTTTTCAGCAGTAATAACCACGTTTTGGCAACTTTGGTCACCCCCTTGTAAGTTATAGGGCAGGAACAGCACAGTTTTCAAAACGTGTTTTTCAGCCCGAAATAAACGCGTTTTCTCAGCCCTTAGAATCGCAGTGTATCTGCCTGGCTCAGAAGAGCCCACTGAGTCAGCCCTTAACCCCAGTGTGCAGAAATTGTCACAACTTGTTTTTCTGCTGAAATAAACACGTTTTGGCAACGTTGGTCACCCCCATGTAAGTTATAGGGCAGGAACAGCACAGTTTTCAAAACGTGTTTTTCAGCCCGAAATAAACGCGTTTTCTCAACCCTTGGAATCGCAGTGTAACTGCCTGGGTCAGAAGAGCCCACTGAGTCAGCCCTTAACCCCAGTGATCAGAAATTGTCAAAACGTGTTTTTCAACTCAAATAAACACGTTTTGGCAACTTTGGTCAACCCCATGTAAGTTATAGGGCAGGAACAGCACAGTTTTCAAAACGTGTTTTTCAGCCCGAAATAAACGCGTTTTCTCAGCCCTTAGAATCACAGTGTAACTGCCTGGCTCAGAAGAGCACACTGAGTCAGCCCTTAACCCCAGTGTGCAGAAATTGTCACAACTTGTTTTTCTGCTGAAATAAACACGTTTTTGCAACTTTGGTCAACCCCATGTAAGTTATAGGGCAGGAACAGCACAGTTTTCAAAACGTGTTTTTCAGCACAAATAAACACGTTTTGGCAACTTTGGTCACCCCCATGTAAGTTATAGGGCAGGAACAGCACAGTTTTCAAAACGTGTTTTTCAGCCCGAAATAAACGCGTTTTCTCAGCCCTTAGAATCACAGTGTAACTGCCTGGCTCAGAAGAGCCCACTGAGTCAGCCCTTAACCCCAATGATCAGAAACTGTCAAAACGTGTTTTTCAACACAAATAAACACGTTTTGGCAACTTTGGTCAACCCCATGTAAGTTATAGGGCAGGAACAGCACAGTTTTCAAAACGTGTTTTTCAGCCCGAAATAAACGCGTTTTCTCAGCCCTTAGAATCACAGTGTAACTGCCTGGCTTAGTAGAGCAAACTGAGTCAGACCTTAACCCCAGTGGGCAGAAATTGTCACAACGTGCTTTTCAGCAGAAATAAACACGTTTTGGCAACTTTGGTCACCCCCATGTAAGTTATAGGGCAGGAACAGCACAGTTTTCAAAACGTGTTTTTCAGCCCGAAATAAACGCGTTTTCTCAGCCCTTAGAATCACAGTGTAACTGCCTGGCTCAGAAGAGCCCACTGAGTCAGCCCTTAACCCCAGTGATCAGAAATTGTCACAACTTGTTTTTCAACTCAAATAAACACGTTTTGGCAACGTTGGTCACCCCCATGTAAGTTATAGGGCAGGAACAGCACAGTTTTCAAAACGTGTTTTTCAGCCCGAAATAAACGCATTTTCTCAGCCCTTAGAATCACAGTGTAACTGCCTGGCTCAGAAGAGCACACTGAGTCAGCCCTTAACCCCAGTGTGCAGAAATTGTCACAACGTGTTTTTCAGCAGAAATAAACACGTTTTGGCAACTTTGGTCACCCCCATGTAAGTTATAGGGCAGGAACAGCACAGTTTTCAAAACGTGTTTTTCAGCCCGAAATAAACGCGTTTTCTCAACCCTTGGAATCGCAGTGTAACTGCCTGGGTCAGAAGAGCCCACTGAGTCAGCCCTTAACCCCAGTGATCAGAAATTGACAAAACGTGTTTTTCAACTCAAATAAACACGTTTTGGCAACTTTGGTCATCCCCATGTAAGTTATAGGGCAGGAACAGCACAGTTTTCAAAACGTGTTTTTCAGCCCGAAATAAACGCGTTTTCTCAGCCCTTAGAATCACAGTGTAACTGCCTGGCTTAGTAGAGCACACTGAGTCAGCCCTTAACCCCAGTGTGCAGAAATTGTCACAACTTGTTTTTCTGCTGAAATAAACACGTTTTGGCATTTTGGTCACCCCCATGTAAGTTATAGGGCAGGAACAGCACAGTTTTCAAAACGTGTTTTTCAGCCCGAAATAAACGCGTTTTCTCAACCCTTGGAATCGCTGTGTAACTGCCTGGGTCAGAAGAGCCAACTGAGTCAGCCCTTAACCCCAATGATCAGAATTTGTCAAAACGTGTTTTTCAGCAGAAATAAACACGTTTTGGCAACTTTGGTCAAACCCATGTAAGTTATAGGGAAGGAACAGCACAGTTTTCAAAACTTGTTTTTCAGCCCGAAATAAACGCGTTTTCTCAGCCCTTAGAATCACAGTGTAACTGCCTGGCTCAGAAGAGCACACTGAGTCAGCCCTTAACCCCAGTGGGCAGAAATTGTCACAACGTGCTTTTCAGCAGAAATAAACACGTTTTGGCAACTTTGGTCACCCCCATGTAAGTTATAGGGCAGGAACAGCACAGTTTTCAAAACGTGTTTTTCAGCCTGATATAAACGCGTTTTCTCAGCCCTTAGAATCACAGTGTAACTGCCTGGCTCAGAAGAGCACACTGAGTCAGCCCTTAACCCCAGTGTGCAGAAATTGTCACAACTTGTTTTTCTGCTGAAATAAACACGTTTTGGCAACGTTAGTCACCCCCATGTAAGTTATAGGGCAGGAACAGCACAGTTTTCAAAACGTGTTTTTCAGCCCGAAATAAACGCGTTTTCTCAGCCCTTAGAATCACAGTGTAACTGCCTGGCTCAGAAGAGCAAACTGAGTCAGCTCTTAACCCCAGTGTGCAGAAATTGTCACAACTTGTTTTTCTGCTGAAATAAACACGTTTTGGCAAATTTGGTCACCCCCATGCAACTTGTAGGGCAGGAACAGCACAGTTTTCAAAACGTGTTTTTCAGCCCGAAATAAACGCGTTTTCTCAGCCCTTAGAATCACAGTGTAACTGCCTGGCTCAGAAGAGCACACTGAGTCAGCCCTTAACCCCAGTGGGCAGAAATTGTCACAACGTGCTTTTCAGCAGAAATAAACACGTTTTGGCAACTTTGGTCACCCCCATGTAAGTTATAAGGCAGGAACAGCTCAGTTTTCAAAACGTGTTTTTCAGCCAGAAATAAACACGTTTTCTCAGCCCTTGGAATCGCAGTGTATCTGCCTGGCTCAGAAGAGCCCACTGAGTCAGCCCTTAACCCCACTGATCAGAAATTGTCAAAACGTGTTTTTCAGCACAAATAAACACGTTTTGGCAACTTTGGTCACCCCCATGTAAGTTATAGGCCAGGTACAGCACCGTTTTCAAAACGTGTTTTTCAGCCAGAAATAAACACGTTTTCTCAGCCTTTGGAATCGCAGTGTATCTGCCTGGCTCAGAAGAGCCCACTGAGTCAGCCCTTAACCCCAGTGATCAGAAATTGTCAAAACGTGTTTTTCAGCACAAATAAACACGTTTTGGCAACTTTGGTCAACCCCATGTAAGTTATAGGGCAGGAACAGCACAGTTTTCAAAACCTGTTTTTCAGGCAGAAATAAACGCGTTTTCTCAGCCCTTAGAATCACAGTGTAACTGCCTGGCTTAGTAGAGCACACTGAGTCAGCCTTAACCCCAGTGTGCAGAAATTGTCACAACTTGTTTTTCTGCTGAAATAAACACGTTTTGGCAACTTTGGTCACCCCCATGTAAGGTATAGGGCAGGAACAGCACAGTTTTCAAAACGTGTTTTTCAGCCAGAAATAAACACGTTTTCTCAGCCTTTGGAATCGCAGTGTATCTGCCTGGCTCAGAAGAGCCCACTGAGTCAGCCCTTAACCCCAGTGATCAGAAATTGTCAAAACGTGTTTTTCAGCACAAATAAACACGTTTTGGCAACTTTGGTCAACCCCATGTAAGTTATAGGGCAGGAACAGAACAGTTTTCAAAACGTGTTTTCAGCCAGAAATAATCGCGTTTTCTCAGCTCTTAGAATCACAGTGTAACTGCCTGGCTCAGAAGAGCCCACTGAGTCAGCCCTTAACCCCAGTGATTAGAATTTGTCAAAACGTGTTTTTCAGCAGAAATAAACACGTTTTGGCAACTTTGGTTACCCCCATGTAAGTTATAGGGCAGGACCAGCACAGTTTTCAAAACGTGTTTTTCAGCCAGAAATAAACGCGTTTTCTCATCCCTTAGAATCACAGTGTAACTGCCTGGCTCAGAAGAGCCCACTGAGTCAGCCCTTAACCCCAGTGATTAGAATTTGTCAAAACGTGTTTTTCAGCAGAAATAAACACGTTTTGGCAACTTTGGTCACCCCCATGTAAGTTATAGGGCAGGACCAGCACCGTTTTCAAAACGTGTTTTTCAGCCAGAAATAAACGCGTTTTCTCATCCCTTAGAATCACAGTGTAACTGCCTGGCTCAGAAGAGCCCACTGAGTCAGCCCTTAACCCCAGTGATTAGAATTTGTCAAAACGTGTTTTTCAGCAGAAATAAACACGTTTTGGCAACTTTGGTCACCCCCATGTAAGTTATAGGGCAGGACCAGCACAGTTTTCAAAACGTGTTTTTCAGCCCGAAATAAACGCGTTTTCTCAGCCCTTAGAATCACAGTGTAACTGCCTTGCTTAGTAGAGCACACTGAGTCAGCCCTTAACCCCAGTGGGCAGAAATTGTCACAACGTGCTTTTCAGCAGAAATAAACACGTTTTGGCAACTTTGGTCACCCCCATGTAAGTTATAAGGCAGGAACAGCACAGTTTTCAAAACGTGTTTTTCAGCCCGAAATAAACGCGTTTTCTCAGCCCTTAGAATCACAGTGTAACTGCCTGGCTCAGAAGAGCACACTGAGTCAGCCCTTAACCCCAGTGTGCAGAAATTGTCACATCTTGTTTTTCTGCTGAAATAAACACGTTTTGGCAACTTTGGTCACCCCCATGTAAGGTATAGGGCAGGAACAGCTCAGTTTTCAAAACGTGTTTTTCAGCCAGAAATAAACACGTTTTCTCAGCCCTTGGAATCGCAGTGTATCTGCCTGGCTCAGAAGAGCCCACTGAGTCAGCCCTTAACCCCACTGATCAGAAATTGTCAAAACGTGTTTTTCAGCACAAATAAACACGTTTTGGCAACTTTGGTCACCCCCATGTAAGTTATAGGCCAGGTACAGCACCGTTTTCAAAACGTGTTTTTCAGCCAGAAATGAACACGTTTTCTCAGCCTTTGGAATCGCAGTGTATCTGCCTGGCTCAGAAGAGCCCACTGAGTCAGCCCTTAACCCCAGTGATCAGAAATTGTCAAAACGTGTTTTTCAGCACAAATAAACACGTTTTGGCAACTTTGGTCAACCCCATGTAAGTTATAGGGCAGGAACAGCACAGTTTTCAAAACGTGTTTTTCAGCCAGAAATAAACGCGTTTTCTCAGCCCTTAGAATCACAGTGTAACTGCCTGGCTTAATAGAGCACACTGAGTCAGCCCTTCACCCCAGTGTGCAGAAATTGTCACAACTTGTTTTTCTGCTGAAATAAACACGTTTTGGCAACTTTGGTCACCCCCATGTAAGGTATAGGGCAGGAACAGCACAGTTTTCAAAACGTGTTTTTCAGCCAGAAATAAACACGTTTTCTCAGCCCTTGGAATCGCAGTGTATCTGCCTGGCTCAGAAGAGCCCACTGAGTCAGCCCTTAACCCCAGTGTGCCGAAATTGTCAAAACGTGTTTTTCAGCAGAAATAAACACGTTTTGGCAACTTTGGTCACCCCCATGTAACTTGTAGGGCAGGAACAGCAAACTTTTTAAAACGTGTTTTTCAGCCCGAAATAAACGCGGTTTCTCAGCCCTCTGAATCACAGTGTATCTGCCTGGCTCAGAAGGGCCCACTGAGTCAGCCCTTAACCCCACTGATCAGAAATTGTCAAAACGTGTTTTTCAGCACAAATAAACACGTTTTGGCAACTTTGGTCACCCCCATGTAAGTTATAGGGCAGGAACAGAACAGTTTTCAAAACGTGTTTTCAGCCAGAAATAATCGCGTTTTCTCAGCCCTTAGAATCACAGTGTAACTGCCTGGCTCAGAAGAGCCCACTCAGTCAGCCCTTAACCCCAGTGATTAGAATTTGTCAAAACGTGTTTTTCAGCAGAAATAAACACGTTTTGGCAACTTTGGTCACCCCCATGTAAGTTATAGGGCAGGACCAGCACAGTTTTCAAAACGTGTTTTTCAGCCAGAAATAAACGCGTTTTCTCATCCCTTAGAATCACAGTGTAACTGCCTGGCTCAGAAGAGCCCACTGAGTCAGCCCTTAACCCCAATGATCAGAAATTTTCAAAATGTGTTTTTCAACACAAATAAACACGTTTTGGCAACTTTGGTCAACCCCATGTAAGTTATAGGGCAGGAACAGCACAGTTTTCAAAACGTGTTTTTCAGCACAAATAAACACGTTTTGGCAACTTTGGTCACCCCCATGTAAGTTATAGGGCAGGAACAGCACAGTTTTCAAAACGTGTTTTTCAGCCCGAAATAAACGCGTTTTCTCAGCCCTTAGAATCACAGTGTAACTGCCTGGCTTAGTAGAGCAAACTGAGTCAGACCTTAACCCCAGTGGGCAGAAATTGTCACAACGTGCTTTTCAGCAGAAATAAACACGTTTTGGCAACTTTGGTCACCCCCATGTAAGTTATAGGGCAGGAACAGCACAGTTTTCAAAACGTGTTTTTCAGCCCGAAATAAACGCGTTTTCTCAGCCCTTAGAATCACAGTGTAACTGCCTGGCTCAGAAGAGCACACTGAGTCAGCCCTTAACCCCAGTGTGCAGAAATTGTCACAACTTGTTTTTCTGCTGAAATAAACACGTTTTGGCAACGTTGGTCACCCACATGTAAGTTATAGGGCAGGAACAGCACAGTTTTCAAAACGTGTTTTTCATCCCGAAATAAACGCGTTTTCTCAGCCCTTAGAATCGCAGTGTATCTGCCTGGCTCAGAAGAGCCCACTGAGTCAGCCCTTAACCCCAGTGTGCAGAAATTGTCACAACTTGTTTTTCTGCTGAAATAAACACGTTTTGGCAACGTTGGTCACCCCCATGTAAGTTATAGGGCAGGAACAGCACAGTTTTCAAAACGTGTTTTTCAGCCCGAAATAAAAGCGTTTTCTCAACCCTTGGAATCGCAGTGTAACTGCCTGGGTCAGAAGAGCCCACTGAGTCAGCCCTTAACCCCAGTGATCAGAAATTGTCAAAACGTGTTTTTCAACTCAAATAAACACGTTTTGGCAACTTTGGTCAACCCCATGTAAGTTATAGGGCAGGAACAGCACAGTTTTCAAAACGTGTTTTTCAGCCCGAAATAAACGCGTTTTCTCAGCCCTTAGAATCACAGTGTAACTGCCTGGCTCAGAAGAGCACACTGAGTCAGCCCTTACCCCAGTGTGCAGAAATTGTCACAACTTGTTTTTCTGCTGAAATAAACACGTTTTGGCAACTTTGGTCAACCCCATGTAAGTTATAGGGCAGGAACAGCACAGTTTTCAAAACGTGTTTTTCAGCACAAATAAACACGTTTTGGCAACTTTGGTCACCCCCATGTAAGTTATAGGGCAGGAACAGCACAGTTTTCAAAACGTGTTTTTCAGCCCGAAATAAACGCGTTTTCTCAGCCCTTAGAATCACAGTGTAACTGCCTGGCTTAGTAGAGCAAACTGAGTCAGACCTTAACCCCAGTGGGCAGAAATTGTCACAACGTGCTTTTCAGCAGAAATAAACACGTTTTGGCAACTTTGGTCACCCCCATGTAAGTTATAGGGCAGGAACAGCACAGTTTTCAAAACGTGTTTTTCAGCCCGAAATAAACGCGTTTTCTCAGCCCTTAGAATCACAGTGTAACTGCCTGGCTCAGAAGAGCACACTGAGTCAGCCCTTAACCCCAGTGTGCAGAAATTGTCACAACTTGTTTTTCTGCTGAAATAAACACGTTTTGGCAACGTTGGTCACCCACATGTAAGTTATAGGGCAGGAACAGCACAGTTTTCAAAACGTGTTTTTCATCCCGAAATAAACGCGTTTTCTCAGCCCTTAGAATCACAGTGTAACTGCCTGGCTCAGAAGAGCACACTGAGTCAGCCCTTAACCCCAGTGTGCAGAAATTGTCACAACTTGTTTTTCTGCTGAAATAAACACGTTTTGGCAACGTTGGTCACCCCCATGTAAGTTATAGGGCAGGAACAGCACAGTTTTCAAAACGTGTTTTTCAGCCCGAAATAAACGCGTTTTCTCAACCCTTGGAATCGCAGTGTAACTGCCTGGGTCAGAAGAGCCCACTGAGTCAGCCCTTAACCCCAGTGATCAGAAATTGTCAAAAGGTGTTTTTCAACTCAAATAAACACGTTTTGGCAACTTTGGTCAACCCCATGTAAGTTATAGGGCAGGAAAGGCACAGTTTTCAAAACGTGTTTTTCAGCCCGAAATAATTGCGTTTTCTCAGCCCTTAGAATCACAGTGTAACTGCCTGGCTCAGAAGAGCCAACTGAGTCAGCCCTTAACCCCAATGATCAGAATTTGTCAAAACGTGTTTTTCAGCAGAAATAAACACGTTTTGGCAACTTTGGTCACCCCCATGTAAGTTATAGGGCAGGAACAGCACAGTTTTCAAAACGTGTTTTTCAGCCCGAAATAAACGCGTTTTCTCAGCCCTTAGAATCACAGTGTAACTGCCTGGCTTAGTAGAGCACACTGAGTCAGCCCTTAACCCCAGTGTGCAGAAATTGTCACAACTTGTTTTTCTGCTGAAATAAACACGTTTTGGCAACTTTGGTCACCCCCATGTAAGTTATAGGGCAGGAACAGCACAGTTTTCAAAACGTGTTTTTCAGCCCGAAATAAACGCGTTTTCTCAACCCTTGGAATCGCAGTGTAACTGCCTGGGTCAGAAGAGCCCACTGAGTCAGCCCTTAACCCCAGTGATCAGAAATTGTCAAAACGTATTTTTCAACTCAAATAAACACGTTTTGGCAACTTTGGTCAACCCCATGTAAGTTATAGGGCAGGAACAGCACAGTTTTCAAAACGTGTTTTTCAGCCCGAAATAAACGCGTTTTCTCAGCCCTTAGAATCATAGTGTAACTGCCTGGCTCAGAAGAGCACACTGAGTCAGCCCTTAACCCCAGTGTGCAGAAATTGTCACAACTTGTTTTTCTGCTGAAATAAACACGTTTTGGCAACTTTGGTCAACCCCATGTAAGTTATAGGGCAGGAACAGCACAGTTTTCAAAACGTGTTTTTCAGCACAAATAAACACGTTTTGGCAACTTTGGTCACCCCCATGTAAGTTATAGGGCAGGAACAGCACAGTTTTCAAAACGTGTTTTTCAGCCCGAAATAAACGCGTTTTCTCATCCCTTAGAATCACAGTGTAACTGCCTGGCTCAGAAGAGCCCACTGAGTCAGCCCTTAACCCCAATGATCAGAAATTGTCAAAACGTGTTTTTCAACACAAATAAACACGTTTTGGCAACTTTGGTCAACCCCATGTAAGTTATAGGGCAGGAACAGCACAGTTTTCAAAACGTGTTTTTCAGCCAGAAATAAACGCGTTTTCTCAACCCTTGGAATCGCAGTGTAACTGCCTGGGTCAGAAGAGCCCACTGAGTCAGCCCTTAACCCCAGTGATCAGAAATTGTCAAAAGGTGTTTTTCAACTCAAATAAACACGTTTTGGCAACTTTGGTCAACCCCATGTAAGTTATAGGGCAGGAAAGGCACAGTTTTCAAAACGTGTTTTTCAGCCCGAAATAATTGCGTTTTCTCAGCCCTTAGAATCACAGTGTAACTGCCTGGCTCAGAAGAGCCAACTGAGTCAGCCCTTAACCCCAATGATCAGAATTTGTCAAAACGTGTTTTTCAGCAGAAATAAACACGTTTTGGCAACTTTGGTCACCCCCATGTAAGTTATAGGGCAGGAACAGCACAGTTTTCAAAACGTGTTTTTCAGCCCGAAATAAACGCGTTTTCTCAGCCCTTAGAATCACAGTGTAACTGCTTGGCTCAGAAGAGCACACTGAGTCAGCCCTTAACCCCAGTGTGCAGAAATTGTCACAACTTGTTTTTCTGCTGAAATAAACACGTTTTGGCAACGTTGGTCACCCCCATGTAAGTTATAGGGCAGGAACAGCACAGTTTTCAAAACGTGTTTTTCAGCCCGAAATAAACGCGTTTTCTCAACCCTTGGAATCGCAGTGTAACTGCCTGGGTCAGAAGAGCCCACTGAGTCAGCCCTTAACCCCAGTGATCAGAAATTGTCAAAACGTGTTTTTCAACTCAAATAAACACGTTTTGGCAACTTTGGTCAACCCCATGTAAGTTATAGGGCAGGAACAGCACAGTTTTCAAAACGTGTTTTTCAGCCCGAAATAAACGCGTTTTCTCAACCCTTGGAATCGCAGTGTAACTGCCTGGGTCAGAAGAGCCCACTGAGTCAGCCCTTAACCCCAGTGATCAGAAATTGTCAAAACGTGTTTTTCAACTCAAATAAACACGTTTTGGCAACTTTGGTCAACCCCATGTAAGTTATAGGGCAGGAACAGCACAGTTTTCAAAACGTGTTTTTCAGCCCGAAATAAACGCGTTTTCTCAGCCCTTAGAATCACAGTGTAACTGCCTGGCTTAGTAGAGCACACTGAGTCAGCCCTTAACCCCAGTGTGCAGAAATTGTCACAACTTGTTTTTCTGCTGAAATAAACACGTTTTGGCAACTTTGGTCACCCCCATGTAAGTTATAGGGCAGGAACAGCACAGTTTTCAAAACGTGTTTTTCAGCCCGAAATAAACGCGTTTTCTCAACCCTTGGAATCGCAGTGTAACTGCCTGGGTCAGAAGAGCCCACTGAGTCAGCCCTTAACCCCAGTGATCAGAAATTGTCAAAACGTGTTTTTCAACTCAAATAAACACGTTTTGGCAACTTTGGTCAACCCCATGTAAGTTATAGGGCAGGAACAGCACAGTTTTCAAAACGTGTTTTTCAGCCCGAAATAAACGCGTTTTCTCAGCCCTTAGAATCATAGTGTAACTGCCTGGCTCAGAAGAGCACACTGAGTCAGCCCTTAACCCCAGTGTGCAGAAATTGTCACAACTTGTTTTTCTGCTGAAATAAACACGTTTTGGCAACTTTGGTCAACCCCATGTAAGTTATAGGGCAGGAACAGCACACTTTTCAAAACGTGTTTTTCAGCACAAATAAACACGTTTTGGCAACTTTGGTCACCCCCATGTAAGTTATAGGGCAGGAACAGCACAGTTTTCAAAACGTGTTTTTCAGCCCGATATAAACGCGTTTTCTCATCCCTTAGAATCACAGTGTAACTGCCTGGCTCAGAAGAGCCCACTGAGTCAGCCCTTAACCCCAATGATCAGAAATTGTCAAAACGTGTTTTTCAACACAAATAAACACGTTTTGGCAACTTTGGTCAACCCCATGTAAGATATAGGGCAGGAAAGGCACAGTTTTCAAAACGTGTTTTTCAGCCCGAAATAATTGCGTTTTCTCAGCCCTTAGAATCACAGTGTAACTGCCTGGCTCAGAAGAGCCAACTGAGTCAGCCCTTAACCCCAATGATCAGAATTTGTCAAAACGTGTTTTTCAGCAGAAATAAACACGTTTTGGCAACTTTGGTCACCCCCATGTAAGTTATAGGGCAGGAACAGCACAGTTTTCAAAACGTGTTTTTCAGCCCGAAATAAACGCGTTTTCTCAGCCCTTAGAATCACAGTGTATCTGCCTGGCTCAGAAGAGCCCACTGAGTCAGCCCTTAACCCCACTGATCAGAAATTGTCAAAACGTGTTTTTCAGCACAAATAAACACGTTTTGGCAACTTTGGTCACCCCCATGTAAGTTATAGGCCAGGTACAGCACCGTTTTCAAAACGTGTTTTTCAGCCAGAAATGAACACGTTTTCTCAGCCTTTGGAATCGCAGTGTATCTGCCTGGCTCAGAAGAGCCCACTGAGTCAGCCCTTAACCCCAGTGATCAGAAATTGTCAAAACGTGTTTTTCAGCACAAATAAACACGTTTTGGCAACTTTGGTCAACCCCATGTAAGTTATAGGGCAGGAACAGCACAGTTTTCAAAACGTGTTTTTCAGCCCGAAATAAACGCGTTTTCTCAGCCCTTAGAATCACAGTGTAACTGCCTGGCTCAGAAGAGCACACTGAGTCAGCCCTTAACCCCAATGATCAGAAATTTTCAAAATGTGTTTTTCAACACAAATAAACACGTTTTGGCAACTTTGGTCAACCCCATGTAAGTTATAGGGCAGGAACAGCACAGTTTTCAAAACGTGTTTTTCAGCCCGAAATAAACGCGTTTTCTCAGCCCTTAGAATCACAGTGTAACTGCCTGGCTTAATAGAGCACACTGAGTCAGCCCTTCACCCCAGTGTGCAGAAATTGTCACAACTTGTTTTTCTGCTGAAATAAACACGTTTTGGCAACTTTGGTCACCCCCATGTAAGGTATAGGGCAGGAACAGCACAGTTTTCAAAACGTGTTTTTCAGCCAGAAATAAACACGTTTTCTCAGCCCTTGGAATCGCAGTGTATCTGCCTGGCTCAGAAGAGCCCACTGAGTCAGCCCTTAACCCCAGTGTGCCGAAATTGTCAAAACGTGTTTTTCAGCAGAAATAAACACGTTTTGGCAACGTTGGTCACCCCCATGTAACTTGTAGGGCAGGAACAGCAAACTTTTTAAAACGCGTTTTTCAGCCCGAAATAAACGCGGTTTCTCAGCCCTCTGAATCACAGTGTATCTGCCTGGCTCAGAAGGGCCCACTGAGTCAGCCCTTAACCCCACTGATCAGAAATTGTCAAAACGTGTTTTTCAGCACAAATAAACACGTTTTGGCAACTTTGGTCACCCCCATGTAAGTTATAGGGCAGGAACAGAACAGTTTTCAAAACGTGTTTTCAGCCAGAAATAATCGCGTTTTCTCAGCCCTTAGAATCACAGTGTAACTGCCTGGCTCAGAAGAGCCCACTCAGTCAGCCCTTAACCCCAGTGATTAGAATTTGTCAAAACGTGTTTTTCAGCAGAAATAAACACGTTTTGGCAACTTTGGTCACCCCCATGTAAGTTATAGGGCAGGACCAGCACAGTTTTCAAAACGTGTTTTTCAGCCAGAAATAAACGCGTTTTCTCATCCCTTAGAATCACAGTGTAACTGCCTGGCTCAGAAGAGCCCACTGAGTCAGCCCTTAACCCCAATGATCAGAAATTTTCAAAATGTGTTTTTCAACACAAATAAACACGTTTTGGCAACTTTGGTCAACCCCATGTAAGTTATAGGGCAGGAACAGCACAGTTTTCAAAACGTGTTTTTCAGCCCGAAATAAACGCGTTTTCTCAGCCCTTAGAATCACAGTGTAACTGCCTGGCTTAGTAGAGCACACTGAGTCAGCCCTTAACCCCAGTGGGCAGAAATTGTCACAATGTGCTTTTCAGCAGTAATAACCACGTTTTGGCAACTTTGGTCACCCCCTTGTAAGTTATAGGGCAGGAACAGCACAGTTTTCAAAACGTGTTTTTCAGCCCGAAATAAACGCGTTTTCTCAGCCCTTAGAATCGCAGTGTATCTGCCTGGCTCAGAAGAGCCCACTGAGTCAGCCCTTAACCCCAGTGTGCAGAAATTGTCACAACTTGTTTTTCTGCTGAAATAAACACGTTTTGGCAACGTTGGTCACCCCCATGTAAGTTATAGGGCAGGAACAGCACAGTTTTCAAAACGTGTTTTTCAGCCCGAAATAAACGCGTTTTCTCAACCCTTGGAATCGCAGTGTAACTGCCTGGGTCAGAAGAGCCCACTGAGTCAGCCCTTAACCCCAGTGATCAGAAATTGTCAAAACGTGTTTTTCAACTCAAATAAACACGTTTTGGCAACTTTGGTCAACCCCATGTAAGTTATAGGGCAGGAACAGCACAGTTTTCAAAACGTGTTTTTCAGCCCGAAATAAACGCGTTTTCTCAGCCCTTAGAATCACAGTGTAACTGCCTGGCTCAGAAGAGCACACTGAGTCAGCCCTTAACCCCAGTGTGCAGAAATTGTCACAACTTGTTTTTCTGCTGAAATAAACACGTTTTTGCAACTTTGGTCAACCCCATGTAAGTTATAGGGCAGGAACAGCACAGTTTTCAAAACGTGTTTTTCAGCACAAATAAACACGTTTTGGCAACTTTGGTCACCCCCATGTAAGTTATAGGGCAGGAACAGCACAGTTTTCAAAACGTGTTTTTCAGCCCGAAATAAACGCGTTTTCTCAGCCCTTAGAATCACAGTGTAACTGCCTGGCTCAGAAGAGCCCACTGAGTCAGCCCTTAACCCCAATGATCAGAAACTGTCAAAACGTGTTTTTCAACACAAATAAACACGTTTTGGCAACTTTGGTCAACCCCATGTAAGTTATAGGGCAGGAACAGCACAGTTTTCAAAACGTGTTTTTCAGCCCGAAATAAACGCGTTTTCTCAGCCCTTAGAATCACAGTGTAACTGCCTGGCTTAGTAGAGCAAACTGAGTCAGACCTTAACCCCAGTGGGCAGAAATTGTCACAACGTGTTTTTCAGCAGAAATAAACACGTTTTGGCAACTTTGGTCACCCCCATGTAAGTTATAGGGCAGGAACAGCACAGTTTTCAAAACGTGTTTTTCAGCCCGAAATAAACGCGTTTTCTCAGCCCTTAGAATCACAGTGTAACTGCCTGGCTCAGAAGAGCCCACTGAGTCAGCCCTTAACCCCAGTGATCAGAAATTGTCACAACTTGTTTTTCAACTCAAATAAATACGTTTTGGCAACGTTGGTCACCCCCATGTAAGTTATAGGGCAGGAACAGCACAGTTTTCAAAACGTGTTTTTCAGCCCGAAATAAACGCATTTTCTCAGCCCTTAGAATCACAGTGTAACTGCCTGGCTCAGAAGAGCACACTGAGTCAGCCCTTAACCCCAGTGTGCAGAAATTGTCACAACGTGTTTTTCAGCAGAAATAAACACGTTTTGGCAACTTTGGTCACCCCCATGTAAGTTATAGGGCAGGAACAGCACAGTTTTCAAAACGTGTTTTTCAGCCCGAAATAAACGCGTTTTCTCAACCCTTGGAATCGCAGTGTAACTGCCTGGGTCAGAAGAGCCCACTGAGTCAGCCCTTAACCCCAGTGATCAGAAATTGACAAAACGTGTTTTTCAACTCAAATAAACACGTTTTGGCAACTTTGGTCATCCCCATGTAAGTTATAGGGCAGGAACAGCACAGTTTTCAAAACGTGTTTTTCAGCCCGAAATAAACGCGTTTTCTCAGCCCTTAGAATCACAGTGTAACTGCCTGGCTTAGTAGAGCACACTGAGTCAGCCCTTAACCCCAGTGTGCAGAAATTGTCACAACTTGTTTTTCTGCTGAAATAAACACGTTTTGGCATTTTGGTCACCCCCATGTAAGTTATAGGGCAGGAACAGCACAGTTTTCAAAACGTGTTTTTCAGCCCGAAATAAACGCGTTTTCTCAACCCTTGGAATCGCTGTGTAACTGCCTGGGTCAGAAGAGCCAACTGAGTCAGCCCTTAACCCCAATGATCAGAATTTGTCAAAACGTGTTTTTCACCAGAAATAAACACGTTTTGGCAACTTTGGTCAAACCCATGTAAGTTATAGGGAAGGAACAGCACAGTTTTCAAAACTTGTTTTTCAGCCCGAAATAAACGCGTTTTCTCAGCCCTTAGAATCACAGTGTAACTGCCTGGCTCAGAAGAGCACACTGAGTCAGCCCTTAACCCCAGTGGGCAGAAATTGTCACAACGTGCTTTTCAGCAGAAATAAACACGTTTTGGCAACTTTGGTCACCCCCATGTAAGTTATAGGGCAGGAACAGCACAGTTTTCAAAACGTGTTTTTCAGCCTGATATAAACGCGTTTTCTCAGCCCTTAGAATCACAGTGTAACTGCCTGGCTCAGAAGAGCACACTGAGTCAGCCCTTAACCCCAGTGTGCAGAAATTGTCACAACTTGTTTTTCTGCTGAAATAAACACGTTTTGGCAACGTTAGTCACCCCCATGTAAGTTATAGGGCAGGAACAGCACAGTTTTCAAAACGTGTTTTTCAGCCCGAAATAAACGCGTTTTCTCAGCCCTTAGAATCACAGTGTAACTGCCTGGCTCAGAAGAGCAAACTGAGTCAGCCCTTAACCCCAGTGTGCAGAAATTGTCACAACTTGTTTTTCTGCTGAAATAAACACGTTTTGGCAAATTTGGTCACCCCCATGCAACTTGTAGGGCAGGAACAGCACAGTTTTCAAAACGTGTTTTTCAGCCCGAAATAAACGCGTTTTCTCAGCCCTTAGAATCACAGTGTAACTGCCTGGCTCAGAAGAGCACACTGAGTCAGCCCTTAACCCCAGTGGGCAGAAATTGTCACAACGTGCTTTTCAGCAGAAATAAACACGTTTTGGCAACTTTGGTCACCCCCATGTAAGTTATAAGGCAGGAACAGCTCAGTTTTCAAAACGTGTTTTTCAGCCAGAAATAAACACGTTTTCTCAGCCCTTCGAATCGCAGTGTATCTGCCTGGCTCAGAAGAGCCCACTGAGTCAGCCCTTAACCCCACTGATCAGAAATTGTCAAAACGTGTTTTTCAGCACAAATAAACACGTTTTGGCAACTTTGGTCACCCCCATGTAAGTTATAGGCCAGGTACAGCACCGTTTTCAAAACGTGTTTTTCGGCCAGAAATAAACACGTTTTCTCAGCCTTTGGAATCGCAGTGTATCTGCCTGGCTCAGAAGAGCCCACTGAGTCAGCCCTTAACCCCAGTGATCAGAAATTGTCAAAACGTGTTTTTCAGCACAAATAAACACGTTTTGGCAACTTTGGTCAACCCCATGTAAGTTATAGGGCAGGAACAGCACAGTTTTCAAAACCTGTTTTTCAGGCAGAAATAAACGCGTTTTCTCAGCCCTTAGAATCACAGTGTAACTGCCTGGCTTAGTAGAGCACACTGAGTCAGCCTTAACCCCAGTGTGCAGAAATTGTCACAACTTGTTTTTCTGCTGAAATAAACACGTTTTGGCAACTTTGGTCACCCCCATGTAAGGTATAGGGCAGGAACAGCACAGTTTTCAAAACGTGTTTTTCAGCCAGAAATAAACACGTTTTCTCAGCCTTTGGAATCGCAGTGTATCTGCCTGGCTCAGAAGAGCCCACTGAGTCAGCCCTTAACCCCAGTGATCAGAAATTGTCAAAACGTGTTTTTCAGCACAAATAAACACGTTTTGGCAACTTTGGTCAACCCCATGTAAGTTATAGGGCAGGAACAGAACAGTTTTCAAAACGTGTTTTCAGCCAGAAATAATCGCGTTTTCTCAGCTCTTAGAATCACAGTGTAACTGCCTGGCTCAGAAGAGCCCACTGAGTCAGCCCTTAACCCCAGTGATTAGAATTTGTCAAAACGTGTTTTTCAGCAGAAATAAACACGTTTTGGCAACTTTGGTTACCCCCATGTAAGTTATAGGGCAGGACCAGCACAGTTTTCAAAACGTGTTTTTCAGCCAGAAATAAACGCGTTTTCTCATCCCTTAGAATCACAGTGTAACTGCCTGGCTCAGAAGAGCCCACTGAGTCAGCCCTTAACCCCAGTGATTAGAATTTGTCAAAACGTGTTTTTCAGCAGAAATAAACACGTTTTGGCAACTTTGGTCACCCCCATGTAAGTTATAGGGCAGGACCAGCACCGTTTTCAAAACGTGTTTTTCAGCCAGAAATAAACGCGTTTTCTCATCCCTTAGAATCACAGTGTAACTGCCTGGCTCAGAAGAGCCCACTGAGTCAGCCCTTAACCCCAGTGATTAGAATTTGTCAAAACGTGTTTTTCAGCAGAAATAAACACGTTTTGGCAACTTTGGTCACCCCCATGTAAGTTATAGGGCAGGACCAGCACAGTTTTCAAAACGTGTTTTTCAGCCCGAAATAAACGCGTTTTCTCAGCCCTTAGAATCACAGTGTAACTGCCTGGCTCAGAGGAGCACACTGAGTCAGCCCTTAACCCCAGTGTGCAGAAATTGTCACAACTTGTTTTTCTGCTGAAATAAACACGTTTTGGCAACTTTGGTCAACCCATGTAAGTTATAGGGCAGGAAAGGCACAGTTTTCAAAACGTGTTTTTCAGCCCGAAATAATTGCGTTTTCTCAGCCCTTAGAATCACAGTGTAACTGCCTGGCTTAGTAGAGCAAACTGAGTCAGACCTTAACCCCAGTGGGCAGAAATTGTCACAACGTGCTTTCCAGCAGAAATAAACACGTTTTGGCAACTTTGGTCACCCCCATGTAAGTTATAGGGCAGGAACAGCACAGTTTTCAAAACGTGTTTTTCAGCCCGAAATAAACGCGTTTTCTCAGCCCTTAGAATCACAGTGTAACTGCCTGGCTCAGAAGAGCACACTGAGTCAGCCCTTAACCCCAGTGTGCAGAAATTGTCACAACTTGTTTTTCTGCTGAAATAAAAACGTTTTGGCAACGTTAGTCACCCCCATGTAAGTTATAGGGCAGGAACAGCACAGTTTTCAAAACGTTTTTTTCAGCCCGAAATAAACGCGTTTTCTCAGCCCTTAGAATCACAGTGTAACTGCCTGGCTCAGAAGAGCAAACTGAGTCAGCCCTTAACCCCAGTGTGCAGAAATTGTCACAACTTGTTTTTCTGCTGAAATAAACACGTTTTGGCAAATTTGGTCACCCCCATGTAACTTGTAGGGCAGGAAAAGCAAATTTTTCAAAACGTATTATTCAGCCAGAAATAAACACGTTTTCTCAGCCCTTAGAATCACAGTGTAACTGCCTGGCTTAGTAGAGCACACTGAGTCAGCCCTTAACCCCAGTGGGCAGAAATTGTCACAACGTGCTTTTCAGCAGAAATAAACACGTTTTGGCAACTTTGGTCACCCCCATGTAAGTTATAAGGCAGGAACAGCACAGTTTTCAAAACGTGTTTTTCAGCCCGAAATAAACGCGTTTTCTCAGCCCTTAGAATCACAGTGTAACTGCCTGGCTCAGAAGAGCACACTGAGTCAGCCCTTAACCCCAGTGTGCAGAAATTGTCACAACTTGTTTTTCTGCTGAAATAAACACGTTTTGGCAACTTTGGTCACCCCCATGTAAGGTATAGGGCAGGAACAGCTCAGTTTTCAAAACGTGTTTTTCAGCCAGAAATAAACACGTTTTCTCAGCCCTTGGAATCGCAGTGTATCTGCCTGGCTCAGAAGAGCCCACTGAGTCAGCCCTTAACCCCACTGATCAGAAATTGTCAAAACGTGTTTTTCAGCACAAATAAACACGTTTTGGCAACTTTGGTCACCCCCATGTAAGTTATAGGCCAGGTACAGCACCGTTTTCAAAACGTGTTTTTCAGCCAGAAATGAACACGTTTTCTCAGCCTTTGGAATCGCAGTGTATCTGCCTGGCTCAGAAGAGCCCACTGAGTCAGCCCTTAACCCCAGTGATCAGAAATTGTCAAAACGTGTTTTTCAGCACAAATAAACACGTTTTGGCAACTTTGGTCAACCCCATGTAAGTTATAGGGCAGGAACAGCACAGTTTTCAAAACGTGTTTTTCAGCCAGAAATAAACGCGTTTTCTCAGCCCTTAGAATCACAGTGTAACTGCCTGGCTTAATAGAGCACACTGAGTCAGCCCTTCACCCCAGTGTGCAGAAATTGTCACAACTTGTTTTTCTGCTGAAATAAACACGTTTTGGCAACTTTGGTCACCCCCATGTAAGGTATAGGGCAGGAACAGCACAGTTTTCAAAACGTGTTTTTCAGCCAGAAATAAACACGTTTTCTCAGCCCTTGGAATCGCAGTGTATCTGCCTGGCTCAGAAGAGCCCACTGAGTCAGCCCTTAACCCCAGTGTGCCGAAATTGTCAAAACGTGTTTTTCAGCACAAATAAACACGTTTTGGCAACTTTGGTCACCCCCATGTAAGTTATAGGGCAGGAACAGCAAACTTTTTAAAACGCGTTTTCAGCCAGAAATAATCGCGTTTTCTCAGCCCTTAGAATCACAGTGTAACTGCCTGGCTCAGAAGAGCCCACTCAGTCAGCCCTTAACCCCAGTGATTAGAATTTGTCAAAACGTGTTTTTCAGCAGAAATAAACACGTTTTGGCAACTTTGGTCACCCCCATGTAAGTTATAGGGCAGGACCAGCACAGTTTTCAAAACGTGTTTTTCAGCCAGAAATAAACGCGTTTTCTCATCCCTTAGAATCACAGTGTAACTGCCTGGCTCAGAAGAGCCCACTGAGTCAGCCCTTAACCCCAATGATCAGAAATTTTCGAAATGTGTTTTTCAACACAAATAACCACGTTTTGGCAACTTTGGTCACCCCCTTGTAAGTTATAGGGCAGGAACAGCACAGTTTTCAAAACGTGTTTTTCAGCCCGAAATAAACGCGTTTTCTCAGCCCTTAGAATCGCAGTGTATCTGCCTGGCTCAGAAGAGCCCACTGAGTCAGCCCTTAACCCCAGTGTGCAGAAATTGTCACAACTTGTTTTTCTGCTGAAATAAACACGTTTTGGCAACGTTGGTCACCCCCATGTAAGTTATAGGGCAGGAACAGCACAGTTTTCAAAACGTGTTTTTCAGCCCGAAATAAAAGCGTTTTCTCAACCCTTGGAATCGCAGTGTAACTGCCTGGGTCAGAAGAGCCCACTGAGTCAGCCCTTAACCCCAGTGATCAGAAATTGTCAAAACGTGTTTTTCAACTCAAATAAACACGTTTTGGCAACTTTGGTCAACCCCATGTAAGTTATAGGGCAGGAACAGCACAGTTTTCAAAACGTGTTTTTCAGCCCGAAATAAACGCGTTTTCTCAGCCCTTAGAATCACAGTGTAACTGCCTGGCTCAGAAGAGCACACTGAGTCAGCCCTTACCCCAGTGTGCAGAAATTGTCACAACTTGTTTTTCTGCTGAAATAAACACGTTTTGGCAACTTTGGTCAACCCCATGTAAGTTATAGGGCAGGAACAGCACAGTTTTCAAAACGTGTTTTTCAGCACAAATAAACACGTTTTGGCAACTTTGGTCACCCCCATGTAAGTTATAGGGCAGGAACAGCACAGTTTTCAAAACGTGTTTTTCAGCCCGAAATAAACGCGTTTTCTCAGCCCTTAGAATCACAGTGTAACTGCCTGGCTTAGTAGAGCAAACTGAGTCAGACCTTAACCCCAGTGGGCAGAAATTGTCACAACGTGCTTTTCAGCAGAAATAAACACGTTTTGGCAACTTTGGTCACCCCCATGTAAGTTATAGGGCAGGAACAGCACAGTTTTCAAAACGTGTTTTTCAGCCCGAAATAAACGCGTTTTCTCAGCCCTTAGAATCACAGTGTAACTGCCTGGCTCAGAAGAGCACACTGAGTCAGCCCTTAACCCCAGTGTGCAGAAATTGTCACAACTTGTTTTTCTGCTGAAATAAACACGTTTTGGCAACGTTAGTCACCCCCATGTAAGTTATAGGGCAGGAACAGCACAGTTTTCAAAACGTGTTTTTCAGCCCGAAATAAACGCGTTTTCTCAGCCCTTAGAATCACAGTGTAACTGCCTGGCTCAGAAGAGCAAACTGAGTCAGCCCTTAACCCCAGTGTGCAGAAATTGTCACAACTTGTTTTTCTGCTGAAATAAACACGTTTTGGCAAATTTGGTCACCCCCATGCAACTTGTAGGGCAGGAACAGCACAGTTTTCAAAACGTGTTTTTCAGCCCGAAATAAACGCGTTTTCTCAGCCCTTAGAATCACAGTGTAACTGCCTGGCTCAGAAGAGCACACTGAGTCAGCCCTTAACCCCAGTGGGCAGAAATTGTCAAAACGTGTTTTTCAGCACAAATAAACACGTTTTGGCAACTTTGGTCACCCCCATGTAAGTTATAGGCCAGGTACAGCACCGTTTTCAAAACGTGTTTTTCGGCCAGAAATAAACACGTTTTCTCAGCCTTTGGAATCGCAGTGTATCTGCCTGGCTCAGAAGAGCCCACTGAGTCAGCCCTTAACCCCAGTGATCAGAAATTGTCAAAACGTGTTTTTCAGCACAAATAAACACGTTTTGGCAACTTTGGTCAACCCCATGTAAGTTATAGGGCAGGAACAGCACAGTTTTCAAAACCTGTTTTTCAGGCAGAAATAAACGCGTTTTCTCAGCCCTTAGAATCACAGTGTAACTGCCTGGCTTAGTAGAGCACACTGAGTCAGCCTTAACCCCAGTGTGCAGAAATTGTCACAACTTGTTTTTCTGCTGAAATAAACACGTTTTGGCAACTTTGGTCACCCCCATGTAAGGTATAGGGCAGGAACAGCACAGTTTTCAAAACGTGTTTTTCAGCCAGAAATAAACACGTTTTCTCAGCCTTTGGAATCGCAGTGTATCTGCCTGGCTCAGAAGAGCCCACTGAGTCAGCCCTTAACCCCAGTGATCAGAAATTGTCAAAACGTGTTTTTCAGCACAAATAAACACGTTTTGGCAACTTTGGTCAACCCCATGTAAGTTATAGGGCAGGAACAGAACAGTTTTCAAAACGTGTTTTCAGCCAGAAATAATCGCGTTTTCTCAGCTCTTAGAATCACAGTGTAACTGCCTGGCTCAGAAGAGCCCACTGAGTCAGCCCTTAACCCCAGTGATTAGAATTTGTCAAAACGTGTTTTTCAGCAGAAATAAACACGTTTTGGCAACTTTGGTTACCCCCATGTAAGTTATAGGGCAGGACCAGCACAGTTTTCAAAACGTGTTTTTCAGCCAGAAATAAACGCGTTTTCTCATCCCTTAGAATCACAGTGTAACTGCCTGGCTCAGAAGAGCCCACTGAGTCAGCCCTTAACCCCAGTGATTAGAATTTGTCAAAACGTGTTTTTCAGCAGAAATAAACACGTTTTGGCAACTTTGGTCACCCCCATGTAAGTTATAGGGCAGGACCAGCACCGTTTTCAAAACGTGTTTTTCAGCCAGAAATAAACGCGTTTTCTCATCCCTTAGAATCACAGTGTAACTGCCTGGCTCAGAAGAGCCCACTGAGTCAGCCCTTAACCCCAGTGATTAGAATTTGTCAAAACGTGTTTTTCAGCAGAAATAAACACGTTTTGGCAACTTTGGTCACCCCCATGTAAGTTATAGGGCAGGACCAGCACAGTTTTCAAAACGTGTTTTTCAGCCCGAAATAAACGCGTTTTCTCAGCCCTTAGAATCACAGTGTAACTGCCTGGCTCAGAGGAGCACACTGAGTCAGCCCTTAACCCCAGTGTGCAGAAATTGTCACAACTTGTTTTTCTGCTGAAATAAACACGTTTTGGCAACTTTGGTCAACCCATGTAAGTTATAGGGCAGGAAAGGCACAGTTTTCAAAACGTGTTTTTCAGCCCGAAATAATTGCGTTTTCTCAGCCCTTAGAATCACAGTGTAACTGCCTGGCTCAGAAGAGCCAACTGAGTCAGCCCTTAACCCCAATGATCAGAATTTGTCAAAACGTGTTTTTCAGCAGAAATAAACACGTTTTGGCAACTTTGGTCAACCCCATGTAAGTTATAGGGAAGGAACAGCACAGTTTTCAAAACGTGTTTTTCAGCACGATATAAACGCGTTTTCTCAGCCCTTAGAATCACAGTGTAACTGCCTGGCTTAGTAGAGCAAACTGAGTCAGACCTTAACCCCAGTGGGCAGAAATTGTCACAACGTGCTTTCCAGCAGAAATAAACACGTTTTGGCAACTTTGGTCACCCCCATGTAAGTTATAGGGCAGGAACAGCACAGTTTTCAAAACGTGTTTTTCAGCCCGAAATAAACGCGTTTTCTCAGCCCTTAGAATCACAGTGTAACTGCCTGGCTCAGAAGAGCACACTGAGTCAGCCCTTAACCCCAGTGTGCAGAAATTGTCACAACTTGTTTTTCTGCTGAAATAAAAACGTTTTGGCAACGTTAGTCACCCCCATGTAAGTTATAGGGCAGGAACAGCACAGTTTTCAAAACGTTTTTTTCAGCCCGAAATAAACGCGTTTTCTCAGCCCTTAGAATCACAGTGTAACTGCCTGGCTCAGAAGAGCAAACTGAGTCAGCCCTTAACCCCAGTGTGCAGAAATTGTCACAACTTGTTTTTCTGCTGAAATAAACACGTTTTGGCAAATTTGGTCACCCCCATGTAACTTGTAGGGCAGGAAAAGCAAATTTTTCAAAACGTATTATTCAGCCAGAAATAAACACGTTTTCTCAGCCCTTAGAATCACAGTGTAACTGCCTGGCTTAGTAGAGCACACTGAGTCAGCCCTTAACCCCAGTGGGCAGAAATTGTCACAACGTGCTTTTCAGCAGAAATAAACACGTTTTGGCAACTTTGGTCACCCCCATGTAAGTTATAAGGCAGGAACAGCACAGTTTTCAAAACGTGTTTTTCAGCCCGAAATAAACGCGTTTTCTCAGCCCTTAGAATCACAGTGTAACTGCCTGGCTCAGAAGAGCACACTGAGTCAGCCCTTAACCCCAGTGTGCAGAAATTGTCACAACTTGTTTTTCTGCTGAAATAAACACGTTTTGGCAACTTTGGTCACCCCCATGTAAGGTATAGGGCAGGAACAGCTCAGTTTTCAAAACGTGTTTTTCAGCCAGAAATAAACACGTTTTCTCAGCCCTTGGAATCGCAGTGTATCTGCCTGGCTCAGAAGAGCCCACTGAGTCAGCCCTTAACCCCACTGATCAGAAATTGTCAAAACGTGTTTTTCAGCACAAATAAACACGTTTTGGCAACTTTGGTCACCCCCATGTAAGTTATAGGCCAGGTACAGCACCGTTTTCAAAACGTGTTTTTCAGCCAGAAATGAACACGTTTTCTCAGCCTTTGGAATCGCAGTGTATCTGCCTGGCTCAGAAGGGCCCACTGAGTCAGCCCTTAACCCCACTGATCAGAAATTGTCAAAACGTGTTTTTCAGCACAAATAAACACGTTTTGGCAACTTTGGTCACCCCCATGTAAGTTATAGGGCAGGAACAGAAAAGTTTTCAAAACGTGTTTTCAGCCAGAAATAATCGCGTTTTCTCAGCCCTTAGAATCACAGTGTAACTGCCTGGCTCAGAAGAGCCCACTCAGTCAGCCCTTAACCCCAGTGATTAGAATTTGTCAAAACGTGTTTTTCAGCAGAAATAAACACGTTTTGGCAACTTTGGTCACCCCCATGTAAGTTATAGGGCAGGACCAGCACAGTTTTCAAAACGTGTTTTTCAGCCAGAAATAAACGCATTTTCTCATCCCTTAGAATCACAGTGTAACTGCCTGGCTCAGAAGAGCCCACTGAGTCAGCCCTTAACCCCAATGATCAGAAATTTTCAAAATGTGTTTTTCAACACAAATAAACACGTTTTGGCAACTTTGGTCAACCCCATGTAAGTTATAGGGCAGGAACAGCACAGTTTTCAAAACGTGTTTTTCAGCCCGAAATAAACGCGTTTTCTCAGCCCTTAGAATCACAGTGTAACTGCCTGGCTTAGTAGAGCACACTGAGTCAGCCCTTAACCCCAGTGGGCAGAAATTGTCACAATGTGCTTTTCAGCAGTAATAACCACGTTTTGGCAACTTTGGTCACCCCCTTGTAAGTTATAGGGCAGGAACAGCACAGTTTTCAAAACGTGTTTTTCAGCCCGAAATAAACGCGTTTTCTCAGCCCTTAGAATCGCAGTGTATCTGCCTGGCTCAGAAGAGCCCACTGAGTCAGCCCTTAACCCCAGTGTGCAGAAATTGTCACAACTTGTTTTTCTGCTGAAATAAACACGTTTTGGCAACGTTGGTCACCCCCATGTAAGTTATAGGGCAGGAACAGCACAGTTTTCAAAACGTGTTTTTCAGCCCGAAATAAAAGCGTTTTCTCAACCCTTGGAATCGCAGTGTAACTGCCTGGGTCAGAAGAGCCCACTGAGTCAGCCCTTAACCCCAGTGATCAGAAATTGTCAAAACGTGTTTTTCAACTCAAATAAACACGTTTTGGCAACTTTGGTCAACCCCATGTAAGTTATAGGGCAGGAACAGCACAGTTTTCAAAACGTGTTTTTCAGCCCGAAATAAACGCGTTTTCTCAGCCCTTAGAATCACAGTGTAACTGCCTGGCTCAGAAGAGCACACTGAGTCAGCCCTTACCCCAGTGTGCAGAAATTGTCACAACTTGTTTTTCTGCTGAAATAAACACGTTTTGGCAACTTTGGTCAACCCCATGTAAGTTATAGGGCAGGAACAGCACAGTTTTCAAAACGTGTTTTTCAGCACAAATAAACACGTTTTGGCAACTTTGGTCACCCCCATGTAAGTTATAGGGCAGGAACAGCACAGTTTTCAAAACGTGTTTTTCAGCCCGAAATAAACGCGTTTTCTCAGCCCTTAGAATCACAGTGTAACTGCCTGGCTTAGTAGAGCAAACTGAGTCAGACCTTAACCCCAGTGGGCAGAAATTGTCACAACGTGCTTTTCAGCAGAAATAAACACGTTTTGGCAACTTTGGTCACCCCCATGTAAGTTATAGGGCAGGAACAGCACAGTTTTCAAAACGTGTTTTTCAGCCCGAAATAAACGCGTTTTCTCAGCCCTTAGAATCACAGTGTAACTGCCTGGCTCAGAAGAGCACACTGAGTCAGCCCTTAACCCCAGTGTGCAGAAATTGTCACAACTTGTTTTTCTGCTGAAATAAACACGTTTTGGCAACGTTGGTCACCCACATGTAAGTTATAGGGCAGGAACAGCACAGTTTTCAAAACGTGTTTTTCATCCCGAAATAAACGCGTTTTCTCAGCCCTTAGAATCGCAGTGTATCTGCCTGGCTCAGAAGAGCCCACTGAGTCAGCCCTTAACCCCAGTGTGCAGAAATTGTCACAACTTGTTTTTCTGCTGAAATAAACACGTTTTGGCAACGTTGGTCACCCCCATGTAAGTTATAGGGCAGGAACAGCACAGTTTTCAAAACGTGTTTTTCAGCCCGAAATAAAAGCGTTTTCTCAACCCTTGGAATCGCAGTGTAACTGCCTGGGTCAGAAGAGCCCACTGAGTCAGCCCTTAACCCCAGTGATTAGAATTTGTCAAAACGTGTTTTTCAGCAGAAATAAACACGTTTTGGCAACTTTGGTCACCCCCATGTAAGTTATAGGGCAGGACCAGCACCGTTTTCAAAACGTGTTTTTCAGCCAGAAATAAACGCGTTTTCTCATCCCTTAGAATCACAGTGTAACTGCCTGGCTCAGAAGAGCCCACTGAGTCAGCCCTTAACCCCAGTGATTAGAATTTGTCAAAACGTGTTTTTCAGCAGAAATAAACACGTTTTGGCAACTTTGGTCACCCCCATGTAAGTTATAGGGCAGGACCAGCACAGTTTTCAAAACGTGTTTTTCAGCCCGAAATAAACGCGTTTTCTCAGCCCTTAGAATCACAGTGTAACTGCCTGGCTCAGAGGAGCACACTGAGTCAGCCCTTAACCCCAGTGTGCAGAAATTGTCACAACTTGTTTTTCTGCTGAAATAAACACGTTTTGGCAACTTTGGTCAACCCATGTAAGTTATAGGGCAGGAAAGGCACAGTTTTCAAAACGTGTTTTTCAGCCCGAAATAATTGCGTTTTCTCAGCCCTTAGAATCACAGTGTAACTGCCTGGCTCAGAAGAGCCAACTGAGTCAGCCCTTAACCCCAATGATCAGAATTTGTCAAAACGTGTTTTTCAGCAGAAATAAACACGTTTTGGCAACTTTGGTCAACCCCATGTAAGTTATAGGGAAGGAACAGCACAGTTTTCAAAACGTGTTTTTCAGCACGATATAAACGCGTTTTCTCAGCCCTTAGAATCACAGTGTAACTGCCTGGCTTAGTAGAGCAAACTGAGTCAGACCTTAACCCCAGTGGGCAGAAATTGTCACAACGTGCTTTCCAGCAGAAATAAACACGTTTTGGCAACTTTGGTCACCCCCATGTAAGTTATAGGGCAGGAACAGCACAGTTTTCAAAACGTGTTTTTCAGCCCGAAATAAACGCGTTTTCTCAGCCCTTAGAATCACAGTGTAACTGCCTGGCTCAGAAGAGCACACTGAGTCAGCCCTTAACCCCAGTGTGCAGAAATTGTCACAACTTGTTTTTCTGCTGAAATAAAAACGTTTTGGCAACGTTAGTCACCCCCATGTAAGTTATAGGGCAGGAACAGCACAGTTTTCAAAACGTTTTTTTCAGCCCGAAATAAACGCGTTTTCTCAGCCCTTAGAATCACAGTGTAACTGCCTGGCTCAGAAGAGCAAACTGAGTCAGCCCTTAACCCCAGTGTGCAGAAATTGTCACAACTTGTTTTTCTGCTGAAATAAACACGTTTTGGCAAATTTGGTCACCCCCATGTAACTTGTAGGGCAGGAAAAGCAAATTTTTCAAAACGTATTATTCAGCCAGAAATAAACACGTTTTCTCAGCCCTTAGAATCACAGTGTAACTGCCTGGCTTAGTAGAGCACACTGAGTCAGCCCTTAACCCCAGTGGGCAGAAATTGTCACAACGTGCTTTTCAGCAGAAATAAACACGTTTTGGCAACTTTGGTCACCCCCATGTAAGTTATAAGGCAGGAACAGCACAGTTTTCAAAACGTGTTTTTCAGCCCGAAATAAACGCGTTTTCTCAGCCCTTAGAATCACAGTGTAACTGCCTGGCTCAGAAGAGCACACTGAGTCAGCCCTTAACCCCAGTGTGCAGAAATTGTCACAACTTGTTTTTCTGCTGAAATAAACACGTTTTGGCAACTTTGGTCACCCCCATGTAAGGTATAGGGCAGGAACAGCTCAGTTTTCAAAACGTGTTTTTCAGCCAGAAATAAACACGTTTTCTCAGCCCTTGGAATCGCAGTGTATCTGCCTGGCTCAGAAGAGCCCACTGAGTCAGCCCTTAACCCCACTGATCAGAAATTGTCAAAACGTGTTTTTCAGCACAAATAAACACGTTTTGGCAACTTTGGTCACCCCCATGTAAGTTATAGGCCAGGTACAGCACCGTTTTCAAAACGTGTTTTTCAGCCAGAAATGAACACGTTTTCTCAGCCTTTGGAATCGCAGTGTATCTGCCTGGCTCAGAAGGGCCCACTGAGTCAGCCCTTAACCCCACTGATCAGAAATTGTCAAAACGTGTTTTTCAGCACAAATAAACACGTTTTGGCAACTTTGGTCACCCCCATGTAAGTTATAGGGCAGGAACAGAAAAGTTTTCAAAACGTGTTTTCAGCCAGAAATAATCGCGTTTTCTCAGCCCTTAGAATCACAGTGTAACTGCCTGGCTCAGAAGAGCCCACTCAGTCAGCCCTTAACCCCAGTGATTAGAATTTGTCAAAACGTGTTTTTCAGCAGAAATAAACACGTTTTGGCAACTTTGGTCACCCCCATGTAAGTTATAGGGCAGGACCAGCACAGTTTTCAAAACGTGTTTTTCAGCCAGAAATAAACGCATTTTCTCATCCCTTAGAATCACAGTGTAACTGCCTGGCTCAGAAGAGCCCACTGAGTCAGCCCTTAACCCCAATGATCAGAAATTTTCAAAATGTGTTTTTCAACACAAATAAACACGTTTTGGCAACTTTGGTCAACCCCATGTAAGTTATAGGGCAGGAACAGCACAGTTTTCAAAACGTGTTTTTCAGCCCGAAATAAACGCGTTTTCTCAGCCCTTAGAATCACAGTGTAACTGCCTGGCTTAGTAGAGCACACTGAGTCAGCCCTTAACCCCAGTGGGCAGAAATTGTCACAATGTGCTTTTCAGCAGTAATAACCACGTTTTGGCAACTTTGGTCACCCCCTTGTAAGTTATAGGGCAGGAACAGCACAGTTTTCAAAACGTGTTTTTCAGCCCGAAATAAACGCGTTTTCTCAGCCCTTAGAATCGCAGTGTATCTGCCTGGCTCAGAAGAGCCCACTGAGTCAGCCCTTAACCCCAGTGTGCAGAAATTGTCACAACTTGTTTTTCTGCTGAAATAAACACGTTTTGGCAACGTTGGTCACCCCCATGTAAGTTATAGGGCAGGAACAGCACAGTTTTCAAAACGTGTTTTTCAGCCCGAAATAAAAGCGTTTTCTCAACCCTTGGAATCGCAGTGTAACTGCCTGGGTCAGAAGAGCCCACTGAGTCAGCCCTTAACCCCAGTGATCAGAAATTGTCAAAACGTGTTTTTCAACTCAAATAAACACGTTTTGGCAACTTTGGTCAACCCCATGTAAGTTATAGGGCAGGAACAGCACAGTTTTCAAAACGTGTTTTTCAGCCCGAAATAAACGCGTTTTCTCAGCCCTTAGAATCACAGTGTAACTGCCTGGCTCAGAAGAGCACACTGAGTCAGCCCTTACCCCAGTGTGCAGAAATTGTCACAACTTGTTTTTCTGCTGAAATAAACACGTTTTGGCAACTTTGGTCAACCCCATGTAAGTTATAGGGCAGGAACAGCACAGTTTTCAAAACGTGTTTTTCAGCACAAATAAACACGTTTTGGCAACTTTGGTCACCCCCATGTAAGTTATAGGGCAGGAACAGCACAGTTTTCAAAACGTGTTTTTCAGCCCGAAATAAACGCGTTTTCTCAGCCCTTAGAATCACAGTGTAACTGCCTGGCTTAGTAGAGCAAACTGAGTCAGACCTTAACCCCAGTGGGCAGAAATTGTCACAACGTGCTTTTCAGCAGAAATAAACACGTTTTGGCAACTTTGGTCACCCCCATGTAAGTTATAGGGCAGGAACAGCACAGTTTTCAAAACGTGTTTTTCAGCCCGAAATAAACGCGTTTTCTCAGCCCTTAGAATCACAGTGTAACTGCCTGGCTCAGAAGAGCACACTGAGTCAGCCCTTAACCCCAGTGTGCAGAAATTGTCACAACTTGTTTTTCTGCTGAAATAAACACGTTTTGGCAACGTTGGTCACCCACATGTAAGTTATAGGGCAGGAACAGCACAGTTTTCAAAACGTGTTTTTCATCCCGAAATAAACGCGTTTTCTCAGCCCTTAGAATCGCAGTGTATCTGCCTGGCTCAGAAGAGCCCACTGAGTCAGCCCTTAACCCCAGTGTGCAGAAATTGTCACAACTTGTTTTTCTGCTGAAATAAACACGTTTTGGCAACGTTGGTCACCCCCATGTAAGTTATAGGGCAGGAACAGCACAGTTTTCAAAACGTGTTTTTCAGCCCGAAATAAAAGCGTTTTCTCAACCCTTGGAATCGCAGTGTAACTGCCTGGGTCAGAAGAGCCCACTGAGTCAGCCCTTAACCCCAGTGATAAGAAATTGTCAAAACGTGTTTTTCAACTCAAATAAACACGTTTTGGCAACTTTGGTCAACCCCATGTAAGTTATAGGGCAGGAACAGCACAGTTTTCAAAACGTGTTTTTCAGCCCGAAATAAACGCGTTTTCTCAGCCCTTAGAATCACAGTGTAACTGCCTGGCTCAGAAGAGCACACTGAGTCAGCCCTTACCCCAGTGTGCAGAAATTGTCACAACTTGTTTTTCTGCTGAAATAAACACGTTTTGGCAACTTTGGTCAACCCCATGTAAGTTATAGGGCAGGAACAGCACAGTTTTCAAAACGTGTTTTTCAGCACAAATAAACACGTTTTGGCAACTTTGGTCACCCCCATGTAAGTTATAGGGCAGGAACAGCACAGTTTTCAAAACGTGTTTTTCAGCCCGAAATAAACGCGTTTTCTCAGCCCTTAGAATCACAGTGTAACTGCCTGGCTTAGTAGAGCAAACTGAGTCAGACCTTAACCCCAGTGGGCAGAAATTGTCACAACGTGCTTTTCAGCAGAAATAAACACGTTTTGGCAACTTTGGTCACCCCCATGTAAGTTATAGGGCAGGAACAGCACAGTTTTCAAAACG
This sequence comes from Atractosteus spatula, assembly GCF_055471065.1. Taxonomy (NCBI): domain Eukaryota; kingdom Metazoa; phylum Chordata; class Actinopteri; order Semionotiformes; family Lepisosteidae; genus Atractosteus; species Atractosteus spatula. Next base: position 1,145,083 of record NC_142725.1, read on the forward strand.
TGTTTTTCAGCCCGAAATAAACGCGTTTTCTCAGCCCTTAGAATCACAGTGTAACTGCCTGGCTCAGAAGAGCACACTGAGTCAGCCCTTAACCCCAGTGTGCAGAAATTGTCACAACTTGTTTTTCTGCTGAAATAAACACGTTTTGGCAACGTTGGTCACCCACATGTAAGTTATAGGGCAGGAACAGCACAGTTTTCAAAACGTGTTTTTCATCCCGAAATAAACGCGTTTTCTCAGCCCTTAGAATCACAGTGTAACTGCCTGGCTCAGAAGAGCACACTGAGTCAGCCCTTAACCCCAGTGTGCAGAAATTGTCACAACTTGTTTTTCTGCTGAAATAAACACGTTTTGGCAACGTTGGTCACCCCCATGTAAGTTATAGGGCAGGAACAGCACAGTTTTCAAAACGTGTTTTTCAGCCCGAAATAAACGCGTTTTCTCAACCCTTGGAATCGCAGTGTAACTGCCTGGGTCAGAAGAGCCCACTGAGTCAGCCCTTAACCCCAGTGATCAGAAATTGTCAAAAGGTGTTTTTCAACTCAAATAAACACGTTTTGGCAACTTTGGTCAACCCCATGTAAGTTATAGGGCAGGAAAGGCACAGTTTTCAAAACGTGTTTTTCAGCCCGAAATAATTGCGTTTTCTCAGCCCTTAGAATCACAGTGTAACTGCCTGGCTCAGAAGAGCCAACTGAGTCAGCCCTTAACCCCAATGATCAGAATTTGTCAAAACGTGTTTTTCAGCAGAAATAAACACGTTTTGGCAACTTTGGTCACCCCCATGTAAGTTATAGGGCAGGAACAGCACAGTTTTCAAAACGTGTTTTTCAGCCCGAAATAAACGCGTTTTCTCAGCCCTTAGAATCACAGTGTAACTGCCTGGCTTAGTAGAGCACACTGAGTCAGCCCTTAACCCCAGTGTGCAGAAATTGTCACAACTTGTTTTTCTGCTGAAATAAACACGTTTTGGCAACTTTGGTCACCCCCATGTAAGTTATAGGGCAGGAACAGCACAGTTTTCAAAACGTGTTTTTCAGCCCGAAATAAACGCGTTTTCTCAACCCTTGGAATCGCAGTGTAACTGCCTGGGTCAAGAGAGCCCACTGAGTCAGCCCTTAACCCCAGTGATCAGAAATTGTCAAAACGTATTTTTCAACTCAAATAAACACGTTTTGGCAACTTTGGTCAACCCCATGTAAGTTATAGGGCAGGAACAGCACAGTTTTCAAAACGTGTTTTTCAGCCCGAAATAAACGCGTTTTCTCAGCCCTTAGAATCATAGTGTAACTGCCTGGCTCAGAAGAGCACACTGAGTCAGCCCTTAACCCCAGTGTGCAGAAATTGTCACAACTTGTTTTTCTGCTGAAATAAACACGTTTTGGCAACTTTGGTCAACCCCATGTAAGTTATAGGGCAGGAACAGCACAGTTTTCAAAACGTGTTTTTCAGCACAAATAAACACGTTTTGGCAACTTTGGTCACCCCCATGTAAGTTATAGGGCAGGAACAGCACAGTTTTCAAAACGTGTTTTTCAGCCCGAAATAAACGCGTTTTCTCATCCCTTAGAATCACAGTGTAACTGCCTGGCTCAGAAGAGCCCACTGAGTCAGCCCTTAACCCCAATGATCAGAAATTGTCAAAACGTGTTTTTCAACACAAATAAACACGTTTTGGCAACTTTGGTCAACCCCATGTAAGTTATAGGGCAGGAACAGCACAGTTTTCAAAACGTGTTTTTCAGCCAGAAATAAACGCGTTTTCTCAACCCTTGGAATCGCAGTGTAACTGCCTGGGTCAGAAGAGCCCACTGAGTCAGCCTTAACCCCAGTGATCAGAAATTGTCAAAAGGTGTTTTTCAACTCAAATAAACACGTTTTGGCAACTTTGGTCAACCCCATGTAAGTTATAGGGCAGGAAAGGCACAGTTTTCAAAACGTGTTTTTCAGCCCGAAATAATTGCGTTTTCTCAGCCCTTAGAATCACAGTGTAACTGCCTGGCTCAGAAGAGCCAACTGAGTCAGCCCTTAACCCCAATGATCAGAATTTGTCAAAACGTGTTTTTCAGCAGAAATAAACACGTTTTGGCAACTTTGGTCACCCCCATGTAAGTTATAGGGCAGGAACAGCACAGTTTTCAAAACGTGTTTTTCAGCCCGAAATAAACGCGTTTTCTCAGCCCTTAGAATCACAGTGTAACTGCTTGGCTCAGAAGAGCACACTGAGTCAGCCCTTAACCCCAGTGTGCAGAAATTGTCACAACTTGTTTTTCTGCTGAAATAAACACGTTTTGGCAACGTTGGTCACCCCCATGTAAGTTATAGGGCAGGAACAGCACAGTTTTCAAAACGTGTTTTTCAGCCCGAAATAAACGCGTTTTCTCAACCCTTGGAATCGCAGTGTAACTGCCTGGGTCAGAAGAGCCCACTGAGTCAGCCCTTAACCCCAGTGATCAGAAATTGTCAAAACGTGTTTTTCAACTCAAATAAACACGTTTTGGCAACTTTGGTCAACCCCATGTAAGTTATAGGGCAGGAACAGCACAGTTTTCAAAACGTGTTTTTCAGCCCGAAATAAACGCGTTTTCTCAACCCTTGGAATCGCAGTGTAACTGCCTGGGTCAGAAGAGCCCACTGAGTCAGCCCTTAACCCCAGTGATCAGAAATTGTCAAAACGTGTTTTTCAACTCAAGTAAACACGTTTTGGCAACTTTGGTCAACCCCATGTAAGTTATAGGGCAGGAACAGCACAGTTTTCAAAACGTGTTTTTCAGCCCGAAATAAACGCGTTTTCTCAGCCCTTAGAATCACAGTGTAACTGCCTGGCTTAGTAGAGCACACTGAGTCAGCCCTTAACCCCAGTGTGCAGAAATTGTCACAACTTGTTTTTCTGCTGAAATAAACACGTTTTGGCAACTTTGGTCACCCCCATGTAAGTTATAGGGCAGGAACAGCACAGTTTTCAAAACGTGTTTTTCAGCCCGAAATAAACGCGTTTTCTCAACCCTTGGAATCGCAGTGTAACTGCCTGGGTCAAAAGAGCCCACTGAGTCAGCCCTTAACCCCAGTGATCAGAAATTGTCAAAACGTGTTTTTCAACTCAAATAAACACGTTTTGGCAACTTTGGTCAACCCCATGTAAGTTATAGGGCAGGAACAGCACAGTTTTCAAAACGTGTTTTTCAGCCCGAAATAAACGCGTTTTCTCAGCCCTTAGAATCATAGTGTAACTGCCTGGCTCAGAAGAGCACACTGAGTCAGCCCTTAACCCCAGTGTGCAGAAATTGTCACAACTTGTTTTTCTGCTGAAATAAACACGTTTTGGCAACTTTGGTCAACCCCATGTAAGTTATAGGGCAGGAACAGCACAGTTTTCAAAACGTGTTTTTCAGCACAAATAAACACGTTTTGGCAACTTTGGTCACCCCCATGTAAGTTATAGGGCAGGAACAGCACAGTTTTCAAAACGTGTTTTTCAGCCCGATATAAACGCGTTTTCTCATCCCTTAGAATCACAGTGTAACTGCCTGGCTCAGAAGAGCCCACTGAGTCAGCCCTTAACCCCAATGATCAGAAATTGTCAAAACGTGTTTTTCAACACAAATAAACACGTTTTGGCAACTTTGGTCAACCCCATGTAAGATATAGGGCAGGAAAGGCACAGTTTTCAAAACGTGTTTTTCAGCCCGAAATAATTGCGTTTTCTCAGCCCTTAGAATCACAGTGTAACTGCCTGGCTCAGAAGAGCCAACTGAGTCAGCCCTTAACCCCAATGATCAGAATTTGTCAAAACGTGTTTTTCAGCAGAAATAAACACGTTTTGGCAACTTTGGTCACCCCCATGTAAGTTATAGGGCAGGAACAGCACAGTTTTCAAAACGTGTTTTTCAGCCCGAAATAAACGCGTTTTCTCAGCCCTTAGAATCACAGTGTATCTGCCTGGCTCAGAAGAGCCCACTGAGTCAGCCCTTAACCCCACTGATCAGAAATTGTCAAAACGTGTTTTTCAGCACAAATAAACACGTTTTGGCAACTTTGGTCACCCCCATGTAAGTTATAGGCCAGGTACAGCACCGTTTTCAAAACGTGTTTTTCAGCCAGAAATGAACACGTTTTCTCAGCCTTTGGAATCGCAGTGTATCTGCCTGGCTCAGAAGAGCCCACTGAGTCAGCCCTTAACCCCAGTGATCAGAAATTGTCAAAACGTGTTTTTCAGCACAAATAAACACGTTTTGGCAACTTTGGTCAACCCCATGTAAGTTATAGGGCAGGAACAGCACAGTTTTCAAAACGTGTTTTTCAGCCCGAAATAAACGCGTTTTCTCAGCCCTTAGAATCACAGTGTAACTGCCTGGCTCAGAAGAGCACACTGAGTCAGCCCTTAACCCCAATGATCAGAAATTTTCAAAATGTGTTTTTCAACACAAATAAACACGTTTTGGCAACTTTGGTCAACCCCATGTAAGTTATAGGGCAGGAACAGCACAGTTTTCAAAACGTGTTTTTCAGCCCGAAATAAACGCGTTTTCTCAGCCCTTAGAATCACAGTGTAACTGCCTGGCTTAATAGAGCACACTGAGTCAGCCCTTCACCCCAGTGTGCAGAAATTGTCACAACTTGTTTTTCTGCTGAAATAAACACGTTTTGGCAACTTTGGTCACCCCCATGTAAGGTATAGGGCAGGAACAGCACAGTTTTCAAAACGTGTTTTTCAGCCAGAAATAAACACGTTTTCTCAGCCCTTGGAATCGCAGTGTATCTGCCTGGCTCAGAAGAGCCCACTGAGTCAGCCCTTAACCCCAGTGTGCCGAAATTGTCAAAACGTGTTTTTCAGCAGAAATAAACACGTTTTGGCAACGTTGGTCACCCCCATGTAACTTGTAGGGCAGGAACAGCAAACTTTTTAAAACGCGTTTTTCAGCCCGAAATAAACGCGGTTTCTCAGCCCTCTGAATCACAGTGTATCTGCCTGGCTCAGAAGGGCCCACTGAGTCAGCCCTTAACCCCACTGATCAGAAATTGTCAAAACGTGTTTTTCAGCACAAATAAACACGTTTTGGCAACTTTGGTCACCCCCATGTAAGTTATAGGGCAGGAACAGAACAGTTTTCAAAACGTGTTTTCAGCCAGAAATAATCGCGTTTTCTCAGCCCTTAGAATCACAGTGTAACTGCCTGGCTCAGAAGAGCCCACTCAGTCAGCCCTTAACCCCAGTGATTAGAATTTGTCAAAACGTGTTTTTCAGCAGAAATAAACACGTTTTGGCAACTTTGGTCACCCCCATGTAAGTTATAGGGCAGGACCAGCACAGTTTTCAAAACGTGTTTTTCAGCCAGAAATAAACGCGTTTTCTCATCCCTTAGAATCACAGTGTAACTGCCTGGCTCAGAAGAGCCCACTGAGTCAGCCCTTAACCCCAATGATCAGAAATTTTCAAAATGTGTTTTTCAACACAAATAAACACGTTTTGGCAACTTTGGTCAACCCCATGTAAGTTATAGGGCAGGAACAGCACAGTTTTCAAAACGTGTTTTTCAGCCCGAAATAAACGCGTTTTCTCAGCCCTTAGAATCACAGTGTAACTGCCTGGCTTAGTAGAGCACACTGAGTCAGCCCTTAACCCCAGTGGGCAGAAATTGTCACAATGTGCTTTTCAGCAGTAATAACCACGTTTTGGCAACTTTGGTCACCCCCTTGTAAGTTATAGGGCAGGAACAGCACAGTTTTCAAAACGTGTTTTTCAGCCCGAAATAAACGCGTTTTCTCAGCCCTTAGAATCGCAGTGTATCTGCCTGGCTCAGAAGAGCCCACTGAGTCAGCCCTTAACCCCAGTGTGCAGAAATTGTCACAACTTGTTTTTCTGCTGAAATAAACACGTTTTGGCAACGTTGGTCACCCCCATGTAAGTTATAGGGCAGGAACAGCACAGTTTTCAAAACGTGTTTTTCAGCCCGAAATAAACGCGTTTTCTCAACCCTTGGAATCGCAGTGTAACTGCCTGGGTCAGAAGAGCCCACTGAGTCAGCCCTTAACCCCAGTGATCAGAAATTGTCAAAACGTGTTTTTCAACTCAAATAAACACGTTTTGGCAACTTTGGTCAACCCCATGTAAGTTATAGGGCAGGAACAGCACAGTTTTCAAAACGTGTTTTTCAGCCCGAAATAAACGCGTTTTCTCAGCCCTTAGAATCACAGTGTAACTGCCTGGCTCAGAAGAGCACACTGAGTCAGCCCTTAACCCCAGTGTGCAGAAATTGTCACAACTTGTTTTTCTGCTGAAATAAACACGTTTTTGCAACTTTGGTCAACCCCATGTAAGTTATAGGGCAGGAACAGCACAGTTTTCAAAACGTGTTTTTCAGCACAAATAAACACGTTTTGGCAACTTTGGTCACCCCCATGTAAGTTATAGGGCAGGAACAGCACAGTTTTCAAAACGTGTTTTTCAGCCCGAAATAAACGCGTTTTCTCAGCCCTTAGAATCACAGTGTAACTGCCTGGCTCAGAAGAGCCCACTGAGTCAGCCCTTAACCCCAATGATCAGAAACTGTCAAAACGTGTTTTTCAACACAAATAAACACGTTTTGGCAACTTTGGTCAACCCCATGTAAGTTATAGGGCAGGAACAGCACAGTTTTCAAAACGTGTTTTTCAGCCCGAAATAAACGCGTTTTCTCAGCCCTTAGAATCACAGTGTAACTGCCTGGCTTAGTAGAGCAAACTGAGTCAGACCTTAACCCCAGTGGGCAGAAATTGTCACAACGTGCTTTTCAGCAGAAATAAACACGTTTTGGCAACTTTGGTCACCCCCATGTAAGTTATAGGGCAGGAACAGCACAGTTTTCAAAACGTGTTTTTCAGCCCGAAATAAACGCGTTTTCTCAGCCCTTAGAATCACAGTGTAACTGCCTGGCTCAGAAGAGCCCACTGAGTCAGCCCTTAACCCCAGTGATCAGAAATTGTCACAACTTGTTTTTCAACTCAAATAAACACGTTTTGGCAACGTTGGTCACCCCCATGTAAGTTATAGGGCAGGAACAGCACAGTTTTCAAAACGTGTTTTTCAGCCCGAAATAAACGCATTTTCTCAGCCCTTAGAATCACAGTGTAACTGCCTGGCTCAGAAGAGCACACTGAGTCAGCCCTTAACCCCAGTGTGCAGAAATTGTCACAACGTGTTTTTCAGCAGAAATAAACACGTTTTGGCAACTTTGGTCACCCCCATGTAAGTTATAGGGCAGGAACAGCACAGTTTTCAAAACGTGTTTTTCAGCCCGAAATAAACGCGTTTTCTCAACCCTTGGAATCGCAGTGTAACTGCCTGGGTCAGAAGAGCCCACTGAGTCAGCCCTTAACCCCAGTGATCAGAAATTGACAAAACGTGTTTTTCAACTCAAATAAACACGTTTTGGCAACTTTGGTCATCCCCATGTAAGTTATAGGGCAGGAACAGCACAGTTTTCAAAACGTGTTTTTCAGCCCGAAATAAACGCGTTTTCTCAGCCCTTAGAATCACAGTGTAACTGCCTGGCTTAGTAGAGCACACTGAGTCAGCCCTTAACCCCAGTGTGCAGAAATTGTCACAACTTGTTTTTCTGCTGAAATAAACACGTTTTGGCATTTTGGTCACCCCCATGTAAGTTATAGGGCAGGAACAGCACAGTTTTCAAAACGTGTTTTTCAGCCCGAAATAAACGCGTTTTCTCAACCCTTGGAATCGCTGTGTAACTGCCTGGGTCAGAAGAGCCAACTGAGTCAGCCCTTAACCCCAATGATCAGAATTTGTCAAAACGTGTTTTTCAGCAGAAATAAACACGTTTTGGCAACTTTGGTCAAACCCATGTAAGTTATAGGGAAGGAACAGCACAGTTTTCAAAACTTGTTTTTCAGCCCGAAATAAACGCGTTTTCTCAGCCCTTAGAATCACAGTGTAACTGCCTGGCTCAGAAGAGCACACTGAGTCAGCCCTTAACCCCAGTGGGCAGAAATTGTCACAACGTGCTTTTCAGCAGAAATAAACACGTTTTGGCAACTTTGGTCACCCCCATGTAAGTTATAGGGCAGGAACAGCACAGTTTTCAAAACGTGTTTTTCAGCCTGATATAAACGCGTTTTCTCAGCCCTTAGAATCACAGTGTAACTGCCTGGCTCAGAAGAGCACACTGAGTCAGCCCTTAACCCCAGTGTGCAGAAATTGTCACAACTTGTTTTTCTGCTGAAATAAACACGTTTTGGCAACGTTAGTCACCCCCATGTAAGTTATAGGGCAGGAACAGCACAGTTTTCAAAACGTGTTTTTCAGCCCGAAATAAACGCGTTTTCTCAGCCCTTAGAATCACAGTGTAACTGCCTGGCTCAGAAGAGCAAACTGAGTCAGCCCTTAACCCCAGTGTGCAGAAATTGTCACAACTTGTTTTTCTGCTGAAATAAACACGTTTTGGCAAATTTGGTCACCCCCATGCAACTTGTAGGGCAGGAACAGCACAGTTTTCAAAACGTGTTTTTCAGCCCGAAATAAACGCGTTTTCTCAGCCCTTAGAATCACAGTGTAACTGCCTGGCTCAGAAGAGCACACTGAGTCAGCCCTTAACCCCAGTGGGCAGAAATTGTCACAACGTGCTTTTCAGCAGAAATAAACACGTTTTGGCAACTTTGGTCACCCCCATGTAAGTTATAAGGCAGGAACAGCTCAGTTTTCAAAACGTGTTTTTCAGCCAGAAATAAACACGTTTTCTCAGCCCTTGGAATCGCAGTGTATCTGCCTGGCTCAGAAGAGCCCACTGAGTCAGCCCTTAACCCCACTGATCAGAAATTGTCAAAACGTGTTTTTCAGCACAAATAAACACGTTTTGGCAACTTTGGTCACCCCCATGTAAGTTATAGGCCAGGTACAGCACCGTTTTCAAAACGTGTTTTTCGGCCAGAAATAAACACGTTTTCTCAGCCTTTGGAATCGCAGTGTATCTGCCTGGCTCAGAAGAGCCCACTGAGTCAGCCCTTAACCCCAGTGATCAGAAATTGTCAAAACGTGTTTTTCAGCACAAATAAACACGTTTTGGCAACTTTGGTCAACCCCATGTAAGTTATAGGGCAGGAACAGCACAGTTTTCAAAACCTGTTTTTCAGGCAGAAATAAACGCGTTTTCTCAGCCCTTAGAATCACAGTGTAACTGCCTGGCTTAGTAGAGCACACTGAGTCAGCCTTAACCCCAGTGTGCAGAAATTGTCACAACTTGTTTTTCTGCTGAAATAAACACGTTTTGGCAACTTTGGTCACCCCCATGTAAGGTATAGGGCAGGAACAGCACAGTTTTCAAAACGTGTTTTTCAGCCAGAAATAAACACGTTTTCTCAGCCTTTGGAATCGCAGTGTATCTGCCTGGCTCAGAAGAGCCCACTGAGTCAGCCCTTAACCCCAGTGATCAGAAATTGTCAAAACGTGTTTTTCAGCACAAATAAACACGTTTTGGCAACTTTGGTCAACCCCATGTAAGTTATAGGGCAGGAACAGAACAGTTTTCAAAACGTGTTTTCAGCCAGAAATAATCGCGTTTTCTCAGCTCTTAGAATCACAGTGTAACTGCCTGGCTCAGAAGAGCCCACTGAGTCAGCCCTTAACCCCAGTGATTAGAATTTGTCAAAACGTGTTTTTCAGCAGAAATAAACACGTTTTGGCAACTTTGGTTACCCCCATGTAAGTTATAGGGCAGGACCAGCACAGTTTTCAAAACGTGTTTTTCAGCCAGAAATAAACGCGTTTTCTCATCCCTTAGAATCACAGTGTAACTGCCTGGCTCAGAAGAGCCCACTGAGTCAGCCCTTAACCCCAGTGATTAGAATTTGTCAAAACGTGTTTTTCAGCAGAAATAAACACGTTTTGGCAACTTTGGTCACCCCCATGTAAGTTATAGGGCAGGACCAGCACAGTTTTCAAAACGTGTTTTTCAGCCCGAAATAAACGCGTTTTCTCAGCCCTTAGAATCACAGTGTAACTGCCTGGCTCAGAGGAGCACACTGAGTCAGCCCTTAACCCCAGTGTGCAGAAATTGTCACAACTTGTTTTTCTGCTGAAATAAACACGTTTTGGCAACTTTGGTCAACCCATGTAAGTTATAGGGCAGGAAAGGCACAGTTTTCAAAACGTGTTTTTCAGCCCGAAATAATTGCGTTTTCTCAGCCCTTAGAATCACAGTGTAACTGCCTGGCTCAGAAGAGCCAACTGAGTCAGCCCTTAACCCCAATGATCAGAATTTGTCAAAACGTGTTTTTCAGCAGAAATAAACACGTTTTGGCAACTTTGGTCAACCCCATGTAAGTTATAGGGAAGGAACAGCACAGTTTTCAAAACGTGTTTTTCAGCACGATATAAACGCGTTTTCTCAGCCCTTAGAATCACAGTGTAACTGCCTGGCTTAGTAGAGCAAACTGAGTCAGACCTTAACCCCAGTGGGCAGAAATTGTCACAACGTGCTTTCCAGCAGAAATAAACACGTTTTGGCAACTTTGGTCACCCCCATGTAAGTTATAGGGCAGGAACAGCACAGTTTTCAAAACGTGTTTTTCAGCCCGAAATAAACGCGTTTTCTCAGCCCTTAGAATCACAGTGTAACTGCCTGGCTCAGAAGAGCACACTGAGTCAGCCCTTAACCCCAGTGTGCAGAAATTGTCACAACTTGTTTTTCTGCTGAAATAAAAACGTTTTGGCAACGTTAGTCACCCCCATGTAAGTTATAGGGCAGGAACAGCACAGTTTTCAAAACGTTTTTTTCAGCCCGAAATAAACGCGTTTTCTCAGCCCTTAGAATCACAGTGTAACTGCCTGGCTCAGAAGAGCAAACTGAGTCAGCCCTTAACCCCAGTGTGCAGAAATTGTCACAACTTGTTTTTCTGCTGAAATAAACACGTTTTGGCAAATTTGGTCACCCCCATGTAACTTGTAGGGCAGGAAAAGCAAATTTTTCAAAACGTATTATTCAGCCAGAAATAAACACGTTTTCTCAGCCCTTAGAATCACAGTGTAACTGCCTGGCTTAGTAGAGCACACTGAGTCAGCCCTTAACCCCAGTGGGCAGAAATTGTCACAACGTGCTTTTCAGCAGAAATAAACACGTTTTGGCAACTTTGGTCACCCCCATGTAAGTTATAAGGCAGGAACAGCACAGTTTTCAAAACGTGTTTTTCAGCCCGAAATAAACGCGTTTTCTCAGCCCTTAGAATCACAGTGTAACTGCCTGGCTCAGAAGAGCACACTGAGTCAGCCCTTAACCCCAGTGTGCAGAAATTGTCACAACTTGTTTTTCTGCTGAAATAAACACGTTTTGGCAACTTTGGTCACCCCCATGTAAGGTATAGGGCAGGAACAGCTCAGTTTTCAAAACGTGTTTTTCAGCCAGAAATAAACACGTTTTCTCAGCCCTTGGAATCGCAGTGTATCTGCCTGGCTCAGAAGAGCCCACTGAGTCAGCCCTTAACCCCACTGATCAGAAATTGTCAAAACGTGTTTTTCAGCACAAATAAACACGTTTTGGCAACTTTGGTCACCCCCATGTAAGTTATAGGCCAGGTACAGCACCGTTTTCAAAACGTGTTTTTCAGCCAGAAATGAACACGTTTTCTCAGCCTTTGGAATCGCAGTGTATCTGCCTGGCTCAGAAGAGCCCACTGAGTCAGCCCTTAACCCCAGTGATCAGAAATTGTCAAAACGTGTTTTTCAGCACAAATAAACACGTTTTGGCAACTTTGGTCAACCCCATGTAAGTTATAGGGCAGGAACAGCACAGTTTTCAAAACGTGTTTTTCAGCCAGAAATAAACGCGTTTTCTCAGCCCTTAGAATCACAGTGTAACTGCCTGGCTTAATAGAGCACACTGAGTCAGCCCTTCACCCCAGTGTGCAGAAATTGTCACAACTTGTTTTTCTGCTGAAATAAACACGTTTTGGCAACTTTGGTCACCCCCATGTAAGGTATAGGGCAGGAACAGCACAGTTTTCAAAACGTGTTTTTCAGCCAGAAATAAACACGTTTTCTCAGCCCTTGGAATCGCAGTGTATCTGCCTGGCTCAGAAGAGCCCACTGAGTCAGCCCTTAACCCCAGTGTGCCGAAATTGTCAAAACGTGTTTTTCAGCAGAAATAAACACGTTTTGGCAACGTTGGTCACCCCCATGTAACTTGTAGGGCAGGAACAGCAAACTTTTTAAAACGCGTTTTTCAGCCCGAAATAAACGCGGTTTCTCAGCCCTCTGAATCACAGTGTATCTGCCTGGCTCAGAAGGGCCCACTGAGTCAGCCCTTAACCCCACTGATCAGAAATTGTCAAAACGTGTTTTTCAGCACAAATAAACACGTTTTGGCAACTTTGGTCACCCCCATGTAAGTTATAGGGCAGGAACAGAACAGTTTTCAAAACGTGTTTTCAGCCAGAAATAATCGCGTTTTCTCAGCCCTTAGAATCACAGTGTAACTGCCTGGCTCAGAAGAGCCCACTCAGTCAGCCCTTAACCCCAGTGATTAGAATTTGTCAAAACGTGTTTTTCAGCAGAAATAAACACGTTTTGGCAACTTTGGTCACCCCCATGTAAGTTATAGGGCAGGACCAGCACAGTTTTCAAAACGTGTTTTTCAGCCAGAAATAAACGCGTTTTCTCATCCCTTAGAATCACAGTGTAACTGCCTGGCTCAGAAGAGCCCACTGAGTCAGCCCTTAACCCCAATGATCAGAAATTTTCAAAATGTGTTTTTCAACACAAATAAACACGTTTTGGCAACTTTGGTCAACCCCATGTAAGTTATAGGGCAGGAACAGCACAGTTTTCAAAACGTGTTTTTCAGCCCGAAATAAACGCGTTTTCTCAGCCCTTAGAATCACAGTGTAACTGCCTGGCTTAGTAGAGCACACTGAGTCAGCCCTTAACCCCAGTGGGCAGAAATTGTCACAATGTGCTTTTCAGCAGTAATAACCACGTTTTGGCAACTTTGGTCACCCCCTTGTAAGTTATAGGGCAGGAACAGCACAGTTTTCAAAACGTGTTTTTCAGCCCGAAATAAACGCGTTTTCTCAGCCCTTAGAATCGCAGTGTATCTGCCTGGCTCAGAAGAGCCCACTGAGTCAGCCCTTAACCCCAGTGTGCAGAAATTGTCACAACTTGTTTTTCTGCTGAAATAAACACGTTTTGGCAACGTTGGTCACCCCCATGTAAGTTATAGGGCAGGAACAGCACAGTTTTCAAAACGTGTTTTTCAGCCCGAAATAAAAGCGTTTTCTCAACCCTTGGAATCGCAGTGTAACTGCCTGGGTCAGAAGAGCCCACTGAGTCAGCCCTTAACCCCAGTGATCAGAAATTGTCAAAACGTGTTTTTCAACTCAAATAAACACGTTTTGGCAACTTTGGTCAACACCATGTAAGTTATAGGGCAGGAACAGCACAGTTTTCAAAACGTGTTTTTCAGCCCGAAATAAACGCGTTTTCTCAGCCCTTAGAATCACAGTGTAACTGCCTGGCTCAGAAGAGCACACTGAGTCAGCCCTTACCCCAGTGTGCAGAAATTGTCACAACTTGTTTTTCTGCTGAAATAAACACGTTTTGGCAACTTTGGTCAACCCCATGTAAGTTATAGGGCAGGAACAGCACAGTTTTCAAAACGTGTTTTTCAGCACAAATAAACACGTTTTGGCAACTTTGGTCACCCCCATGTAAGTTATAGGGCAGGAACAGCACAGTTTTCAAAACGTGTTTTTCAGCCCGAAATAAACGCGTTTTCTCAGCCCTTAGAATCACAGTGTAACTGCCTGGCTCAGAAGAGCACACTGAGTCAGCCCTTAACCCCAGTGTGCAGAAATTGTCACAACTTGTTTTTCTGCTGAAATAAACACGTTTTGGCAACGTTGGTCACCCACATGTAAGTTATAGGGCAGGAACAGCACAGTTTTCAAAACGTGTTTTTCATCCCGAAATAAACGCGTTTTCTCAGCCCTTAGAATCGCAGTGTATCTGCCTGGCTCAGAAGAGCCCACTGAGTCAGCCCTTAACCCCAGTGTGCAGAAATTGTCACAACTTGTTTTTCTGCTGAAATAAACACGTTTTGGCAACGTTGGTCACCCCCATGTAAGTTATAGGGCAGGAACAGCACAGTTTTCAAAACGTGTTTTTCAGCCCGAAATAAAAGCGTTTTCTCAACCCTTGGAATCGCAGTGTAACTGCCTGGGTCAGAAGAGCCCACTGAGTCAGCCCTTAACCCCAGTGATCAGAAATTGTCAAAACGTGTTTTTCAACTCAAATAAACACGTTTTGGCAACTTTGGTCAACCCCATGTAAGTTATAGGGCAGGAACAGCACAGTTTTCAAAACGTGTTTTTCAGCCCGAAATAAACGCGTTTTCTCAGCCCTTAGAATCACAGTGTAACTGCCTGGCTCAGAAGAGCACACTGAGTCAGCCCTTACCCCAGTGTGCAGAAATTGTCACAACTTGTTTTTCTGCTGAAATAAACACGTTTTGGCAACTTTGGTCAACCCCATGTAAGTTATAGGGCAGGAACAGCACAGTTTTCAAAACGTGTTTTTCAGCACAAATAAACACGTTTTGGCAACTTTGGTCACCCCCATGTAAGTTATAGGGCAGGAACAGCACAGTTTTCAAAACGTGTTTTTCAGCCCGAAATAAACGCGTTTTCTCAGCCCTTAGAATCACAGTGTAACTGCCTGGCTTAGTAGAGCAAACTGAGTCAGACCTTAACCCCAGTGGGCAGAAATTGTCACAACGTGCTTTTCAGCAGAAATAAACACGTTTTGGCAACTTTGGTCACCCCCATGTAAGTTATAGGGCAGGAACAGCACAGTTTTCAAAACGTGTTTTTCAGCCCGAAATAAACGCGTTTTCTCAGCCCTTAGAATCACAGTGTAACTGCCTGGCTTAGTAGAGCACACTGAGTCAGCCCTTAACCCCAGTGTGCAGAAATTGTCACAACTTGTTTTTCTGCTGAAATAAACACGTTTTGGCAACTTTGGTCACCCCCATGTAAGTTATAGGGCAGGAACAGCACAGTTTTCAAAACGTGTTTTTCAGCCCGAAATAAACGCGTTTTCTCAACCCTTGGAATCGCAGTGTAACTGCCTGGGTCAGAAGAGCCCACTGAGTCAGCCCTTAACCCCAGTGATCAGAAATTGTCAAAACGTATTTTTCAACTCAAATAAACACGTTTTGGCAACTTTGGTCAACCCCATGTAAGTTATAGGGCAGGAACAGCACAGTTTTCAAAACGTGTTTTTCAGCCCGAAATAAACGCGTTTTCTCAGCCCTTAGAATCATAGTGTAACTGCCTGGCTCAGAAGAGCACACTGAGTCAGCCCTTAACCCCAGTGTGCAGAAATTGTCACAACTTGTTTTTCTGCTGAAATAAACACGTTTTGGCAACTTTGGTCAACCCCATGTAAGTTATAGGGCAGGAACAGCACAGTTTTCAAAACGTGTTTTTCAGCACAAATAAACACGTTTTGGCAACTTTGGTCACCCCCATGTAAGTTATAGGGCAGGAACAGCACAGTTTTCAAAACGTGTTTTTCAGCCCGAAATAAACGCGTTTTCTCATCCCTTAGAATCACAGTGTAACTGCCTGGCTCAGAAGAGCCCACTGAGTCAGCCCTTAACCCCAATGATCAGAAATTGTCAAAACGTGTTTTTCAACACAAATAAACACGTTTTGGCAACTTTGGTCAACCCCATGTAAGTTATAGGGCAGGAACAGCACAGTTTTCAAAACGTGTTTTTCAGCCAGAAATAAACGCGTTTTCTCAACCCTTGGAATCGCAGTGTAACTGCCTGGGTCAGAAGAGCCCACTGAGTCAGCCCTTAACCCCAGTGATCAGAAATTGTCAAAAGGTGTTTTTCAACTCAAATAAACACGTTTTGGCAACTTTGGTCAACCCCATGTAAGTTATAGGGCAGGAAAGGCACAGTTTTCAAAACGTGTTTTTCAGCCCGAAATAATTGCGTTTTCTCAGCCCTTAGAATCACAGTGTAACTGCCTGGCTCAGAAGAGCCAACTGAGTCAGCCCTTAACCCCAATGATCAGAATTTGTCAAAACGTGTTTTTCAGCAGAAATAAACACGTTTTGGCAACTTTGGTCACCCCCATGTAAGTTATAGGGCAGGAACAGCACAGTTTTCAAAACGTGTTTTTCAGCCCGAAATAAACGCGTTTTCTCAACCCTTGGAATCGCAGTGTAACTGCCTGGGTCAGAAGAGCCCACTGAGTCAGCCCTTAACCCCAGTGATCAGAAATTGTCAAAACGTGTTTTTCAACTCAAATAAACACGTTTTGGCAACTTTGGTCAACCCCATGTAAGTTATAGGGCAGGAACAGCACAGTTTTCAAAACGTGTTTTTCAGCCCGAAATAAACGCGTTTTCTCAGCCCTTAGAATCACAGTGTAACTGCCTGGCTTAGTAGAGCACACTGAGTCAGCCCTTAACCCCAGTGGGCAGAAATTGTCACAACGTGTTTTTTAGCAGAAATAAACACGTTTTGGCAACTTTGGTCACCCCCATGTAAGTTATAGGGCAGGAACAGCACAGTTTTCAAAACGTGTTTTTCAGCCCGAAATAAACGCGTTTTCTCAACCCTTGGAATCGCAGTGTAACTGCCTGGGTCAGAAGAGCCCACTGAGTCAGCCCTTAACCCCAGTGATCAGAAATTGTCAAAACGTGTTTTTCAACTCAAATAAACACGTTTTGGCAACTTTGGTCAACCCCATGTAAGTTATAGGGCAGGAACAGCACAGTTTTCAAAACGTGTTTTTCAGCCCGAAATAAACGCGTTTTCTCAGCCCTTAGAATCACAGTGTAACTGCCTGGCTTAGTAGAGCACACTGAGTCAGCCCTTAACCCCAGTGTGCAGAAATTGTCACAACTTGTTTTTCTGCTGAAATAAACACGTTTTGGCAACTTTGGTCACCCCCATGTAAGTTATAGGGCAGGAACAGCACAGTTTTCAAAACGTGTTTTTCAGCCCGAAATAAACGCGTTTTCTCAACCCTTGGAATCGCAGTGTAACTGCCTGGGTCAGAAGAGCCCACTGAGTCAGCCCTTAACCCCAGTGATCAGAAATTGTCAAAACGTGTTTTTCAACTCAAATAAACACGTTTTGGCAACTTTGGTCAACCCCATGTAAGTTATAGGGCAGGAACAGCACAGTTTTCAAAACGTGTTTTTCAGCCCGAAATAAACGCGTTTTCTCAGCCCTTAGAATCATAGTGTAACTGCCTGGCTCAGAAGAGCACACTGAGTCAGCCCTTAACCCCAGTGTGCAGAAATTGTCACAACTTGTTTTTCTGCTGAAATAAACACGTTTTGGCAACTTTGGTCAACCCCATGTAAGTTATAGGGCAGGAACAGCACAGTTTTCAAAACGTGTTTTTCAGCACAAATAAACACGTTTTGGCAACTTTGGTCACCCCCATGTAAGTTATAGGGCAGGAACAGCACAGTTTTCAAAACGTGTTTTTCAGCCCGATATAAACGCGTTTTCTCATCCCTTAGAATCACAGTGTAACTGCCTGGCTCAGAAGAGCCCACTGAGTCAGCCCTTAACCCCAATGATCAGAAATTGTCAAAACGTGTTTTTCAACACAAATAAACACGTTTTGGCAACTTTGGTCAACCCCATGTAAGATATAGGGCAGGAAAGGCACAGTTTTCAAAACGTGTTTTTCAGCCCGAAATAATTGCGTTTTCTCAGCCCTTAGAATCACAGTGTAACTGCCTGGCTCAGAAGAGCCAACTGAGTCAGCCCTTAACCCCAATGATCAGAATTTGTCAAAACGTGTTTTTCAGCAGAAAGAAACACGTTTTGGCAACTTTGGTCACCCCCATGTAAGTTATAGGGCAGGAACAGCACAGTTTTCAAAACGTGTTTTTCAGCCCGAAATAAACGCGTTTTCTCAGCCCTTAGAATCACAGTGTAACTGCCTGGCTTAGTAGAGCACACTGAGTCAGCCCTTAACCCCAGTGTGCAGAAATTGTCACAACTTGTTTTTCTGCTGAAATAAACACGTTTTGGCAACTTTGGTCACCCCCATGTAAGTTATAGGGCAGGAACAGCACAGTTTTCAAAACGTGTTTTTCAGCCCGAAATAAACGCGTTTTCTCAACCCTTGGAATCGCAGTGTAACTGCCTGGGTCAGAAGAGCCCACTGAGTCAGCCCTTAACCCCAGTGATCAGAAATTGTCAAAACGTGTTTTTCAACTCAAATAAACACGTTTTGGCAACTTTGGTCAACCCCATGTAAGTTATAGGGCAGGAACAGCACAGTTTTCAAAACGTGTTTTTCAGCCCGAAATAAACGCGTTTTCTCAGCCCTTAGAATCATAGTGTAACTGCCTGGCTCAGAAGAGCACACTGAGTCAGCCCTTAACCCCAGTGTGCAGAAATTGTCACAACTTGTTTTTCTGCTGAAATAAACACGTTTTGGCAACTTTGGTCAACCCCATGTAAGTTATAGGGCAGGAACAGCACAGTTTTCAAAACGTGTTTTTCAGCACAAATAAACACGTTTTGGCAACTTTGGTCACCCCCATGTAAGTTATAGGGCAGGAACAGCACAGTTTTCAAAACGTGTTTTTCAGCCCGATATAAACGCGTTTTCTCATCCCTTAGAATCACAGTGTAACTGCCTGGCTCAGAAGAGCCCACTGAGTCAGCCCTTAACCCCAATGATCAGAAATTGTCAAAACGTGTTTTTCAACACAAATAAACACGTTTTGGCAACTTTGGTCAACCCCATGTAAGATATAGGGCAGGAAAGGCACAGTTTTCAAAACGTGTTTTTCAGCCCGAAATAATTGCGTTTTCTCAGCCCTTAGAATCACAGTGTAACTGCCTGGCTCAGAAGAGCCAACTGAGTCAGCCCTTAACCCCAATGATCAGAATTTGTCAAAACGTGTTTTTCAGCAGAAAGAAACACGTTTTGGCAACTTTGGTCACCCCCATGTAAGTTATAGGGCAGGAACAGCACAGTTTTCAAAACGTGTTTTTCAGCCCGAAATAAACGCGTTTTCTCAGCCCTTAGAATCACAGTGTATCTGCCTGGCTCAGAAGAGCCCACTGAGTCAGCCCTTAACCCCACTGATCAGAAATTGTCAAAACGTGTTTTTCAGCACAAATAAACACGTTTTGGCAACTTTGGTCACCCCCATGTAAGTTATAGGCCAGGTACAGCACCGTTTTCAAAACGTGTTTTTCAGCCAGAAATGAACACGTTTTCTCAGCCTTTGGAATCGCAGTGTATCTGCCTGGCTCAGAAGAGCCCACTGAGTCAGCCCTTAACCCCAGTGATCAGAAATTGTCAAAACGTGTTTTTCAGCACAAATAAACACGTTTTGGCAACTTTGGTCAACCCCATGTAAGTTATAGGGCAGGAACAGCACAGTTTTCAAAACGTGTTTTTCAGCCCGAAATAAACGCGTTTTCTCAGCCCTTAGAATCACAGTGTAACTGCCTGGCTCAGAAGAGCACACTGAGTCAGCCCTTAACCCCAATGATCAGAAATTTTCAAAATGTGTTTTTCAACACAAATAAACACGTTTTGGCAACTTTGGTCAACCCCATGTAAGTTATAGGGCAGGAACAGCACAGTTTTCAAAACGTGTTTTTCAGCCCGAAATAAACGCGTTTTCTCAGCCCTTAGAATCACAGTGTAACTGCCTGGCTTAATAGAGCACACTGAGTCAGCCCTTCACCCCAGTGTGCAGAAATTGTCACAACTTGTTTTTCTGCTGAAATAAACACGTTTTGGCAACTTTGGTCACCCCCATGTAAGGTATAGGGCAGGAACAGCACAGTTTTCAAAACGTGTTTTTCAGCCAGAAATAAACACGTTTTCTCAGCCCTTGGAATCGCAGTGTATCTGCCTGGCTCAGAAGAGCCCACTGAGTCAGCCCTTAACCCCAGTGTGCCGAAATTGTCAAAACGTGTTTTTCAGCAGAAATAAACACGTTTTGGCAACGTTGGTCACCCCCATGTAACTTGTAGGGCAGGAACAGCAAACTTTTTAAAACGCGTTTTTCAGCCCGAAATAAACGCGGTTTCTCAGCCCTCTGAATCACAGTGTATCTGCCTGGCTCAGAAGGGCCCACTGAGTCAGCCCTTAACCCCACTGTTCAGAAATTGTCAAAACGTGTTTTTCAGCACAAATAAACACGTTTTGGCAACTTTGGTCACCCCCATGTAAGTTATAGGGCAGGAACAGCACAGTTTTCAAAACGTGTTTTTCAGCCCGAAATAAACGCGTTTTCTCAACCCTTGGAATCGCAGTGTAACTGCCTGGGTCAGAAGAGCCCACTGAGTCAGCCCTTAACCCCAGTGATCAGAAATTGTCAAAACGTATTTTTCAACTCAAATAAACACGTTTTGGCAACTTTGGTCAACCCCATGTAAGTTATAGGGCAGGAACAGCACAGTTTTCAAAACGTGTTTTTCAGCCCGAAATAAACGCGTTTTCTCAGCCCTTAGAATCATAGTGTAACTGCCTGGCTCAGAAGAGCACACTGAGTCAGCCCTTAACCCCAGTGTGCAGAAATTGTCACAACTTGTTTTTCTGCTGAAATAAACACGTTTTGGCAACTTTGGTCAACCCCATGTAAGTTATAGGGCAGGAACAGCACAGTTTTCAAAACGTGTTTTTCAGCACAAATAAACACGTTTTGGCAACTTTGGTCACCCCCATGTAAGTTATAGGGCAGGAACAGCACAGTTTTCAAAACGTGTTTTTCAGCCCGAAATAAACGCGTTTTCTCATCCCTTAGAATCACAGTGTAACTGCCTGGCTCAGAAGAGCCCACTGAGTTAGCCCTTAACCCCAATGATCAGAAATTGTCAAAACGTGTTTTTCAACACAAATAAACACGTTTTGGCAACTTTGGTCAACCCCATGTAAGTTATAGGGCAGGAACAGCACAGTTTTCAAAACGTGTTTTTCAGCCAGAAATAAACGCGTTTTCTCAACCCTTGGAATCGCAGTGTAACTGCCTGGGTCAGAAGAGCCCACTGAGTCAGCCCTTAACCCCAGTGATCAGAAATTGTCAAAAGGTGTTTTTCAACTCAAATAAACACGTTTTGGCAACTTTGGTCAACCCCATGTAAGTTATAGGGCAGGAAAGGCACAGTTTTCAAAACGTGTTTTTCAGCCCGAAATAATTGCGTTTTCTCAGCCCTTAGAATCACAGTGTAACTGCCTGGCTCAGAAGAGCCAACTGAGTCAGCCCTTAACCCCAATGATCAGAATTTGTCAAAACGTGTTTTTCAGCAGAAATAAACACGTTTTGGCAACTTTGGTCACCCCCATGTAAGTTATAGGGCAGGAACAGCACAGTTTTCAAAACGTGTTTTTCAGCCCGAAATAAACGCGTTTTCTCAGCCCTTAGAATCACAGTGTAACTGCTTGGCTCAGAAGAGCACACTGAGTCAGCCCTTAACCCCAGTGTGCAGAAATTGTCACAACTTGTTTTTCTGCTGAAATAAACACGTTTTGGCAACGTTGGTCACCCCCATGTAAGTTATAGGGCAGGAACAGCACAGTTTTCAAAACGTGTTTTTCAGCCCGAAATAAACGCGTTTTCTCAACCCTTGGAATCGCAGTGTAACTGCCTGGGTCAGAAGAGCCCACTGAGTCAGCCCTTAACCCCAGTGATCAGAAATTGTCAAAACGTGTTTTTCAACTCAAATAAACACGTTTTGGCAACTTTGGTCAACCCCATGTAAGTTATAGGGCAGGAACAGCACAGTTTTCAAAACGTGTTTTTCAGCCCGAAATAAACGCGTTTTCTCAGCCCTTAGAATCACAGTGTAACTGCCTGGCTTAGTAGAGCACACTGAGTCAGCCCTTAACCCCAGTGGGCAGAAATTGTCACAACGTGTTTTTTAGCAGAAATAAACACGTTTTGGCAACTTTGGTCACCCCCATGTAAGTTATAGGGCAGGAACAGCACAGTTTTCAAAACGTGTTTTTCAGCCCGAAATAAACGCGTTTTCTCAACCCTTGGAATCGCAGTGTAACTGCCTGGGTCAGAAGAGCCCACTGAGTCAGCCCTTAACCCCAGTGATCAGAAATTGTCAAAACGTGTTTTTCAACTCAAATAAACACGTTTTGGCAACTTTGGTCAACCCCATGTAAGTTATAGGGCAGGAACAGCACAGTTTTCAAAACGTGTTTTTCAGCCCGAAATAAACGCGTTTTCTCAGCCCTTAGAATCACAGTGTAACTGCCTGGCTCAGAAGAGCACACTGAGTCAGCCCTTACCCCAGTGTGCAGAAATTGTCACAACTTGTTTTTCTGCTGAAATAAACACGTTTTGGCAACTTTGGTCAACCCCATGTAAGTTATAGGGCAGGAACAGCACAGTTTTCAAAACGTGTTTTTCAGCACAAATAAACACGTTTTGGCAACTTTGGTCACCCCCATGTAAGTTATAGGGCAGGAACAGCACAGTTTTCAAAACGTGTTTTTCAGCCCGAAATAAACGCGTTTTCTCAGCCCTTAGAATCACAGTGTAACTGCCTGGCTTAGTAGAGCAAACTGAGTCAGACCTTAACCCCAGTGGGCAGAAATTGTCACAACGTGCTTTTCAGCAGAAATAAACACGTTTTGGCAACTTTGGTCACCCCCATGTAAGTTATAGGGCAGGAACAGCACAGTTTTCAAAACGTGTTTTTCAGCCCGAAATAAACGCGTTTTCTCAGCCCTTAGAATCACAGTGTAACTGCCTGGCTCAGAAGAGCACACTGAGTCAGCCCTTAACCCCAGTGTGCAGAAATTGTCACAACTTGTTTTTCTGCTGAAATAAACACGTTTTGGCAACGTTGGTCACCCCCATGTAAGTTATAGGGCAGGAACAGCACAGTTTTCAAAACGTGTTTTTCAGCCCGAAATAAACGCGTTTTCTCAACCCTTGGAATCGCAGTGTAACTGCCTGGGTCAGAAGAGCCCACTGAGTCAGCCCTTAACCCCAGTGATCAGAAATTGTCAAAAGGTGTTTTTCAACTCAAATAAACACGTTTTGGCAACTTTGGTCAACCCCATGTAAGTTATAGGGCAGGAAAGGCACAGTTTTCAAAACGTGTTTTTCAGCCCGAAATAATTGCGTTTTCTCAGCCCTTAGAATCACAGTGTAACTGCCTGGCTCAGAAGAGCCAACTGAGTCAGCCCTTAACCCCAATGATCAGAATTTGTCAAAACGTGTTTTTCAGCAGAAATAAACACGTTTTGGCAACTTTGGTCACCCCCATGTAAGTTATAGGGCAGGAACAGCACAGTTTTCAAAACGTGTTTTTCAGCCCGAAATAAACGCGTTTTCTCAGCCCTTAGAATCACAGTGTAACTGCCTGGCTTAGTAGAGCACACTGAGTCAGCCCTTAACCCCAGTGTGCAGAAATTGTCACAACTTGTTTTTCTGCTGAAATAAACACGTTTTGGCAACTTTGGTCACCCCCATGTAAGTTATAGGGCAGGAACAGCACAGTTTTCAAAACGTGTTTTTCAGCCCGAAATAAACGCGTTTTCTCAACCCTTGGAATCGCAGTGTAACTGCCTGGGTCAGAAGAGCCCACTGAGTCAGCCCTTAACCCCAGTGATCAGAAATTGTCAAAACGTATTTTTCAACTCAAATAAACACGTTTTGGCAACTTTGGTCAACCCCATGTAAGTTATAGGGCAGGAACAGCACAGTTTTCAAAACGTGTTTTTCAGCCCGAAATAAACGCGTTTTCTCAGCCCTTAGAATCATAGTGTAACTGCCTGGCTCAGAAGAGCACACTGAGTCAGCCCTTAACCCCAGTGTGCAGAAATTGTCACAACTTGTTTTTCTGCTGAAATAAACACGTTTTGGCAACTTTGGTCAACCCCATGTAAGTTATAGGGCAGGAACAGCACAGTTTTCAAAACGTGTTTTTCAGCACAAATAAACACGTTTTGGCAACTTTGGTCACCCCCATGTAAGTTATAGGGCAGGAACAGCACAGTTTTCAAAACGTGTTTTTCAGCCCGAAATAAACGCGTTTTCTCATCCCTTAGAATCACAGTGTAACTGCCTGGCTCAGAAGAGCCCACTGAGTCAGCCCTTAACCCCAATGATCAGAAATTGTCAAAACGTGTTTTTCAACACAAATAAACACGTTTTGGCAACTTTGGTCAACCCCATGTAAGTTATAGGGCAGGAACAGCACAGTTTTCAAAACGTGTTTTTCAGCCAGAAATAAACGCGTTTTCTCAACCCTTGGAATCGCAGTGTAACTGCCTGGGTCAGAAGAGCCCACTGAGTCAGCCCTTAACCCCAGTGATCAGAAATTGTCAAAAGGTGTTTTTCAACTCAAATAAACACGTTTTGGCAACTTTGGTCAACCCCATGTAAGTTATAGGGCAGGAAAGGCACAGTTTTCAAAACGTGTTTTTCAGCCCGAAATAATTGCGTTTTCTCAGCCCTTAGAATCACAGTGTAACTGCCTGGCTCAGAAGAGCCAACTGAGTCAGCCCTTAACCCCAATGATCAGAATTTGTCAAAACGTGTTTTTCAGCAGAAATAAACACGTTTTGGCAACTTTGGTCACCCCCATGTAAGTTATAGGGCAGGAACAGCACAGTTTTCAAAACGTGTTTTTCAGCCCGAAATAAACGCGTTTTCTCAGCCCTTAGAATCACAGTGTAACTGCTTGGCTCAGAAGAGCACACTGAGTCAGCCCTTAACCCCAGTGTGCAGAAATTGTCACAACTTGTTTTTCTGCTGAAATAAACACGTTTTGGCAACGTTGGTCACCCCCATGTAATTTATAGGGCAGGAACAGCACAGTTTTCAAAACGTGTTTTTCAGCCCGAAATAAACGCGTTTTCTCAACCCTTGGAATCGCAGTGTAACTGCCTGGGTCAGAAGAGCCCACTGAGTCAGCCCTTAACCCCAGTGATCAGAAATTGTCAAAACGTGTTTTTCAACTCAAATAAACACGTTTTGGCAACTTTGGTCAACCCCATGTAAGTTATAGGGCAGGAACAGCACAGTTTTCAAAACGTGTTTTTCAGCCCGAAATAAACGCGTTTTCTCAGCCCTTAGAATCACAGTGTAACTGCCTGGCTTAGTAGAGCACACTGAGTCAGCCCTTAACCCCAGTGGGCAGAAATTGTCACAACGTGTTTTTTAGCAGAAATAAACACGTTTTGGCAACTTTGGTCACCCCCATGTAAGTTATAGGGCAGGAACAGCACAGTTTTCAAAACGTGTTTTTCAGCCCGAAATAAACGCGTTTTCTCAACCCTTGGAATCGCAGTGTAACTGCCTGGGTCAGAAGAGCCCACTGAGTCAGCCCTTAACCCCAGTGATCAGAAATTGTCAAAACGTGTTTTTCAACTCAAATAAACACGTTTTGGCAACTTTGGTCAACCCCATGTAAGTTATAGGGCAGGAACAGCACAGTTTTCAAAACGTGTTTTTCAGCCCGAAATAAACGCGTTTTCTCAGCCCTTAGAATCACAGTGTAACTGCCTGGCTCAGAAGAGCCAACTGAGTCAGCCCTTAACCCCAATGATCAGAATTTGTCAAAACGTGTTTTTCAGCAGAAAGAAACACGTTTTGGCAACTTTGGTCACCCCCATGTAAGTTATAGGGCAGGAACAGCACAGTTTTCAAAACGTGTTTTTCAGCCCGAAATAAACGCGTTTTCTCAGCCCTTAGAATCACAGTGTAACTGCCTGGCTTAGTAGAGCACACTGAGTCAGCCCTTAACCCCAGTGTGCAGAAATTGTCACAACTTGTTTTTCTGCTGAAATAAACACGTTTTGGCAACTTTGGTCACCCCCATGTAAGTTATAGGGCAGGAACAGCACAGTTTTCAAAACGTGTTTTTCAGCCCGAAATAAACGCGTTTTCTCAACCCTTGGAATCGCAGTGTAACTGCCTGGGTCAGAAGAGCCCACTGAGTCAGCCCTTAACCCCAGTGATCAGAAATTGTCAAAACGTGTTTTTCAACTCAAATAAACACGTTTTGGCAACTTTGGTCAACCCCATGTAAGTTATAGGGCAGGAACAGCACAGTTTTCAAAACGTGTTTTTCAGCCCGAAATAAACGCGTTTTCTCAGCCCTTAGAATCATAGTGTAACTGCCTGGCTCAGAAGAGCACACTGAGTCAGCCCTTAACCCCAGTGTGCAGAAATTGTCACAACTTGTTTTTCTGCTGAAATAAACACGTTTTGGCAACTTTGGTCAACCCCATGTAAGTTATAGGGCAGGAACAGCACAGTTTTCAAAACGTGTTTTTCAGCACAAATAAACACGTTTTGGCAACTTTGGTCACCCCCATGTAAGTTATAGGGCAGGAACAGCACAGTTTTCAAAACGTGTTTTTCAGCCCGATATAAACGCGTTTTCTCATCCCTTAGAATCACAGTGTAACTGCCTGGCTCAGAAGAGCCCACTGAGTCAGCCCTTAACCCCAATGATCAGAAATTGTCAAAACGTGTTTTTCAACACAAATAAACACGTTTTGGCAACTTTGGTCAACCCCATGTAAGATATAGGGCAGGAAAGGCACAGTTTTCAAAACGTGTTTTTCAGCCCGAAATAATTGCGTTTTCTCAGCCCTTAGAATCACAGTGTATCTGCCTGGCTCAGAAGAGCCCACTGAGTCAGCCCTTAACCCCACTGATCAGAAATTGTCAAAACGTGTTTTTCAGCACAAATAAACACGTTTTGGCAACTTTGGTCACCCCCATGTAAGTTATAGGCCAGGTACAGCACCGTTTTCAAAACGTGTTTTTCAGCCAGAAATGAACACGTTTTCTCAGCCTTTGGAATCGCAGTGTATCTGCCTGGCTCAGAAGAGCCCACTGAGTCAGCCCTTAACCCCAGTGATCAGAAATTGTCAAAACGTGTTTTTCAGCACAAATAAACACGTTTTGGCAACTTTGGTCAACCCCATGTAAGTTATAGGGCAGGAACAGCACAGTTTTCAAAACGTGTTTTTCAGCCCGAAATAAACGCGTTTTCTCAGCCCTTAGAATCACAGTGTAACTGCCTGGCTCAGAAGAGCACACTGAGTCAGCCCTTAACCCCAATGATCAGAAATTTTCAAAATGTGTTTTTCAACACAAATAAACACGTTTTGGCAACTTTGGTCAACCCCATGTAAGTTATAGGGCAGGAACAGCACAGTTTTCAAAACGTGTTTTTCAGCCCGAAATAAACGCGTTTTCTCAGCCCTTAGAATCACAGTGTAACTGCCTGGCTTAATAGAGCACACTGAGTCAGCCCTTCACCCCAGTGTGCAGAAATTGTCACAACTTGTTTTTCTGCTGAAATAAACACGTTTTGGCAACTTTGGTCACCCCCATGTAAGGTATAGGGCAGGAACAGCACAGTTTTCAAAACGTGTTTTTCAGCCAGAAATAAACACGTTTTCTCAGCCCTTGGAATCGCAGTGTATCTGCCTGGCTCAGAAGAGCCCACTGAGTCAGCCCTTAACCCCAGTGTGCCGAAATTGTCAAAACGTGTTTTTCAGCAGAAATAAACACGTTTTGGCAACGTTGGTCACCCCCATGTAACTTGTAGGGCAGGAACAGCAAACTTTTTAAAACGCGTTTTTCAGCCCGAAATAAACGCGGTTTCTCAGCCCTCTGAATCACAGTGTATCTGCCTGGCTCAGAAGGGCCCACTGAGTCAGCCCTTAACCCCACTGTTCAGAAATTGTCAAAACGTGTTTTTCAGCACAAATAAACACGTTTTGGCAACTTTGGTCACCCCCATGTAAGTTATAGGGCAGGAACAGCACAGTTTTCAAAACGTGTTTTTCAGCCCGAAATAAACGCGTTTTCTCAACCCTTGGAATCGCAGTGTAACTGCCTGGGTCAGAAGAGCCCACTGAGTCAGCCCTTAACCCCAGTGATCAGAAATTGTCAAAACGTATTTTTCAACTCAAATAAACACGTTTTGGCAACTTTGGTCAACCCCATGTAAGTTATAGGGCAGGAACAGCACAGTTTTCAAAACGTGTTTTTCAGCCCGAAATAAACGCGTTTTCTCAGCCCTTAGAATCATAGTGTAACTGCCTGGCTCAGAAGAGCACACTGAGTCAGCCCTTAACCCCAGTGTGCAGAAATTGTCACAACTTGTTTTTCTGCTGAAATAAACACGTTTTGGCAACTTTGGTCAACCCCATGTAAGTTATAGGGCAGGAACAGCACAGTTTTCAAAACGTGTTTTTCAGCACAAATAAACACGTTTTGGCAACTTTGGTCACCCCCATGTAAGTTATAGGGCAGGAACAGCACAGTTTTCAAAACGTGTTTTTCAGCCCGAAATAAACGCGTTTTCTCATCCCTTAGAATCACAGTGTAACTGCCTGGCTCAGAAGAGCCCACTGAGTCAGCCCTTAACCCCAATGATCAGAAATTGTCAAAACGTGTTTTTCAACACAAATAAACACGTTTTGGCAACTTTGGTCAACCCCATGTAAGTTATAGGGCAGGAACAGCACAGTTTTCAAAACGTGTTTTTCAGCCAGAAATAAACGCGTTTTCTCAACCCTTGGAATCGCAGTGTAACTGCCTGGGTCAGAAGAGCCCACTGAGTCAGCCCTTAACCCCAGTGATCAGAAATTGTCAAAAGGTGTTTTTCAACTCAAATAAACACGTTTTGGCAACTTTGGTCAACCCCATGTAAGTTATAGGGCAGGAAAGGCACAGTTTTCAAAACGTGTTTTTCAGCCCGAAATAATTGCGTTTTCTCAGCCCTTAGAATCACAGTGTAACTGCCTGGCTCAGAAGAGCCAACTGAGTCAGCCCTTAACCCCAATGATCAGAATTTGTCAAAACGTGTTTTTCAGCAGAAATAAACACGTTTTGGCAACTTTGGTCACCCCCATGTAAGTTATAGGGCAGGAACAGCACAGTTTTCAAAACGTGTTTTTCAGCCCGAAATAAACGCGTTTTCTCAACCCTTGGAATCGCAGTGTAACTGCCTGGGTCAGAAGAGCCCACTGAGTCAGCCCTTAACCCCAGTGATCAGAAATTGTCAAAACGTGTTTTTCAACTCAAATAAACACGTTTTGGCAACTTTGGTCAACCCCATGTAAGTTATAGGGCAGGAACAGCACAGTTTTCAAAACGTGTTTTTCAGCCCGAAATAAACGCGTTTTCTCAGCCCTTAGAATCACAGTGTAACTGCCTGGCTTAGTAGAGCACACTGAGTCAGCCCTTAACCCCAGTGGGCAGAAATTGTCACAACGTGTTTTTTAGCAGAAATAAACACGTTTTGGCAACTTTGGTCACCCCCATGTAAGTTATAGGGCAGGAACAGCACAGTTTTCAAAACGTGTTTTTCAGCCCGAAATAAACGCGTTTTCTCAACCCTTGGAATCGCAGTGTAACTGCCTGGGTCAGAAGAGCCCACTGAGTCAGCCCTTAACCCCAGTGATCAGAAATTGTCAAAACGTGTTTTTCAACTCAAATAAACACGTTTTGGCAACTTTGGTCAACCCCATGTAAGTTATAGGGCAGGAACAGCACAGTTTTCAAAACGTGTTTTTCAGCCCGAAATAAACGCGTTTTCTCAGCCCTTAGAATCACAGTGTAACTGCCTGGCTTAGTAGAGCACACTGAGTCAGCCCTTAACCCCAGTGTGCAGAAATTGTCACAACTTGTTTTTCTGCTGAAATAAACACGTTTTGGCAACTTTGGTCACCCCCATGTAAGTTATAGGGCAGGAACAGCACAGTTTTCAAAACGTGTTTTTCAGCCCGAAATAAACGCGTTTTCTCAACCCTTGGAATCGCAGTGTAACTGCCTGGGTCAGAAGAGCCCACTGAGTCAGCCCTTAACCCCAGTGATCAGAAATTGTCAAAACGTGTTTTTCAACTCAAATAAACACGTTTTGGCAACTTTGGTCAACCCCATGTAAGTTATAGGGCAGGAACAGCACAGTTTTCAAAACGTGTTTTTCAGCCCGAAATAAACGCGTTTTCTCAGCCCTTAGAATCATAGTGTAACTGCCTGGCTCAGAAGAGCACACTGAGTCAGCCCTTAACCCCAGTGTGCAGAAATTGTCACAACTTGTTTTTCTGCTGAAATAAACACGTTTTGGCAACTTTGGTCAACCCCATGTAAGTTATAGGGCAGGAACAGCACAGTTTTCAAAACGTGTTTTTCAGCACAAATAAACACGTTTTGGCAACTTTGGTCACCCCCATGTAAGTTATAGGGCAGGAACAGCACAGTTTTCAAAACGTGTTTTTCAGCCCGATATAAACGCGTTTTCTCATCCCTTAGAATCACAGTGTAACTGCCTGGCTCAGAAGAGCCCACTGAGTCAGCCCTTAACCCCAATGATCAGAAATTGTCAAAACGTGTTTTTCAACACAAATAAACACGTTTTGGCAACTTTGGTCAACCCCATGTAAGATATAGGGCAGGAAAGGCACAGTTTTCAAAACGTGTTTTTCAGCCCGAAATAATTGCGTTTTCTCAGCCCTTAGAATCACAGTGTAACTGCCTGGCTCAGAAGAGCCAACTGAGTCAGCCCTTAACCCCAATGATCAGAATTTGTCAAAACGTGTTTTTCAGCAGAAAGAAACACGTTTTGGCAACTTTGGTCACCCCCATGTAAGTTATAGGGCAGGAACAGCACAGTTTTCAAAACGTGTTTTTCAGCCCGAAATAAACGCGTTTTCTCAGCCCTTAGAATCACAGTGTAACTGCCTGGCTTAGTAGAGCACACTGAGTCAGCCCTTAACCCCAGTGTGCAGAAATTGTCACAACTTGTTTTTCTGCTGAAATAAACACGTTTTGGCAACTTTGGTCACCCCCATGTAAGTTATAGGGCAGGAACAGCACAGTTTTCAAAACGTGTTTTTCAGCCCGAAATAAACGCGTTTTCTCAACCCTTGGAATCGCAGTGTAACTGCCTGGGTCAGAAGAGCCCACTGAGTCAGCCCTTAACCCCAGTGATCAGAAATTGTCAAAACGTGTTTTTCAACTCAAATAAACACGTTTTGGCAACTTTGGTCAACCCCATGTAAGTTATAGGGCAGGAACAGCACAGTTTTCAAAACGTGTTTTTCAGCCCGAAATAAACGCGTTTTCTCAGCCCTTAGAATCATAGTGTAACTGCCTGGCTCAGAAGAGCACACTGAGTCAGCCCTTAACCCCAGTGTGCAGAAATTGTCACAACTTGTTTTTCTGCTGAAATAAACACGTTTTGGCAACTTTGGTCAACCCCATGTAAGTTATAGGGCAGGAACAGCACAGTTTTCAAAACGTGTTTTTCAGCACAAATAAACACGTTTTGGCAACTTTGGTCACCCCCATGTAAGTTATAGGGCAGGAACAGCACAGTTTTCAAAACGTGTTTTTCAGCCCGATATAAACGCGTTTTCTCATCCCTTAGAATCACAGTGTAACTGCCTGGCTCAGAAGAGCCCACTGAGTCAGCCCTTAACCCCAATGATCAGAAATTGTCAAAACGTGTTTTTCAACACAAATAAACACGTTTTGGCAACTTTGGTCAACCCCATGTAAGATATAGGGCAGGAAAGGCACAGTTTTCAAAACGTGTTTTTCAGCCCGAAATAATTGCGTTTTCTCAGCCCTTAGAATCACAGTGTAACTGCCTGGCTCAGAAGAGCCAACTGAGTCAGCCCTTAACCCCAATGATCAGAATTTGTCAAAACGTGTTTTTCAGCAGAAAGAAACACGTTTTGGCAACTTTGGTCACCCCCATGTAAGTTATAGGGCAGGAACAGCACAGTTTTCAAAACGTGTTTTTCAGCCCGAAATAAACGCGTTTTCTCAGCCCTTAGAATCACAGTGTATCTGCCTGGCTCAGAAGAGCCCACTGAGTCAGCCCTTAACCCCACTGATCAGAAATTGTCAAAACGTGTTTTTCAGCACAAATAAACACGTTTTGGCAACTTTGGTCACCCCCATGTAAGTTATAGGCCAGGTACAGCACCGTTTTCAAAACGTGTTTTTCAGCCAGAAATGAACACGTTTTCTCAGCCTTTGGAATCGCAGTGTATCTGCCTGGCTCAGAAGAGCCCACTGAGTCAGCCCTTAACCCCAGTGATCAGAAATTGTCAAAACGTGTTTTTCAGCACAAATAAACACGTTTTGGCAACTTTGGTCAACCCCATGTAAGTTATAGGGCAGGAACAGCACAGTTTTCAAAACGTGTTTTTCAGCCCGAAATAAACGCGTTTTCTCAGCCCTTAGAATCACAGTGTAACTGCCTGGCTCAGAAGAGCACACTGAGTCAGCCCTTAACCCCAATGATCAGAAATTTTCAAAATGTGTTTTTCAACACAAATAAACACGTTTTGGCAACTTTGGTCAACCCCATGTAAGTTATAGGGCAGGAACAGCACAGTTTTCAAAACGTGTTTTTCAGCCCGAAATAAACGCGTTTTCTCAGCCCTTAGAATCACAGTGTAACTGCCTGGCTTAATAGAGCACACTGAGTCAGCCCTTCACCCCAGTGTGCAGAAATTGTCACAACTTGTTTTTCTGCTGAAATAAACACGTTTTGGCAACTTTGGTCACCCCCATGTAAGGTATAGGGCAGGAACAGCACAGTTTTCAAAACGTGTTTTTCAGCCAGAAATAAACACGTTTTCTCAGCCCTTGGAATCGCAGTGTATCTGCCTGGCTCAGAAGAGCCCACTGAGTCAGCCCTTAACCCCAGTGTGCCGAAATTGTCAAAACGTGTTTTTCAGCAGAAATAAACACGTTTTGGCAACGTTGGTCACCCCCATGTAACTTGTAGGGCAGGAACAGCAAACTTTTTAAAACGCGTTTTTCAGCCCGAAATAAACGCGGTTTCTCAGCCCTCTGAATCACAGTGTATCTGCCTGGCTCAGAAGGGCCCACTGAGTCAGCCCTTAACCCCACTGTTCAGAAATTGTCAAAACGTGTTTTTCAGCACAAATAAACACGTTTTGGCAACTTTGGTCACCCCCATGTAAGTTATAGGGCAGGAACAGCACAGTTTTCAAAACGTGTTTTTCAGCCCGAAATAAACGCGTTTTCTCAACCCTTGGAATCGCAGTGTAACTGCCTGGGTCAGAAGAGCCCACTGAGTCAGCCCTTAACCCCAGTGATCAGAAATTGTCAAAACGTATTTTTCAACTCAAATAAACACGTTTTGGCAACTTTGGTCAACCCCATGTAAGTTATAGGGCAGGAACAGCACAGTTTTCAAAACGTGTTTTTCAGCCCGAAATAAACGCGTTTTCTCAGCCCTTAGAATCATAGTGTAACTGCCTGGCTCAGAAGAGCACACTGAGTCAGCCCTTAACCCCAGTGTGCAGAAATTGTCACAACTTGTTTTTCTGCTGAAATAAACACGTTTTGGCAACTTTGGTCAACCCCATGTAAGTTATAGGGCAGGAACAGCACAGTTTTCAAAACGTGTTTTTCAGCACAAATAAACACGTTTTGGCAACTTTGGTCACCCCCATGTAAGTTATAGGGCAGGAACAGCACAGTTTTCAAAACGTGTTTTTCAGCCCGAAATAAACGCGTTTTCTCATCCCTTAGAATCACAGTGTAACTGCCTGGCTCAGAAGAGCCCACTGAGTTAGCCCTTAACCCCAATGATCAGAAATTGTCAAAACGTGTTTTTCAACACAAATAAACACGTTTTGGCAACTTTGGTCAACCCCATGTAAGTTATAGGGCAGGAACAGCACAGTTTTCAAAACGTGTTTTTCAGCCAGAAATAAACGCGTTTTCTCAACCCTTGGAATCGCAGTGTAACTGCCTGGGTCAGAAGAGCCCACTGAGTCAGCCCTTAACCCCAGTGATCAGAAATTGTCAAAAGGTGTTTTTCAACTCAAATAAACACGTTTTGGCAACTTTGGTCAACCCCATGTAAGTTATAGGGCAGGAAAGGCACAGTTTTCAAAACGTGTTTTTCAGCCCGAAATAATTGCGTTTTCTCAGCCCTTAGAATCACAGTGTAACTGCCTGGCTCAGAAGAGCCAACTGAGTCAGCCCTTAACCCCAATGATCAGAATTTGTCAAAACGTGTTTTTCAGCAGAAATAAACACGTTTTGGCAACTTTGGTCACCCCCATGTAAGTTATAGGGCAGGAACAGCACAGTTTTCAAAACGTGTTTTTCAGCCCGAAATAAACGCGTTTTCTCAGCCCTTAGAATCACAGTGTAACTGCTTGGCTCAGAAGAGCACACTGAGTCAGCCCTTAACCCCAGTGTGCAGAAATTGTCACAACTTGTTTTTCTGCTGAAATAAACACGTTTTGGCAACGTTGGTCACCCCCATGTAAGTTATAGGGCAGGAACAGCACAGTTTTCAAAACGTGTTTTTCAGCCCGAAATAAACGCGTTTTCTCAACCCTTGGAATCGCAGTGTAACTGCCTGGGTCAGAAGAGCCCACTGAGTCAGCCCTTAACCCCAGTGATCAGAAATTGTCAAAACGTGTTTTTCAACTCAAATAAACACGTTTTGGCAACTTTGGTCAACCCCATGTAAGTTATAGGGCAGGAACAGCACAGTTTTCAAAACGTGTTTTTCAGCCCGAAATAAACGCGTTTTCTCAGCCCTTAGAATCACAGTGTAACTGCCTGGCTTAGTAGAGCACACTGAGTCAGCCCTTAACCCCAGTGGGCAGAAATTGTCACAACGTGTTTTTTAGCAGAAATAAACACGTTTTGGCAACTTTGGTCACCCCCATGTAAGTTATAGGGCAGGAACAGCACAGTTTTCAAAACGTGTTTTTCAGCCCGAAATAAACGCGTTTTCTCAACCCTTGGAATCGCAGTGTAACTGCCTGGGTCAGAAGAGCCCACTGAGTCAGCCCTTAACCCCAGTGATCAGAAATTGTCAAAACGTGTTTTTCAACTCAAATAAACACGTTTTGGCAACTTTGGTCAACCCCATGTAAGTTATAGGGCAGGAACAGCACAGTTTTCAAAACGTGTTTTTCAGCCCGAAATAAACGCGTTTTCTCAGCCCTTAGAATCACAGTGTAACTGCCTGGCTCAGAAGAGCACACTGAGTCAGCCCTTACCCCAGTGTGCAGAAATTGTCACAACTTGTTTTTCTGCTGAAATAAACACGTTTTGGCAACTTTGGTCAACCCCATGTAAGTTATAGGGCAGGAACAGCACAGTTTTCAAAACGTGTTTTTCAGCACAAATAAACACGTTTTGGCAACTTTGGTCACCCCCATGTAAGTTATAGGGCAGGAACAGCACAGTTTTCAAAACGTGTTTTTCAGCCCGAAATAAACGCGTTTTCTCAGCCCTTAGAATCACAGTGTAACTGCCTGGCTTAGTAGAGCAAACTGAGTCAGACCTTAACCCCAGTGGGCAGAAATTGTCACAACGTGCTTTTCAGCAGAAATAAACACGTTTTGGCAACTTTGGTCACCCCCATGTAAGTTATAGGGCAGGAACAGCACAGTTTTCAAAACGTGTTTTTCAGCCCGAAATAAACGCGTTTTCTCAGCCCTTAGAATCACAGTGTAACTGCCTGGCTCAGAAGAGCACACTGAGTCAGCCCTTAACCCCAGTGTGCAGAAATTGTCACAACTTGTTTTTCTGCTGAAATAAACACGTTTTGGCAACGTTGGTCACCCCCATGTAAGTTATAGGGCAGGAACAGCACAGTTTTCAAAACGTGTTTTTCAGCCCGAAATAAACGCGTTTTCTCAACCCTTGGAATCGCAGTGTAACTGCCTGGGTCAGAAGAGCCCACTGAGTCAGCCCTTAACCCCAGTGATCAGAAATTGTCAAAAGGTGTTTTTCAACTCAAATAAACACGTTTTGGCAACTTTGGTCAACCCCATGTAAGTTATAGGGCAGGAAAGGCACAGTTTTCAAAACGTGTTTTTCAGCCCGAAATAATTGCGTTTTCTCAGCCCTTAGAATCACAGTGTAACTGCCTGGCTCAGAAGAGCCAACTGAGTCAGCCCTTAACCCCAATGATCAGAATTTGTCAAAACGTGTTTTTCAGCAGAAATAAACACGTTTTGGCAACTTTGGTCACCCCCATGTAAGTTATAGGGCAGGAACAGCACAGTTTTCAAAACGTGTTTTTCAGCCCGAAATAAACGCGTTTTCTCAGCCCTTAGAATCACAGTGTAACTGCCTGGCTTAGTAGAGCACACTGAGTCAGCCCTTAACCCCAGTGTGCAGAAATTGTCACAACTTGTTTTTCTGCTGAAATAAACACGTTTTGGCAACTTTGGTCACCCCCATGTAAGTTATAGGGCAGGAACAGCACAGTTTTCAAAACGTGTTTTTCAGCCCGAAATAAACGCGTTTTCTCAACCCTTGGAATCGCAGTGTAACTGCCTGGGTCAGAAGAGCCCACTGAGTCAGCCCTTAACCCCAGTGATCAGAAATTGTCAAAACGTATTTTTCAACTCAAATAAACACGTTTTGGCAACTTTGGTCAACCCCATGTAAGTTATAGGGCAGGAACAGCACAGTTTTCAAAACGTGTTTTTCAGCCCGAAATAAACGCGTTTTCTCAGCCCTTAGAATCATAGTGTAACTGCCTGGCTCAGAAGAGCACACTGAGTCAGCCCTTAACCCCAGTGTGCAGAAATTGTCACAACTTGTTTTTCTGCTGAAATAAACACGTTTTGGCAACTTTGGTCAACCCCATGTAAGTTATAGGGCAGGAACAGCACAGTTTTCAAAACGTGTTTTTCAGCACAAATAAACACGTTTTGGCAACTTTGGTCACCCCCATGTAAGTTATAGGGCAGGAACAGCACAGTTTTCAAAACGTGTTTTTCAGCCCGAAATAAACGCGTTTTCTCATCCCTTAGAATCACAGTGTAACTGCCTGGCTCAGAAGAGCCCACTGAGTCAGCCCTTAACCCCAATGATCAGAAATTGTCAAAACGTGTTTTTCAACACAAATAAACACGTTTTGGCAACTTTGGTCAACCCCATGTAAGTTATAGGGCAGGAACAGCACAGTTTTCAAAACGTGTTTTTCAGCCAGAAATAAACGCGTTTTCTCAACCCTTGGAATCGCAGTGTAACTGCCTGGGTCAGAAGAGCCCACTGAGTCAGCCCTTAACCCCAGTGATCAGAAATTGTCAAAAGGTGTTTTTCAACTCAAATAAACACGTTTTGGCAACTTTGGTCAACCCCATGTAAGTTATAGGGCAGGAAAGGCACAGTTTTCAAAACGTGTTTTTCAGCCCGAAATAATTGCGTTTTCTCAGCCCTTAGAATCACAGTGTAACTGCCTGGCTCAGAAGAGCCAACTGAGTCAGCCCTTAACCCCAATGATCAGAATTTGTCAAAACGTGTTTTTCAGCAGAAATAAACACGTTTTGGCAACTTTGGTCACCCCCATGTAAGTTATAGGGCAGGAACAGCACAGTTTTCAAAACGTGTTTTTCAGCCCGAAATAAACGCGTTTTCTCAGCCCTTAGAATCACAGTGTAACTGCTTGGCTCAGAAGAGCACACTGAGTCAGCCCTTAACCCCAGTGTGCAGAAATTGTCACAACTTGTTTTTCTGCTGAAATAAACACGTTTTGGCAACGTTGGTCACCCCCATGTAATTTATAGGGCAGGAACAGCACAGTTTTCAAAACGTGTTTTTCAGCCCGAAATAAACGCGTTTTCTCAACCCTTGGAATCGCAGTGTAACTGCCTGGGTCAGAAGAGCCCACTGAGTCAGCCCTTAACCCCAGTGATCAGAAATTGTCAAAACGTGTTTTTCAACTCAAATAAACACGTTTTGGCAACTTTGGTCAACCCCATGTAAGTTATAGGGCAGGAACAGCACAGTTTTCAAAACGTGTTTTTCAGCCCGAAATAAACGCGTTTTCTCAGCCCTTAGAATCACAGTGTAACTGCCTGGCTTAGTAGAGCACACTGAGTCAGCCCTTAACCCCAGTGGGCAGAAATTGTCACAACGTGTTTTTTAGCAGAAATAAACACGTTTTGGCAACTTTGGTCACCCCCATGTAAGTTATAGGGCAGGAACAGCACAGTTTTCAAAACGTGTTTTTCAGCCCGAAATAAACGCGTTTTCTCAACCCTTGGAATCGCAGTGTAACTGCCTGGGTCAGAAGAGCCCACTGAGTCAGCCCTTAACCCCAGTGATCAGAAATTGTCAAAACGTGTTTTTCAACTCAAATAAACACGTTTTGGCAACTTTGGTCAACCCCATGTAAGTTATAGGGCAGGAACAGCACAGTTTTCAAAACGTGTTTTTCAGCCCGAAATAAACGCGTTTTCTCAGCCCTTAGAATCACAGTGTAACTGCCTGGCTCAGAAGAGCCAACTGAGTCAGCCCTTAACCCCAATGATCAGAATTTGTCAAAACGTGTTTTTCAGCAGAAAGAAACACGTTTTGGCAACTTTGGTCACCCCCATGTAAGTTATAGGGCAGGAACAGCACAGTTTTCAAAACGTGTTTTTCAGCCCGAAATAAACGCGTTTTCTCAGCCCTTAGAATCACAGTGTAACTGCCTGGCTTAGTAGAGCACACTGAGTCAGCCCTTAACCCCAGTGTGCAGAAATTGTCACAACTTGTTTTTCTGCTGAAATAAACACGTTTTGGCAACTTTGGTCACCCCCATGTAAGTTATAGGGCAGGAACAGCACAGTTTTCAAAACGTGTTTTTCAGCCCGAAATAAACGCGTTTTCTCAACCCTTGGAATCGCAGTGTAACTGCCTGGGTCAGAAGAGCCCACTGAGTCAGCCCTTAACCCCAGTGATCAGAAATTGTCAAAACGTGTTTTTCAACTCAAATAAACACGTTTTGGCAACTTTGGTCAACCCCATGTAAGTTATAGGGCAGGAACAGCACAGTT
Organism: Atractosteus spatula; assembly: GCF_055471065.1. Lineage (NCBI taxonomy): Eukaryota > Metazoa > Chordata > Actinopteri > Semionotiformes > Lepisosteidae > Atractosteus > Atractosteus spatula. Next base: position 1,183,915 of record NC_142725.1, read on the forward strand.
TTCAAAACGTGTTTTTCAGCCCGAAATAAACGCGTTTTCTCAGCCCTTAGAATCATAGTGTAACTGCCTGGCTCAGAAGAGCACACTGAGTCAGCCCTTAACCCCAGTGTGCAGAAATTGTCACAACTTGTTTTTCTGCTGAAATAAACACGTTTTGGCAACTTTGGTCAACCCCATGTAAGTTATAGGGCAGGAACAGCACAGTTTTCAAAACGTGTTTTTCAGCACAAATAAACACGTTTTGGCAACTTTGGTCACCCCCATGTAAGTTATAGGGCAGGAACAGCACAGTTTTCAAAACGTGTTTTTCAGCCCGATATAAACGCGTTTTCTCATCCCTTAGAATCACAGTGTAACTGCCTGGCTCAGAAGAGCCCACTGAGTCAGCCCTTAACCCCAATGATCAGAAATTGTCAAAACGTGTTTTTCAACACAAATAAACACGTTTTGGCAACTTTGGTCAACCCCATGTAAGATATAGGGCAGGAAAGGCACAGTTTTCAAAACGTGTTTTTCAGCCCGAAATAATTGCGTTTTCTCAGCCCTTAGAATCACAGTGTATCTGCCTGGCTCAGAAGAGCCCACTGAGTCAGCCCTTAACCCCACTGATCAGAAATTGTCAAAACGTGTTTTTCAGCACAAATAAACACGTTTTGGCAACTTTGGTCACCCCCATGTAAGTTATAGGCCAGGTACAGCACCGTTTTCAAAACGTGTTTTTCAGCCAGAAATGAACACGTTTTCTCAGCCTTTGGAATCGCAGTGTATCTGCCTGGCTCAGAAGAGCCCACTGAGTCAGCCCTTAACCCCAGTGATCAGAAATTGTCAAAACGTGTTTTTCAGCACAAATAAACACGTTTTGGCAACTTTGGTCAACCCCATGTAAGTTATAGGGCAGGAACAGCACAGTTTTCAAAACGTGTTTTTCAGCCCGAAATAAACGCGTTTTCTCAGCCCTTAGAATCACAGTGTAACTGCCTGGCTCAGAAGAGCACACTGAGTCAGCCCTTAACCCCAATGATCAGAAATTTTCAAAATGTGTTTTTCAACACAAATAAACACGTTTTGGCAACTTTGGTCAACCCCATGTAAGTTATAGGGCAGGAACAGCACAGTTTTCAAAACGTGTTTTTCAGCCCGAAATAAACGCGTTTTCTCAGCCCTTAGAATCACAGTGTAACTGCCTGGCTTAATAGAGCACACTGAGTCAGCCCTTCACCCCAGTGTGCAGAAATTGTCACAACTTGTTTTTCTGCTGAAATAAACACGTTTTGGCAACTTTGGTCACCCCCATGTAAGGTATAGGGCAGGAACAGCACAGTTTTCAAAACGTGTTTTTCAGCCAGAAATAAACACGTTTTCTCAGCCCTTGGAATCGCAGTGTATCTGCCTGGCTCAGAAGAGCCCACTGAGTCAGCCCTTAACCCCAGTGTGCCGAAATTGTCAAAACGTGTTTTTCAGCAGAAATAAACACGTTTTGGCAACGTTGGTCACCCCCATGTAACTTGTAGGGCAGGAACAGCAAACTTTTTAAAACGCGTTTTTCAGCCCGAAATAAACGCGGTTTCTCAGCCCTCTGAATCACAGTGTATCTGCCTGGCTCAGAAGGGCCCACTGAGTCAGCCCTTAACCCCACTGTTCAGAAATTGTCAAAACGTGTTTTTCAGCACAAATAAACACGTTTTGGCAACTTTGGTCACCCCCATGTAAGTTATAGGGCAGGAACAGCACAGTTTTCAAAACGTGTTTTTCAGCCCGAAATAAACGCGTTTTCTCAACCCTTGGAATCGCAGTGTAACTGCCTGGGTCAGAAGAGCCCACTGAGTCAGCCCTTAACCCCAGTGATCAGAAATTGTCAAAACGTATTTTTCAACTCAAATAAACACGTTTTGGCAACTTTGGTCAACCCCATGTAAGTTATAGGGCAGGAACAGCACAGTTTTCAAAACGTGTTTTTCAGCCCGAAATAAACGCGTTTTCTCAGCCCTTAGAATCATAGTGTAACTGCCTGGCTCAGAAGAGCACACTGAGTCAGCCCTTAACCCCAGTGTGCAGAAATTGTCACAACTTGTTTTTCTGCTGAAATAAACACGTTTTGGCAACTTTGGTCAACCCCATGTAAGTTATAGGGCAGGAACAGCACAGTTTTCAAAACGTGTTTTTCAGCACAAATAAACACGTTTTGGCAACTTTGGTCACCCCCATGTAAGTTATAGGGCAGGAACAGCACAGTTTTCAAAACGTGTTTTTCAGCCCGAAATAAACGCGTTTTCTCATCCCTTAGAATCACAGTGTAACTGCCTGGCTCAGAAGAGCCCACTGAGTTAGCCCTTAACCCCAATGATCAGAAATTGTCAAAACGTGTTTTTCAACACAAATAAACACGTTTTGGCAACTTTGGTCAACCCCATGTAAGTTATAGGGCAGGAACAGCACAGTTTTCAAAACGTGTTTTTCAGCCAGAAATAAACGCGTTTTCTCAACCCTTGGAATCGCAGTGTAACTGCCTGGGTCAGAAGAGCCCACTGAGTCAGCCCTTAACCCCAGTGATCAGAAATTGTCAAAAGGTGTTTTTCAACTCAAATAAACACGTTTTGGCAACTTTGGTCAACCCCATGTAAGTTATAGGGCAGGAAAGGCACAGTTTTCAAAACGTGTTTTTCAGCCCGAAATAATTGCGTTTTCTCAGCCCTTAGAATCACAGTGTAACTGCCTGGCTCAGAAGAGCCAACTGAGTCAGCCCTTAACCCCAATGATCAGAATTTGTCAAAACGTGTTTTTCAGCAGAAATAAACACGTTTTGGCAACTTTGGTCACCCCCATGTAAGTTATAGGGCAGGAACAGCACAGTTTTCAAAACGTGTTTTTCAGCCCGAAATAAACGCGTTTTCTCAGCCCTTAGAATCACAGTGTAACTGCTTGGCTCAGAAGAGCACACTGAGTCAGCCCTTAACCCCAGTGTGCAGAAATTGTCACAACTTGTTTTTCTGCTGAAATAAACACGTTTTGGCAACGTTGGTCACCCCCATGTAAGTTATAGGGCAGGAACAGCACAGTTTTCAAAACGTGTTTTTCAGCCCGAAATAAACGCGTTTTCTCAACCCTTGGAATCGCAGTGTAACTGCCTGGGTCAGAAGAGCCCACTGAGTCAGCCCTTAACCCCAGTGATCAGAAATTGTCAAAACGTGTTTTTCAACTCAAATAAACACGTTTTGGCAACTTTGGTCAACCCCATGTAAGTTATAGGGCAGGAACAGCACAGTTTTCAAAACGTGTTTTTCAGCCCGAAATAAACGCGTTTTCTCAGCCCTTAGAATCACAGTGTAACTGCCTGGCTTAGTAGAGCACACTGAGTCAGCCCTTAACCCCAGTGGGCAGAAATTGTCACAACGTGTTTTTTAGCAGAAATAAACACGTTTTGGCAACTTTGGTCACCCCCATGTAAGTTATAGGGCAGGAACAGCACAGTTTTCAAAACGTGTTTTTCAGCCCGAAATAAACGCGTTTTCTCAACCCTTGGAATCGCAGTGTAACTGCCTGGGTCAGAAGAGCCCACTGAGTCAGCCCTTAACCCCAGTGATCAGAAATTGTCAAAACGTGTTTTTCAACTCAAATAAACACGTTTTGGCAACTTTGGTCAACCCCATGTAAGTTATAGGGCAGGAACAGCACAGTTTTCAAAACGTGTTTTTCAGCCCGAAATAAACGCGTTTTCTCAGCCCTTAGAATCACAGTGTAACTGCCTGGCTTAGTAGAGCACACTGAGTCAGCCCTTAACCCCAGTGTGCAGAAATTGTCACAACTTGTTTTTCTGCTGAAATAAACACGTTTTGGCAACTTTGTTCACCCCCATGTAAGTTATAGGGCAGGAACAGCACAGTTTTCAAAACGTGTTTTTCAGCCCGAAATAAACGCGTTTTCTCAACCCTTGGAATCGCAGTGTAACTGCCTGGGTCAGAAGAGCCCACTGAGTCAGCCCTTAACCCCAGTGATCAGAAATTGTCAAAACGTGTTTTTCAACTCAAATAAACACGTTTTGGCAACTTTGGTCAACCCCATGTAAGTTATAGGGCAGGAACAGCACAGTTTTCAAAACGTGTTTTTCAGCCCGAAATAAACGCGTTTTCTCAGCCCTTAGAATCATAGTGTAACTGCCTGGCTCAGAAGAGCACACTGAGTCAGCCCTTAACCCCAGTGTGCAGAAATTGTCACAACTTGTTTTTCTGCTGAAATAAACACGTTTTGGCAACTTTGGTCAACCCCATGTAAGTTATAGGGCAGGAACAGCACAGTTTTCAAAACGTGTTTTTCAGCACAAATAAACACGTTTTGGCAACTTTGGTCACCCCCATGTAAGTTATAGGGCAGGAACAGCACAGTTTTCAAAACGTGTTTTTCAGCCCGATATAAACGCGTTTTCTCATCCCTTAGAATCACAGTGTAACTGCCTGGCTCAGAAGAGCCCACTGAGTCAGCCCTTAACCCCAATGATCAGAAATTGTCAAAACGTGTTTTTCAACACAAATAAACACGTTTTGGCAACTTTGGTCAACCCCATGTAAGTTATAGGGCAGGAAAGGCACAGTTTTCAAAACGTGTTTTTCAGCCCGAAATAATTGCGTTTTCTCAGCCCTTAGAATCACAGTGTAACTGCCTGGCTCAGAAGAGCCAACTGAGTCAGCCCTTAACCCCAATGATCAGAATTTGTCAAAACGTGTTTTTCAGCAGAAATAAACACGTTTTGGCAACTTTGGTCACCCCCATGTAAGTTATAGGGCAGGAACAGCACAGTTTTCAAAACGTGTTTTTCAGCCCGAAATAAACGCGTTTTCTCAGCCCTTAGAATCACAGTGTAACTGCCTGGCTTAGTAGAGCACACTGAGTCAGCCCTTAACCCCAGTGTGCAGAAATTGTCACAACTTGTTTTTCTGCTGAAATAAACACGTTTTGGCAACTTTGGTCACCCCCATGTAAGGTATAGGGCAGGAACAGCTCAGTTTTCAAAACGTGTTTTTCAGCCAGAAATAAACACGTTTTCTCAGCCTTTGGAATCGCAGTGTATCTGCCTGGCTCAGAAGAGCCCACTGAGTCAGCCCTTAACCCCACTGATCAGAAATTGTCAAAACGTGTTTTTCAGCACAAATAAACACGTTTTGGCAACTTTGGTCACCCCCATGTAAGTTATAGGCCAGGTACAGCACCGTTTTCAAAACGTGTTTTTCAGCCAGAAATGAACACGTTTTCTCAGCCTTTGGAATCGCAGTGTATCTGCCTGGCTCAGAAGAGCCCACTGAGTCAGCCCTTAACCCCAGTGATCAGAAATTGTCAAAACGTGTTTTTCAGCACAAATAAACACGTTTTGGCAACTTTGGTCAACCCCATGTAAGTTATAGGGCAGGAACAGCACAGTTTTCAAAACGTGTTTTTCAGCACAAATAAACACGTTTTGGCAACTTTGGTCACCCCCATGTAAGTTATAGGGCAGGAACAGCACAGTTTTCAAAACGTGTTTTTCAGCCCGATATAAACGCGTTTTCTCATCCCTTAGAATCACAGTGTAACTGCCTGGCTCAGAAGAGCCCACTGAGTCAGCCCTTAACCCCAATGATCAGAAATTGTCAAAACGTGTTTTTCAACACAAATAAACACGTTTTGGCAACTTTGGTCAACCCCATGTAAGATATAGGGCAGGAAAGGCACAGTTTTCAAAACGTGTTTTTCAGCCCGAAATAATTGCGTTTTCTCAGCCCTTAGAATCACAGTGTAACTGCCTGGCTCAGAAGAGCCAACTGAGTCAGCCCTTAACCCCAATGATCAGAATTTGTCAAAACGTGTTTTTCAGCAGAAATAAACACGTTTTGGCAACTTTGGTCACCCCCATGTAAGTTATAGGGCAGGAACAGCACAGTTTTCAAAACGTGTTTTTCAGCCCGAAATAAACGCGTTTTCTCAGCCCTTAGAATCACAGTGTATCTGCCTGGCTCAGAAGAGCCCACTGAGTCAGCCCTTAACCCCACTGATCAGAAATTGTCAAAACGTGTTTTTCAGCACAAATAAACACGTTTTGGCAACTTTGGTCACCCCCATGTAAGTTATAGGCCAGGTACAGCACCGTTTTCAAAACGTGTTTTTCAGCCAGAAATGAACACGTTTTCTCAGCCTTTGGAATCGCAGTGTATCTGCCTGGCTCAGAAGAGCCCACTGAGTCAGCCCTTAACCCCAGTGATCAGAAATTGTCAAAACGTGTTTTTCAGCACAAATAAACACGTTTTGGCAACTTTGGTCAACCCCATGTAAGTTATAGGGCAGGAACAGCACAGTTTTCAAAACGTGTTTTTCAGCCAGAAATAAACGCGTTTTCTCAGCCCTTAGAATCACAGTGTAACTGCCTGGCTTAGTAGAGCACACTGAGTCAGCCCTTCACCCCAGTGTGCAGAAATTGTCACAACTTGTTTTTCTGCTGAAATAAACACGTTTTGGCAACTTTGGTCACCCCCATGTAAGCTATAGGGCAGGAACAGCACAGTTTTCAAAACGTGTTTTTCAGCCAGAAATAAACACGTTTTCTCAGCCCTTGGAATCGCAGTGTATCTGCCTGGCTCAGAAGAGCCCACTGAGTCAGCCCTTAACCCCAGTGTGCCGAAATTGTCAAAACGTGTTTTTCAGCAGAAATAAACACGTTTTGGCAACTTTGGTCACCCCCATGTAAGTTATAGGGCAGGAACAGCACAGTTTTCAAAACGTGTTTTTCAGCCCGAAATAAACGCGTTTTCTCAGCCCTTAGAATCACAGTGTAACTGCCTGGCTTAGTAGAGCAAACTGAGTCAGACCTTAACCCCAGTGGGCAGAAATTGTCACAACGTGCTTTTCAGCAGAAATAAACACGTTTTGGCAACTTTGGTCACCCCCATGTAAGTTATAGGGCAGGAACAGCACAGTTTTCAAAACGTGTTTTTCAGCCCGAAATAAACGCGTTTTCTCAGCCCTTAGAATCACAGTGTAACTGCCTGGCTCAGAAGAGCACACTGAGTCAGCCCTTAACCCCAGTGTGCAGAAATTGTCACAACTTGTTTTTCTGCTGAAATAAACACGTTTTGGCAACGTTGGTCACCCACATGTAAGTTATAGGGCAGGAACAGCACAGTTTTCAAAACGTGTTTTTCATCCCGAAATAAACGCGTTTTCTCAGCCCTTAGAATCGCAGTGTATCTGCCTGGCTCAGAAGAGCCCACTGAGTCAGCCCTTAACCCCAGTGTGCAGAAATTGTCACAACTTGTTTTTCTGCTGAAATAAACACGTTTTGGCAACGTTGGTCACCCCCATGTAAGTTATAGGGCAGGAACAGCACAGTTTTCAAAACGTGTTTTTCAGCCCGAAATAAAAGCGTTTTCTCAACCCTTGGAATCGCAGTGTAACTGCCTGGGTCAGAAGAGCCCACTGAGTCAGCCCTTAACCCCAGTGATCAGAAATTGTCAAAACGTGTTTTTCAACTCAAATAAACACGTTTTGGCAACTTTGGTCAACCCCATGTAAGTTATAGGGCAGGAACAGCACAGTTTTCAAAACGTGTTTTTCAGCCCGAAATAAACGCGTTTTCTCAGCCCTTAGAATCACAGTGTAACTGCCTGGCTCAGAAGAGCACACTGAGTCAGCCCTTAACCCCAATGATCAGAATTTGTCAAAACGTGTTTTTCAGCAGAAATAAACACGTTTTGGCAACTTTGGTCACCCCCATGTAAGTTATAGGGCAGGAACAGCACAGTTTTCAAAACGTGTTTTTCAGCCCGAAATAAACGCGTTTTCTCAGCCCTTAGAATCACAGTGTAACTGCCTGGCTTAGTAGAGCACACTGAGTCAGCCCTTAACCCCAGTGTGCAGAAATTGTCACAACTTGTTTTTCTGCTGAAATAAACACGTTTTGGCAACTTTGGTCACCCCCATGTAAGTTATAGGGCAGGAACAGCACAGTTTTCAAAACGTGTTTTTCAGCCCGAAATAAACGCGTTTTCTCAACCCTTGGAATCGCAGTGTAACTGCCTGGGTCAGAAGAGCCCACTGAGTCAGCCCTTAACCCCAGTGATCAGAAATTGTCAAAACGTATTTTTCAACTCAAATAAACACGTTTTGGCAACTTTGGTCAACCCCATGTAAGTTATAGGGCAGGAACAGCACAGTTTTCAAAACGTGTTTTTCAGCCCGAAATAAACGCGTTTTCTCAGCCCTTAGAATCATAGTGTAACTGCCTGGCTCAGAAGAGCACACTGAGTCAGCCCTTAACCCCAGTGTGCAGAAATTGTCACAACTTGTTTTTCTGCTGAAATAAACACGTTTTGGCAACTTTGGTCAACCCCATGTAAGTTATAGGGCAGGAACAGCACAGTTTTCAAAACGTGTTTTTCAGCACAAATAAACACGTTTTGGCAACTTTGGTCACCCCCATGTAAGTTATAGGGCAGGAACAGCACAGTTTTCAAAACGTGTTTTTCAGCCCGAAATAAACGCGTTTTCTCATCCCTTAGAATCACAGTGTAACTGCCTGGCTCAGAAGAGCCCACTGAGTCAGCCCTTAACCCCAATGATCAGAAATTGTCAAAACGTGTTTTTCAACACAAATAAACACGTTTTGGCAACTTTGGTCAACCCCATGTAAGTTATAGGGCAGGAACAGCACAGTTTTCAAAACGTGTTTTTCAGCCAGAAATAAACGCGTTTTCTCAACCCTTGGAATCGCAGTGTAACTGCCTGGGTCAGAAGAGCCCACTGAGTCAGCCCTTAACCCCAGTGATCAGAAATTGTCAAAAGGTGTTTTTCAACTCAAATAAACACGTTTTGGCAACTTTGGTCAACCCCATGTAAGTTATAGGGCAGGAAAGGCACAGTTTTCAAAACGTGTTTTTCAGCCCGAAATAATTGCGTTTTCTCAGCCCTTAGAATCACAGTGTAACTGCCTGGCTCAGAAGAGCCAACTGAGTCAGCCCTTAACCCCAATGATCAGAATTTGTCAAAACGTGTTTTTCAGCAGAAATAAACACGTTTTGGCAACTTTGGTCACCCCCATGTAAGTTATAGGGCAGGAACAGCACAGTTTTCAAAACGTGTTTTTCAGCCCGAAATAAACGCGTTTTCTCAGCCCTTAGAATCACAGTGTAACTGCTTGGCTCAGAAGAGCACACTGAGTCAGCCCTTAACCCCAGTGTGCAGAAATTGTCACAACTTGTTTTTCTGCTGAAATAAACACGTTTTGGCAACGTTGGTCACCCCCATGTAAGTTATAGGGCAGGAACAGCACAGTTTTCAAAACGTGTTTTTCAGCCCGAAATAAACGCGTTTTCTCAACCCTTGGAATCGCAGTGTAACTGCCTGGGTCAGAAGAGCCCACTGAGTCAGCCCTTAACCCCAGTGATCAGAAATTGTCAAAACGTGTTTTTCAACTCAAATAAACACGTTTTGGCAACTTTGGTCAACCCCATGTAAGTTATAGGGCAGGAACAGCACAGTTTTCAAAACGTGTTTTTCAGCCCGAAATAAACGCGTTTTCTCAGCCCTTAGAATCACAGTGTAACTGCCTGGCTTAGTAGAGCAAACTGAGTCAGACCTTAACCCCAGTGGGCAGAAATTGTCACAACGTGCTTTTCAGCAGAAATAAACACGTTTTGGCAACTTTGGTCACCCCCATGTAAGTTATAGGGCAGGAACAGCACAGTTTTCAAAACGTGTTTTTCAGCCCGAAATAAACGCGTTTTCTCAGCCCTTAGAATCACAGTGTAACTGCCTGGCTCAGAAGAGCACACTGAGTCAGCCCTTAACCCCAGTGTGCAGAAATTGTCACAACTTGTTTTTCTGCTGAAATAAACACGTTTTGGCAACGTTGGTCACCCACATGTAAGTTATAGGGCAGGAACAGCACAGTTTTCAAAACGTGTTTTTCATCCCGAAATAAACGCGTTTTCTCAGCCCTTAGAATCGCAGTGTATCTGCCTGGCTCAGAAGAGCCCACTGAGTCAGCCCTTAACCCCAGTGTGCAGAAATTGTCACAACTTGTTTTTCTGCTGAAATAAACACGTTTTGGCAACGTTGGTCACCCCCTTGTAAGTTATAGGGCAGGAACAGCACAGTTTTCAAAACGTGTTTTTCAGCCCGAAATAAAAGCGTTTTCTCAACCCTTGGAATCGCAGTGTAACTGCCTGGGTCAGAAGAGCCCACTGAGTCAGCCCTTAACCCCAGTGATCAGAAATTGTCAAAACGTGTTTTTCAACTCAAATAAACACGTTTTGGCAACTTTGGTCAACCCCATGTAAGTTATAGGGCAGGAACAGCACAGTTTTCAAAACGTGTTTTTCAGCCCGAAATAAACGCGTTTTCTCAGCCCTTAGAATCACAGTGTAACTGCCTGGCTCAGAAGAGCACACTGAGTCAGCCCTTACCCCAGTGTGCAGAAATTGTCACAACTTGTTTTTCTGCTGAAATAAACACGTTTTGGCAACTTTGGTCAACCCCATGTAAGTTATAGGGCAGGAACAGCACAGTTTTCAAAACGTGTTTTTCAGCACAAATAAACACGTTTTGGCAACTTTGGTCACCCCCATGTAAGTTATAGGGCAGGAACAGCACAGTTTTCAAAACGTGTTTTTCAGCCCGAAATAAACGCGTTTTCTCATCCCTTAGAATCACAGTGTAACTGCCTGGCTCAGAAGAGCCCACTGAGTTAGCCCTTAACCCCAATGATCAGAAATTGTCAAAACGTGTTTTTCAACACAAATAAACACGTTTTGGCAACTTTGGTCAACCCCATGTAAGTTATAGGGCAGGAAAGGCACAGTTTTCAAAACGTGTTTTTCAGCCCGAAATAATTGCGTTTTCTCAGCCCTTAGAATCACAGTGTAACTGCCTGGCTCAGAAGAGCCAACTGAGTCAGCCCTTAACCCCAATGATCAGAATTTGTCAAAACGTGTTTTTCAGCAGAAATAAACACGTTTTGGCAACTTTGGTCACCCCCATGTAAGTTATAGGGCAGGAACAGCACAGTTTTCAAAACGTGTTTTTCAGCCCGAAATAAACGCGTTTTCTCAGCCCTTAGAATCACAGTGTAACTGCTTGGCTCAGAAGAGCACACTGAGTCAGCCCTTAACCCCAGTGTGCAGAAATTGTCACAACTTGTTTTTCTGCTGAAATAAACACGTTTTGGCAACGTTGGTCACCCCCATGTAAGTTATAGGGCAGGAACAGCACAGTTTTCAAAACGTGTTTTTCAGCCCGAAATAAACGCGTTTTCTCAACCCTTGGAATCGCAGTGTAACTGCCTGGGTCAGAAGAGCCCACTGAGTCAGCCCTTAACCCCAGTGATCAGAAATTGTCAAAACGTGTTTTTCAACTCAAATAAACACGTTTTGGCAACTTTGGTCAACCCCATGTAAGTTATAGGGCAGGAACAGCACAGTTTTCAAAACGTGTTTTTCAGCCCGAAATAAACGCGTTTTCTCAGCCCTTAGAATCACAGTGTAACTGCCTGGCTTAGTAGAGCACACTGAGTCAGCCCTTAACCCCAGTGGGCAGAAATTGTCACAACGTGTTTTTTAGCAGAAATAAACACGTTTTGGCAACTTTGGTCACCCCCATGTAAGTTATAGGGCAGGAACAGCACAGTTTTCAAAACGTGTTTTTCAGCCCGAAATAAACGCGTTTTCTCAACCCTTGGAATCGCAGTGTAACTGCCTGGGTCAGAAGAGCCCACTGAGTCAGCCCTTAACCCCAGTGATCAGAAATTGTCAAAACGTGTTTTTCAACTCAAATAAACACGTTTTGGCAACTTTGGTCAACCCCATGTAAGTTATAGGGCAGGAACAGCACAGTTTTCAAAACGTGTTTTTCAGCCCGAAATAAACGCGTTTTCTCAGCCCTTAGAATCACAGTGTAACTGCCTGGCTTAGTAGAGCACACTGAGTCAGCCCTTAACCCCAGTGTGCAGAAATTGTCACAACTTGTTTTTCTGCTGAAATAAACACGTTTTGGCAACTTTGTTCACCCCCATGTAAGTTATAGGGCAGGAACAGCACAGTTTTCAAAACGTGTTTTTCAGCCCGAAATAAACGCGTTTTCTCAACCCTTGGAATCGCAGTGTAACTGCCTGGGTCAGAAGAGCCCACTGAGTCAGCCCTTAACCCCAGTGATCAGAAATTGTCAAAACGTGTTTTTCAACTCAAATAAACACGTTTTGGCAACTTTGGTCAACCCCATGTAAGTTATAGGGCAGGAACAGCACAGTTTTCAAAACGTGTTTTTCAGCCCGAAATAAACGCGTTTTCTCAGCCCTTAGAATCATAGTGTAACTGCCTGGCTCAGAAGAGCACACTGAGTCAGCACTTAACCCCAGTGTGCAGAAATTGTCACAACTTGTTTTTCTGCTGAAATAAACACGTTTTGGCAACTTTGGTCAACCCCATGTAAGTTATAGGGCAGGAACAGCACAGTTTTCAAAACGTGTTTTTCAGCACAAATAAACACGTTTTGGCAACTTTGGTCACCCCCATGTAAGTTATAGGGCAGGAACAGCACAGTTTTCAAAACGTGTTTTTCAGCCCGATATAAACGCGTTTTCTCATCCCTTAGAATCACAGTGTAACTGCCTGGCTCAGAAGAGCCCACTGAGTCAGCCCTTAACCCCAATGATCAGAAATTGTCAAAACGTGTTTTTCAACACAAATAAACACGTTTTGGCAACTTTGGTCAACCCCATGTAAGTTATAGGGCAGGAAAGGCACAGTTTTCAAAACGTGTTTTTCAGCCCGAAATAATTGCGTTTTCTCAGCCCTTAGAATCACAGTGTAACTGCCTGGCTCAGAAGAGCACACTGAGTCAGCCCTTAACCCCAATGATCAGAATTTGTCAAAACGTGTTTTTCAGCAGAAATAAACACGTTTTGGCAACTTTGGTCACCCCCATGTAAGTTATAGGGCAGGAACAGCACAGTTTTCAAAACGTGTTTTTCAGCCCGAAATAAACGCGTTTTCTCAGCCCTTAGAATCACAGTGTAACTGCCTGGCTTAGTAGAGCACACTGAGTCAGCCCTTAACCCCAGTGTGCAGAAATTGTCACAACTTGTTTTTCTGCTGAAATAAACACGTTTTGGCAACTTTGGTCACCCCCATGTAAGTTATAGGGCAGGAACAGCACAGTTTTCAAAACGTGTTTTTCAGCCCGAAATAAACGCGTTTTCTCAACCCTTGGAATCGCAGTGTAACTGCCTGGGTCAGAAGAGCCCACTGAGTCAGCCCTTAACCCCAGTGATCAGAAATTGTCAAAACGTATTTTTCAACTCAAATAAACACGTTTTGGCAACTTTGGTCAACCCCATGTAAGTTATAGGGCAGGAACAGCACAGTTTTCAAAACGTGTTTTTCAGCCCGAAATAAACGCGTTTTCTCAGCCCTTAGAATCATAGTGTAACTGCCTGGCTCAGAAGAGCACACTGAGTCAGCCCTTAACCCCAGTGTGCAGAAATTGTCACAACTTGTTTTTCTGCTGAAATAAACACGTTTTGGCAACTTTGGTCAACCCCATGTAAGTTATAGGGCAGGAACAGCACAGTTTTCAAAACGTGTTTTTCAGCACAAATAAACACGTTTTGGCAACTTTGGTCACCCCCATGTAAGTTATAGGGCAGGAACAGCACAGTTTTCAAAACGTGTTTTTCAGCCCGAAATAAACGCGTTTTCTCATCCCTTAGAATCACAGTGTAACTGCCTGGCTCAGAAGAGCCCACTGAGTCAGCCCTTAACCCCAATGATCAGAAATTGTCAAAACGTGTTTTTCAACACAAATAAACACGTTTTGGCAACTTTGGTCAACCCCATGTAAGTTATAGGGCAGGAACAGCACAGTTTTCAAAACGTGTTTTTCAGCCAGAAATAAACGCGTTTTCTCAACCCTTGGAATCGCAGTGTAACTGCCTGGGTCAGAAGAGCCCACTGAGTCAGCCCTTAACCCCAGTGATCAGAAATTGTCAAAAGGTGTTTTTCAACTCAAATAAACACGTTTTGGCAACTTTGGTCAACCCCATGTAAGTTATAGGGCAGGAAAGGCACAGTTTTCAAAACGTGTTTTTCAGCCCGAAATAATTGCGTTTTCTCAGCCCTTAGAATCACAGTGTAACTGCCTGGCTCAGAAGAGCCAACTGAGTCAGCCCTTAACCCCAATGATCAGAATTTGTCAAAACGTGTTTTTCAGCAGAAATAAACACGTTTTGGCAACTTTGGTCACCCCCATGTAAGTTATAGGGCAGGAACAGCACAGTTTTCAAAACGTGTTTTTCAGCCCGAAATAAACGCGTTTTCTCAGCCCTTAGAATCACAGTGTAACTGCTTGGCTCAGAAGAGCACACTGAGTCAGCCCTTAACCCCAGTGTGCAGAAATTGTCACAACTTGTTTTTCTGCTGAAATAAACACGTTTTGGCAACGTTGGTCACCCCCATGTAAGTTATAGGGCAGGAACAGCACAGTTTTCAAAACGTGTTTTTCAGCCCGAAATAAACGCGTTTTCTCAACCCTTGGAATCGCAGTGTAACTGCCTGGGTCAGAAGAGCCCACTGAGTCAGCCCTTAACCCCAGTGATCAGAAATTGTCAAAACGTGTTTTTCAACTCAAATAAACACGTTTTGGCAACTTTGGTCAACCCCATGTAAGTTATAGGGCAGGAACAGCACAGTTTTCAAAACGTGTTTTTCAGCCCGAAATAAACGCGTTTTCTCAGCCCTTAGAATCACAGTGTAACTGCCTGGCTTAGTAGAGCAAACTGAGTCAGACCTTAACCCCAGTGGGCAGAAATTGTCACAACGTGCTTTTCAGCAGAAATAAACACGTTTTGGCAACTTTGGTCACCCCCATGTAAGTTATAGGGCAGGAACAGCACAGTTTTCAAAACGTGTTTTTCAGCCCGAAATAAACGCGTTTTCTCAGCCCTTAGAATCACAGTGTAACTGCCTGGCTCAGAAGAGCACACTGAGTCAGCCCTTAACCCCAGTGTGCAGAAATTGTCACAACTTGTTTTTCTGCTGAAATAAACACGTTTTGGCAACGTTGGTCACCCACATGTAAGTTATAGGGCAGGAACAGCACAGTTTTCAAAACGTGTTTTTCATCCCGAAATAAACGCGTTTTCTCAGCCCTTAGAATCGCAGTGTATCTGCCTGGCTCAGAAGAGCCCACTGAGTCAGCCCTTAACCCCAGTGTGCAGAAATTGTCACAACTTGTTTTTCTGCTGAAATAAACACGTTTTGGCAACGTTGGTCACCCCCTTGTAAGTTATAGGGCAGGAACAGCACAGTTTTCAAAACGTGTTTTTCAGCCCGAAATAAAAGCGTTTTCTCAACCCTTAGAATCACAGTGTAACTGCCTGGGTCAGAAGAGCCCACTGAGTCAGCCCTTAACCCCAGTGATCAGAAATTGTCAAAACGTGTTTTTCAACTCAAATAAACACGTTTTGGCAACTTTGGTCAACCCCATGTAAGTTATAGGGCAGGAACAGCACAGTTTTCAAAACGTGTTTTTCAGCCCGAAATAAACGCGTTTTCTCAGCCCTTAGAATCACAGTGTAACTGCCTGGCTCAGAAGAGCACACTGAGTCAGCCCTTACCCCAGTGTGCAGAAATTGTCACAACTTGTTTTTCTGCTGAAATAAACACGTTTTGGCAACTTTGGTCAACCCCATGTAAGTTATAGGGCAGGAACAGCACAGTTTTCAAAACGTGTTTTTCAGCACAAATAAACACGTTTTGGCAACTTTGGTCACCCCCATGTAAGTTATAGGGCAGGAACAGCACAGTTTTCAAAACGTGTTTTTCAGCCCGAAATAAACGCGTTTTCTCATCCCTTAGAATCACAGTGTAACTGCCTGGCTCAGAAGAGCCCACTGAGTTAGCCCTTAACCCCAATGATCAGAAATTGTCAAAACGTGTTTTTCAACACAAATAAACACGTTTTGGCAACTTTGGTCAACCCCATGTAAGTTATAGGGCAGGAAAGGCACAGTTTTCAAAACGTGTTTTTCAGCCCGAAATAATTGCGTTTTCTCAGCCCTTAGAATCACAGTGTAACTGCCTGGCTCAGAAGAGCCAACTGAGTCAGCCCTTAACCCCAATGATCAGAATTTGTCAAAACGTGTTTTTCAGCAGAAATAAACACGTTTTGGCAACTTTGGTCACCCCCATGTAAGTTATAGGGCAGGAACAGCACAGTTTTCAAAACGTGTTTTTCAGCCCGAAATAAACGCGTTTTCTCAGCCCTTAGAATCACAGTGTAACTGCTTGGCTCAGAAGAGCACACTGAGTCAGCCCTTAACCCCAGTGTGCAGAAATTGTCACAACTTGTTTTTCTGCTGAAATAAACACGTTTTGGCAACGTTGGTCACCCCCATGTAAGTTATAGGGCAGGAACAGCACAGTTTTCAAAACGTGTTTTTCAGCCCGAAATAAACGCGTTTTCTCAACCCTTGGAATCGCAGTGTAACTGCCTGGGTCAGAAGAGCCCACTGAGTCAGCCCTTAACCCCAGTGATCAGAAATTGTCAAAACGTGTTTTTCAACTCAAATAAACACGTTTTGGCAACTTTGGTCAACCCCATGTAAGTTATAGGGCAGGAACAGCACAGTTTTCAAAACGTGTTTTTCAGCCCGAAATAAACGCGTTTTCTCAGCCCTTAGAATCACAGTGTAACTGCCTGGCTTAGTAGAGCACACTGAGTCAGCCCTTAACCCCAGTGGGCAGAAATTGTCACAACGTGTTTTTTAGCAGAAATAAACACGTTTTGGCAACTTTGGTCACCCCCATGTAAGTTATAGGGCAGGAACAGCACAGTTTTCAAAACGTGTTTTTCAGCCCGAAATAAACGCGTTTTCTCAACCCTTGGAATCGCAGTGTAACTGCCTGGGTCAGAAGAGCCCACTGAGTCAGCCCTTAACCCCAGTGATCAGAAATTGTCAAAACGTGTTTTTCAACTCAAATAAACACGTTTTGGCAACTTTGGTCAACCCCATGTAAGTTATAGGGCAGGAACAGCACAGTTTTCAAAACGTGTTTTTCAGCCCGAAATAAACGCGTTTTCTCAGCCCTTAGAATCACAGTGTAACTGCCTGGCTTAGTAGAGCACACTGAGTCAGCCCTTAACCCCAGTGTGCAGAAATTGTCACAACTTGTTTTTCTGCTGAAATAAACACGTTTTGGCAACTTTGTTCACCCCCATGTAAGTTATAGGGCAGGAACAGCACAGTTTTCAAAACGTGTTTTTCAGCCCGAAATAAACGCGTTTTCTCAACCCTTGGAATCGCAGTGTAACTGCCTGGGTCAGAAGAGCCCACTGAGTCAGCCCTTAACCCCAGTGATCAGAAATTGTCAAAACGTGTTTTTCAACTCAAATAAACACGTTTTGGCAACTTTGGTCAACCCCATGTAAGTTATAGGGCAGGAACAGCACAGTTTTCAAAACGTGTTTTTCAGCCCGAAATAAACGCGTTTTCTCAGCCCTTAGAATCATAGTGTAACTGCCTGGCTCAGAAGAGCACACTGAGTCAGCCCTTAACCCCAGTGTGCAGAAATTGTCACAACTTGTTTTTCTGCTGAAATAAACACGTTTTGGCAACTTTGGTCAACCCCATGTAAGTTATAGGGCAGGAACAGCACAGTTTTCAAAACGTGTTTTTCAGCACAAATAAACACGTTTTGGCAACTTTGGTCACCCCCATGTAAGTTATAGGGCAGGAACAGCACAGTTTTCAAAACGTGTTTTTCAGCCCGATATAAACGCGTTTTCTCATCCCTTAGAATCACAGTGTAACTGCCTGGCTCAGAAGAGCCCACTGAGTCAGCCCTTAACCCCAATGATCAGAAATTGTCAAAACGTGTTTTTCAACACAAATAAACACGTTTTGGCAACTTTGGTCAACCCCATGTAAGTTATAGGGCAGGAAAGGCACAGTTTTCAAAACGTGTTTTTCAGCCCGAAATAATTGCGTTTTCTCAGCCCTTAGAATCACAGTGTAACTGCCTGGCTCAGAAGAGCCAACTGAGTCAGCCCTTAACCCCAATGATCAGAATTTGTCAAAACGTGTTTTTCAGCAGAAATAAACACGTTTTGGCAACTTTGGTCACCCCCATGTAAGTTATAGGGCAGGAACAGCACAGTTTTCAAAACGTGTTTTTCAGCCCGAAATAAACGCGTTTTCTCAGCCCTTAGAATCACAGTGTAACTGCCTGGCTTAGTAGAGCACACTGAGTCAGCCCTTAACCCCAGTGTGCAGAAATTGTCACAACTTGTTTTTCTGCTGAAATAAACACGTTTTGGCAACTTTGGTCACCCCCATGTAAGGTATAGGGCAGGAACAGCTCAGTTTTCAAAACGTGTTTTTCAGCCAGAAATAAACACGTTTTCTCAGCCCTTGGAATCGCAGTGTATCTGCCTGGCTCAGAAGAGCCCACTGAGTCAGCCCTTAACCCCACTGATCAGAAATGGTCAAAACGTGTTTTTCAGCACAAATAAACACGTTTTGGCAACTTTGGTCACCCCCATGTAAGTTATAGGCCAGGTACAGCACCGTTTTCAAAACGTGTTTTTCAGCCAGAAATGAACACGTTTTCTCAGCCTTTGGAATCGCAGTGTATCTGCCTGGCTCAGAAGAGCCCACTGAGTCAGCCCTTAACCCCAGTGATCAGAAATTGTCAAAACGTGTTTTTCAGCACAAATAAACACGTTTTGGCAACTTTGGTCAACCCCATGTAAGTTATAGGGCAGGAACAGCACAGTTTTCAAAACGTGTTTTTCAGCACAAATAAACACGTTTTGGCAACTTTGGTCACCCCCATGTAAGTTATAGGGCAGGAACAGCACAGTTTTCAAAACGTGTTTTTCAGCCCGATATAAACGCGTTTTCTCATCCCTTAGAATCACAGTGTAACTGCCTGGCTCAGAAGAGCCCACTGAGTCAGCCCTTAACCCCAATGATCAGAAATTGTCAAAACGTGTTTTTCAACACAAATAAACACGTTTTGGCAACTTTGGTCAACCCCATGTAAGATATAGGGCAGGAAAGGCACAGTTTTCAAAACGTGTTTTTCAGCCCGAAATAATTGCGTTTTCTCAGCCCTTAGAATCACAGTGTAACTGCCTGGCTCAGAAGAGCCAACTGAGTCAGCCCTTAACCCCAATGATCAGAATTTGTCAAAACGTGTTTTTCAGCAGAAATAAACACGTTTTGGCAACTTTGGTCACCCCCATGTAAGTTATAGGGCAGGAACAGCACAGTTTTCAAAACGTGTTTTTCAGCCCGAAATAAACGCGTTTTCTCAGCCCTTAGAATCACAGTGTATCTGCCTGGCTCAGAAGAGCCCACTGAGTCAGCCCTTAACCCCACTGATCAGAAATTGTCAAAACGTGTTTTTCAGCACAAATAAACACGTTTTGGAAACTTTGGTCACCCCCATGTAAGTTATAGGCCAGGTACAGCACCGTTTTCAAAACGTGTTTTTCAGCCAGAAATGAACACGTTTTCTCAGCCTTTGGAATCGCAGTGTATCTGCCTGGCTCAGAAGAGCCCACTGAGTCAGCCCTTAACCCCAGTGATCAGAAATTGTCAAAACGTGTTTTTCAGCACAAATAAACACGTTTTGGCAACTTTGGTCAACCCCATGTAAGTTATAGGGCAGGAACAGCACAGTTTTCAAAACGTGTTTTTCAGCCAGAAATAAACGCGTTTTCTCAGCCCTTAGAATCACAGTGTAACTGCCTGGCTTAGTAGAGCACACTGAGTCAGCCCTTCACCCCAGTGTGCAGAAATTGTCACAACTTGTTTTTCTGCTGAAATAAACACGTTTTGGCAACTTTGGTCACCCCCATGTAAGGTATAGGGCAGGAACAGCACAGTTTTCAAAACGTGTTTTTCAGCCAGAAATAAACACGTTTTCTCAGCCCTTGGAATCGCAGTGTATCTGCCTGGCTCAGAAGAGCCCACTGAGTCAGCCCTTAACCCCAGTGTGCCGAAATTGTCAAAACGTGTTTTTCAGCAGAAATAAACACGTTTTGGCAACTTTGGTCACCCCCATGTAAGTTATAGGGCAGGAACAGCACAGTTTTCAAAACGTGTTTTTCAGCCCGAAATAAACGCGTTTTCTCAGCCCTTAGAATCACAGTGTAACTGCCTGGCTTAGTAGAGCAAACTGAGTCAGACCTTAACCCCAGTGGGCAGAAATTGTCACAACGTGCTTTTCAGCAGAAATAAACACGTTTTGGCAACTTTGGTCACCCCCATGTAAGTTATAGGGCAGGAACAGCACAGTTTTCAAAACGTGTTTTTCAGCCCGAAATAAACGCGTTTTCTCAGCCCTTAGAATCACAGTGTAACTGCCTGGCTCAGAAGAGCACACTGAGTCAGCCCTTAACCCCAGTGTGCAGAAATTGTCACAACTTGTTTTTCTGCTGAAATAAACACGTTTTGGCAACGTTGGTCACCCACATGTAAGTTATAGGGCAGGAACAGCACAGTTTTCAAAACGTGTTTTTCATCCCGAAATAAACGCGTTTTCTCAGCCCTTAGAATCGCAGTGTATCTGCCTGGCTCAGAAGAGCCCACTGAGTCAGCCCTTAACCCCAGTGTGCAGAAATTGTCACAACTTGTTTTTCTGCTGAAATAAACACGTTTTGGCAACGTTGGTCACCCCCATGTAAGTTATAGGGCAGGAACAGCAGTTTTCAAAACGTGTTTTTCAGCCCGAAATAAAAGCGTTTTCTCAACCCTTGGAATCGCAGTGTAACTGCCTGGGTCAGAAGAGCCCACTGAGTCAGCCCTTAACCCCAGTGATCAGAAATTGTCAAAACGTGTTTTTCAACTCAAATAAACACGTTTTGGCAACTTTGGTCAACCCCATGTAAGTTATAGGGCAGGAACAGCACAGTTTTCAAAACGTGTTTTTCAGCCCGAAATAAACGCGTTTTCTCAGCCCTTAGAATCACAGTGTAACTGCCTGGCTCAGAAGAGCACACTGAGTCAGCCCTTACCCCAGTGTGCAGAAATTGTCACAACTTGTTTTTCTGCTGAAATAAACACGTTTTGGCAACTTTGGTCAACCCCATGTAAGTTATAGGGCAGGAACAGCACAGTTTTCAAAACGTGTTTTTCAGCACAAATAAACACGTTTTGGCAACTTTGGTCACCCCCATGTAAGTTATAGGGCAGGAACAGCACAGTTTTCAAAACGTGTTTTTCAGCCCGAAATAAACGCGTTTTCTCAGCCCTTAGAATCACAGTGTAACTGCCTGGCTTAGTAGAGCAAACTGAGTCAGACCTTAACCCCAGTGGGCAGAAATTGTCACAACGTGCTTTTCAGCAGAAATAAACACGTTTTGGCAACTTTGGTCACCCCCATGTAAGTTATAGGGCAGGAACAGCACAGTTTTCAAAACGTGTTTTTCAGCCCGAAATAAACGCGTTTTCTCAGCCCTTAGAATCACAGTGTAACTGCCTGGCTCAGAAGAGCACACTGAGTCAGCCCTTAACCCCAGTGTGCAGAAATTGTCACAACTTGTTTTTCTGCTGAAATAAACACGTTTTGGCAACGTTGGTCACCCACATGTAAGTTATAGGGCAGGAACAGCACAGTTTTCAAAACGTGTTTTTCATCCCGAAATAAACGCGTTTTCTCAGCCCTTAGAATCACAGTGTAACTGCCTGGCTCAGAAGAGCACACTGAGTCAGCCTTTAACCCCAGTGTGCAGAAATTGTCACAACTTGTTTTTCTGCTGAAATAAACACGTTTTGGCAACGTTGGTCACCCCCATGTAAGTTATAGGGCAGGAACAGCACAGTTTTCAAAACGTGTTTTTCAGCCCGAAATAAACGCGTTTTCTCAACCCTTGGAATCGCAGTGTAACTGCCTGGGTCAGAAGAGCCCACTGAGTCAGCCCTTAACCCCAGTGATCAGAAATTGTCAAAAGGTGTTTTTCAACTCAAATAAACACGTTTTGGCAACTTTGGTCAACCCCATGTAAGTTATAGGGCAGGAAAGGCACAGTTTTCAAAACGTGTTTTTCAGCCCGAAATAATTGCGTTTTCTCAGCCCTTAGAATCACAGTGTAACTGCCTGGCTCAGAAGAGCCAACTGAGTCAGCCCTTAACCCCAATGATCAGAATTTGTCAAAACGTGTTTTTCAGCAGAAATAAACACGTTTTGGCAACTTTGGTCACCCCCATGTAAGTTATAGGGCAGGAACAGCACAGTTTTCAAAACGTGTTTTTCAGCCCGAAATAAACGCGTTTTCTCAGCCCTTAGAATCATAGTGTAACTGCCTGGCTCAGAAGAGCACACTGAGTCAGCCCTTAACCCCAGTGTGCAGAAATTGTCACAACTTGTTTTTCTGCTGAAATAAACACGTTTTGGCAACTTTGGTCAACCCCATGTAAGTTATAGGGCAGGAACAGCACAGTTTTCAAAACGTGTTTTTCAGCACAAATAAACACGTTTTGGCAACTTTGGTCACCCCCATGTAAGTTATAGGGCAGGAACAGCACAGTTTTCAAAACGTGTTTTTCAGCCCGAAATAAACGCGTTTTCTCATCCCTTAGAATCACAGTGTAACTGCCTGGCTCAGAAGAGCCCACTGAGTCAGCCCTTAACCCCAATGATCAGAAATTGTCAAAACGTGTTTTTCAACACAAATAAACACGTTTTGGCAACTTTGGTCAACCCCATGTAAGTTATAGGGCTGGAACAGCACAGTTTTCAAAACGTGTTTTTCAGCCAGAAATAAACGCGTTTTCTCAACCCTTGGAATCGCAGTGTAACTGCCTGGGTCAGAAGAGCCCACTGAGTCAGCCCTTAACCCCAGTGATCAGAAATTGTCAAAAGGTGTTTTTCAACTCAAATAAACACGTTTTGGCAACTTTGGTCAACCCCATGTAAGTTATAGGGCAGGAAAGGCACAGTTTTCAAAACGTGTTTTTCAGCCCGAAATAATTGCGTTTTCTCAGCCCTTAGAATCACAGTGTAACTACCTGGCTCAGAAGAGCCAACTGAGTCAGCCCTTAACCCCAATGATCAGAATTTGTCAAAACGTGTTTTTCAGCAGAAATAAACACGTTTTGGCAACTTTGGTCACCCCCATGTAAGTTATAGGGCAGGAACAGCACAGTTTTCAAAACGTGTTTTTCAGCCCGAAATAAACGCGTTTTCTCAGCCCTTAGAATCACAGTGTAACTGCTTGGCTCAGAAGAGCACACTGAGTCAGCCCTTAACCCCAGTGTGCAGAAATTGTCACAACTTGTTTTTCTGCTGAAATAAACACGTTTTGGCAACGTTGGTCACCCCCATGTAAGTTATAGGGCAGGAACAGCACAGTTTTCAAAACGTGTTTTTCAGCCCGAAATAAACGCGTTTTCTCAACCCTTGGAATCGCAGTGTAACTGCCTGGGTCAGAAGAGCCCACTGAGTCAGCCCTTAACCCCAGTGATCAGAAATTGTCAAAACGTGTTTTTCAACTCAAATAAACACGTTTTGGCAACTTTGGTCAACCCCATGTAAGTTATAGGGCAGGAACAGCACAGTTTTCAAAACGTGTTTTTCAGCCCGAAATAAACGCGTTTTCTCAGCCCTTAGAATCACAGTGTAACTGCCTGGCTTAGTAGAGCAAACTGAGTCAGACCTTAACCCCAGTGGGCAGAAATTGTCACAACGTGCTTTTCAGCAGAAATAAACACGTTTTGGCAACTTTGGTCACCCCCATGTAAGTTATAGGGCAGGAACAGCACAGTTTTCAAAACGTGTTTTTCAGCCCGAAATAAACGCGTTTTCTCAGCCCTTAGAATCACAGTGTAACTGCCTGGCTCAGAAGAGCACACTGAGTCAGCCCTTAACCCCAGTGTGCAGAAATTGTCACAACTTGTTTTTCTGCTGAAATAAACACGTTTTGGCAACGTTGGTCACCCACATGTAAGTTATAGGGCAGGAACAGCACAGTTTTCAAAACGTGTTTTTCATCCCGAAATAAACGCGTTTTCTCAGCCCTTAGAATCGCAGTGTATCTGCCTGGCTCAGAAGAGCCCACTGAGTCAGCCCTTAACCCCAGTGTGCAGAAATTGTCACAACTTGTTTTTCTGCTGAAATAAACACGTTTTGGCAACGTTGGTCACCCCCATGTAAGTTATAGGGCAGGAACAGCACAGTTTTCAAAACGTGTTTTTCAGCCCGAAATAAAAGCGTTTTCTCAACCCTTGGAATCGCAGTGTAACTGCCTGGGTCAGAAGAGCCCACTGAGTCAGCCCTTAACCCCAGTGATCAGAAATTGTCAAAACGTGTTTTTCAACTCAAATAAACACGTTTTGGCAACTTTGGTCAACCCCATGTAAGTTATAGGGCAGGAACAGCACAGTTTTCAAAACGTGTTTTTCAGCCCGAAATAAACGCGTTTTCTCAGCCCTTAGAATCACAGTGTAACTGCCTGGCTCAGAAGAGCACACTGAGTCAGCCCTTACCCCAGTGTGCAGAAATTGTCACAACTTGTTTTTCTGCTGAAATAAACACGTTTTGGCAACTTTGGTCAACCCCATGTAAGTTATAGGGCAGGAACAGCACAGTTTTCAAAACGTGTTTTTCAGCACAAATAAACACGTTTTGGCAACTTTGGTCACCCCCATGTAAGTTATAGGGCAGGAACAGCACAGTTTTCAAAACGTGTTTTTCAGCCCGAAATAAACGCGTTTTCTCAGCCCTTAGAATCACAGTGTAACTGCCTGGCTTAGTAGAGCAAACTGAGTCAGACCTTAACCCCAGTGGGCAGAAATTGTCACAACGTGCTTTTCAGCAGAAATAAACACGTTTTGGCAACTTTGGTCACCCCCATGTAAGTTATAGGGCAGGAACAGCACAGTTTTCAAAACGTGTTTTTCAGCCCGAAATAAACGCGTTTTCTCAGCCCTTAGAATCACAGTGTAACTGCCTGGCTCAGAAGAGCACACTGAGTCAGCCCTTAACCCCAGTGTGCAGAAATTGTCACAACTTGTTTTTCTGCTGAAATAAACACGTTTTGGCAACGTTGGTCACCCACATGTAAGTTATAGGGCAGGAACAGCACAGTTTTCAAAACGTGTTTTTCATCCCGAAATAAACGCGTTTTCTCAGCCCTTAGAATCACAGTGTAACTGCCTGGCTCAGAAGAGCACACTGAGTCAGCCCTTAACCCCAGTGTGCAGAAATTGTCACAACTTGTTTTTCTGCTGAAATAAACACGTTTTGGCAACGTTGGTCACCCCCATGTAAGTTATAGGGCAGGAACAGCACAGTTTACAAAACGTGTTTTTCAGCCCGAAATAAACGCGTTTTCTCAACCCTTGGAATCGCAGTGTAACTGCCTGGGTCAGAAGAGCCCACTGAGTCAGCCCTTAACCCCAGTGATCAGAAATTGTCAAAAGGTGTTTTTCAACTCAAATAAACACGTTTTGGCAACTTTGGTCAACCCCATGTAAGTTATAGGGCAGGAAAGGCACAGTTTTCAAAACGTGTTTTTCAGCCCGAAATAATTGCGTTTTCTCAGCCCTTAGAATCACAGTGTAACTGCCTGGCTCAGAAGAGCCAACTGAGTCAGCCCTTAACCCCAATGATCAGAATTTGTCAAAACGTGTTTTTCAGCAGAAATAAACACGTTTTGGCAACTTTGGTCACCCCCATGTAAGTTATAGGGCAGGAACAGCACAGTTTTCAAAACGTGTTTTTCAGCCCGAAATAAACGCGTTTTCTCAGCCCTTAGAATCACAGTGTAACTGCCTGGCTTAGTAGAGCACACTGAGTCAGCCCTTAACCCCAGTGTGCAGAAATTGTCACAACTTGTTTTTCTGCTGAAATAAACACGTTTTGGCAACTTTGGTCACCCCCATGTAAGTTATAGGGCAGGAACAGCACAGTTTTCAAAACGTGTTTTTCAGCCCGAAATAAACGCGTTTTCTCAACCCTTGGAATCGCAGTGTAACTGCCTGGGTCAGAAGAGCCCACTGAGTCAGCCCTTAACCCCAGTGATCAGAAATTGTCAAAACGTATTTTTCAACTCAAATAAACACGTTTTGGCAACTTTGGTCAACCCCATGTAAGTTATAGGGCAGGAACAGCACAGTTTTCAAAACGTGTTTTTCAGCCCGAAATAAACGCGTTTTCTCAGCCCTTAGAATCATAGTGTAACTGCCTGGCTCAGAAGAGCACACTGAGTCAGCCCTTAACCCCAGTGTGCAGAAATTGTCACAACTTGTTTTTCTGCTGAAATAAACACGTTTTGGCAACTTTGGTCAACCCCATGTAAGTTATAGGGCAGGAACAGCACAGTTTTCAAAACGTGTTTTTCAGCACAAATAAACACGTTTTGGCAACTTTGGTCACCCCCATGTAAGTTATAGGGCAGGAACAGCACAGTTTTCAAAACGTGTTTTTCAGCCCGAAATAAACGCGTTTTCTCATCCCTTAGAATCACAGTGTAACTGCCTGGCTCAGAAGAGCCCACTGAGTCAGCCCTTAACCCCAATGATCAGAAATTGTCAAAACGTGTTTTTCAACACAAATAAACACGTTTTGGCAACTTTGGTCAACCCCATGTAAGTTATAGGGCAGGAACAGCACAGTTTTCAAAACGTGTTTTTCAGCCAGAAATAAACGCGTTTTCTCAACCCTTGGAATCGCAGTGTAACTGCCTGGGTCAGAAGAGCCCACTGAGTCAGCCCTTAACCCCAGTGATCAGAAATTGTCAAAAGGTGTTTTTCAACTCAAATAAACACGTTTTGGCAACTTTGGTCAACCCCATGTAAGTTATAGGGCAGGAAAGGCACAGTTTTCAAAACGTGTTTTTCAGCCCGAAATAATTGCGTTTTCTCAGCCCTTAGAATCACAGTGTAACTGCCTGGCTCAGAAGAGCCAACTGAGTCAGCCCTTAACCCCAATGATCAGAATTTGTCAAAACGTGTTTTTCAGCAGAAATAAACACGTTTTGGCAACTTTGGTCACCCCCATGTAAGTTATAGGGCAGGAACAGCACAGTTTTCAAAACGTGTTTTTCAGCCCGAAATAAACGCGTTTTCTCAGCCCTTAGAATCACAGTGTAACTGCTTGGCTCAGAAGAGCACACTGAGTCAGCCCTTAACCCCAGTGTGCAGAAATTGTCACAACTTGTTTTTCTGCTGAAATAAACACGTTTTGGCAACGTTGGTCACCCCCATGTAAGTTATAGGGCAGGAACAGCACAGTTTTCAAAACGTGTTTTTCAGCCCGAAATAAACGCGTTTTCTCAACCCTTGGAATCGCAGTGTAACTGCCTGGGTCAGAAGAGCCCACTGAGTCAGCCCTTAACCCCAGTGATCAGAAATTGTCAAAACGTGTTTTTCAACTCAAATAAACACGTTTTGGCAACTTTGGTCAACCCCATGTAAGTTATAGGGCAGGAACAGCACAGTTTTCAAAACGTGTTTTTCAGCCCGAAATAAACGCGTTTTCTCAGCCCTTAGAATCACAGTGTAACTGCCTGGCTTAGTAGAGCACACTGAGTCAGCCCTTAACCCCAGTGGGCAGAAATTGTCACAACGTGTTTTTTAGCAGAAATAAACACGTTTTGGCAACTTTGGTCACCCCCATGTAAGTTATAGGGCAGGAACAGCACAGTTTTCAAAACGTGTTTTTCAGCCCGAAATAAACGCGTTTTCTCAACCCTTGGAATCGCAGTGTAACTGCCTGGGTCAGAAGAGCCCACTGAGTCAGCCCTTAACCCCAGTGATCAGAAATTGTCAAAACGTGTTTTTCAACTCAAATAAACACGTTTTGGCAACTTTGGTCAACCCCATGTAAGTTATAGGGCAGGAACAGCACAGTTTTCAAAACGTGTTTTTCAGCCCGAAATAAACGCGTTTTCTCAGCCCTTAGAATCACAGTGTAACTGCCTGGCTTAGTAGAGCACACTGAGTCAGCCCTTAACCCCAGTGTGCAGAAATTGTCACAACTTGTTTTTCTGCTGAAATAAACACGTTTTGGCAACTTTGGTCACCCCCATGTAAGTTATAGGGCAGGAACAGCACAGTTTTCAAAACGTGTTTTTCAGCCCGAAATAAACGCGTTTTCTCAACCCTTGGAATCGCAGTGTAACTGCCTGGGTCAGAAGAGCCCACTGAGTCAGCCCTTAACCCCAGTGATCAGAAATTGTCAAAACGTGTTTTTCAACTCAAATAAACACGTTTTGGCAACTTTGGTCAACCCCATGTAAGTTATAGGGCAGGAACAGCACAGTTTTCAAAACGTGTTTTTCAGCCCGAAATAAACGCGTTTTCTCAGCCCTTAGAATCATAGTGTAACTGCCTGGCTCAGAAGAGCACACTGAGTCAGCCCTTAACCCCAGTGTGCAGAAATTGTCACAACTTGTTTTTCTGCTGAAATAAACACGTTTTGGCAACTTTGGTCAACCCCATGTAAGTTATAGGGCAGGAACAGCACAGTTTTCAAAACGTGTTTTTCAGCACAAATAAACACGTTTTGGCAACTTTGGTCACCCCCATGTAAGTTATAGGGCAGGAACAGCACAGTTTTCAAAACGTGTTTTTCAGCCCGATATAAACGCGTTTTCTCATCCCTTAGAATCACAGTGTAACTGCCTGGCTCAGAAGAGCCCACTGAGTCAGCCCTTAACCCCAATGATCAGAAATTGTCAAAACGTGTTTTTCAACACAAATAAACACGTTTTGGCAACTTTGGTCAACCCCATGTAAGATATAGGGCAGGAAAGGCACAGTTTTCAAAACGTGTTTTTCAGCCCGAAATAATTGCGTTTTCTCAGCCCTTAGAATCACAGTGTAACTGCCTGGCTCAGAAGAGCCAACTGAGTCAGCCCTTAACCCCAATGATCAGAATTTGTCAAAACGTGTTTTTCAGCAGAAATAAACACGTTTTGGCAACTTTGGTCACCCCCATGTAAGTTATAGGGCAGGAACAGCACAGTTTTCAAAACGTGTTTTTCAGCCCGAAATAAACGCGTTTTCTCAGCCCTTAGAATCACAGTGTATCTGCCTGGCTCAGAAGAGCCCACTGAGTCAGCCCTTAACCCCACTGATCAGAAATTGTCAAAACGTGTTTTTCAGCACAAATAAACACGTTTTGGCAACTTTGGTCACCCCCATGTAAGTTATAGGCCAGGTACAGCACCGTTTTCAAAACGTGTTTTTCAGCCAGAAATGAACACGTTTTCTCAGCCTTTGGAATCGCAGTGTATCTGCCTGGCTCAGAAGAGCCCACTGAGTCAGCCCTTAACCCCAGTGATCAGAAATTGTCAAAACGTGTTTTTCAGCACAAATAAACACGTTTTGGCAACTTTGGTCAACCCCATGTAAGTTATAGGGCAGGAACAGCACAGTTTTCAAAACGTGTTTTTCAGCCCGAAATAAACGCGTTTTCTCAGCCCTTAGAATCACAGTGTAACTGCCTGGCTCAGAAGAGCACACTGAGTCAGCCCTTAACCCCAATGATCAGAAATTTTCAAAATGTGTTTTTCAACACAAATAAACACGTTTTGGCAACTTTGGTCAACCCCATGTAAGTTATAGGGCAGGAACAGCACAGTTTTCAAAACGTGTTTTTCAGCCCGAAATAAACGCGTTTTCTCAGCCCTTAGAATCACAGTGTAACTGCCTGGCTTAATAGAGCACACTGAGTCAGCCCTTCACCCCAGTGTGCAGAAATTGTCACAACTTGTTTTTCTGCTGAAATAAACACGTTTTGGCAACTTTGGTCACCCCCATGTAAGGTATAGGGCAGGAACAGCACAGTTTTCAAAACGTGTTTTTCAGCCAGAAATAAACACGATTTCTCAACCCTTGGAATCGCAGTGTATCTGCCTGGCTCAGAAGAGCCCACTGAGTCAGCCCTTAACCCCAGTGTGCCGAAATTGTCAAAACGTGTTTTTCAGCAGAAATAAACACGTTTTGGCAACGTTGGTCACCCCCATGTAACTTGTAGGGCAGGAACAGCAAACTTTTTAAAACGCGTTTTTCAGCCCGAAATAAACGCGGTTTCTCAGCCCTCTGAATCACAGTGTATCTGCCTGGCTCAGAAGGGCCCACTGAGTCAGCCCTTAACCCCACTGATCAGAAATTGTCAAAACGTGTTTTTCAGCACAAATAAACACGTTTTGGCAACTTTGGTCACCCCCATGTAAGTTATAGGGCAGGAACAGAACAGTTTTCAAAACGTGTTTTCAGCCAGAAATAATCGCGTTTTCTCAGCCCTTAGAATCACAGTGTAACTGCCTGGCTCAGAAGAGCCCACTCAGTCAGCCCTTAACCCCAGTGATTAGAATTTGTCAAAACGTGTTTTTCAGCAGAAATAAACACGTTTTGGCAACTTTGGTCACCCCCATGTAAGTTATAGGGCAGGACCAGCACAGTTTTCAAAACGTGTTTTTCAGCCAGAAATAAACGCGTTTTCTCATCCCTTAGAATCACAGTGTAACTACCTGGCTCAGAAGAGCCCACTGAGTCAGCCCTTAACCCCAATGATCAGAAATTTTCAAAATGTGTTTTTCAACACAAATAAACACGTTTTGGCAACTTTGGTCAACCCCATGTAAGTTATAGGGCAGGAACAGCACAGTTTTCAAAACGTGTTTTTCAGCCCGAAATAAACGCGTTTTCTCAGCCCTTAGAATCACAGTGTAACTGCCTGGCTTAGTAGAGCACACTGAGTCAGCCCTTAACCCCAGTGGGCAGAAATTGTCACAATGTGCTTTTCAGCAGTAATAACCACGTTTTGGCAACTTTGGTCACCCCCTTGTAAGTTATAGGGCAGGAACAGCACAGTTTTCAAAACGTGTTTTTCAGCCCGAAATAAACGCGTTTTCTCAGCCCTTAGAATCACAGTGTAACTGCCTGGCTTAGTAGAGCACACTGAGTCAGCCCTTAACCCCAGTGTGCAGAAATTGTCACAACTTGTTTTTCTGCTGAAATAAACACGTTTTGGCAACTTTGGTCACCCCCATGTAAGGTATAGGGCAGGAACAGCTCAGTTTTCAAAACGTGTTTTTCAGCCAGAAATAAACACGTTTTCTCAGCCCTTGGAATCGCAGTGTATCTGCCTGGCTCAGAAGAGCCCACTGAGTCAGCCCTTAACCCCACTGATCAGAAATTGTCAAAACGTGTTTTTCAGCACAAATAAACACGTTTTGGCAACTTTGGTCACCCCCATGTAAGTTATAGGCCAGGTACAGCACCGTTTTCAAAACGTGTTTTTCAGCCAGAAATGAACACGTTTTCTCAGCCTTTGGAATCGCAGTGTATCTGCCTGGCTCAGAAGAGCCCACTGAGTCAGCCCTTAACCCCAGTGATCAGAAATTGTCAAAACGTGTTTTTCAGCACAAATAAACACGTTTTGGCAACTTTGGTCAACCCCATGTAAGTTATAGGGCAGGAACAGCACAGTTTTCAAAACGTGTTTTTCAGCACAAATAAACACGTTTTGGCAACTTTGGTCACCCCCATGTAAGTTATAGGGCAGGAACAGCACAGTTTTCAAAACGTGTTTTTCAGCCCGATATAAACGCGTTTTCTCATCCCTTAGAATCACAGTGTAACTGCCTGGCTCAGAAGAGCCCACTGAGTCAGCCCTTAACCCCAATGATCAGAAATTGTCAAAACGTGTTTTTCAACACAAATAAACACGTTTTGGCAACTTTGGTCAACCCCATGTAAGATATAGGGCAGGAAAGGCACAGTTTTCAAAACGTGTTTTTCAGCCCGAAATAATTGCGTTTTCTCAGCCCTTAGAATCACAGTGTAACTGCCTGGCTCAGAAGAGCCAACTGAGTCAGCCCTTAACCCCAATGATCAGAATTTGTCAAAACGTGTTTTTCAGCAGAAATAAACACGTTTTGGCAACTTTGGTCACCCCCATGTAAGTTATAGGGCAGGAACAGCACAGTTTTCAAAACGTGTTTTTCAGCCCGAAATAAACGCGTTTTCTCAGCCCTTAGAATCACAGTGTATCTGCCTGGCTCAGAAGAGCCCACTGAGTCAGCCCTTAACCCCACTGATCAGAAATTGTCAAAACGTGTTTTTCAGCACAAATAAACACGTTTTGGCAACTTTGGTCACCCCCATGTAAGTTATAGGCCAGGTACAGCACCGTTTTCAAAACGTGTTTTTCAGCCAGAAATGAACACGTTTTCTCAGCCTTTGGAATCGCAGTGTATCTGCCTGGCTCAGAAGAGCCCACTGAGTCAGCCCTTAACCCCAGTGATCAGAAATTGTCAAAACGTGTTTTTCAGCACAAATAAACACGTTTTGGCAACTTTGGTCAACCCCATGTAAGTTATAGGGCAGGAACAGCACAGTTTTCAAAACGTGTTTTTCAGCCAGAAATAAACGCGTTTTCTCAGCCCTTAGAATCACAGTGTAACTGCCTGGCTTAGTAGAGCACACTGAGTCAGCCCTTCACCCCAGTGTGCAGAAATTGTCACAACTTGTTTTTCTGCTGAAATAAACACGTTTTGGCAACTTTGGTCACCCCCATGTAAGGTATAGGGCAGGAACAGCACAGTTTTCAAAACGTGTTTTTCAGCCAGAAATAAACACGTTTTCTCAGCCCTTGGAATCGCAGTGTATCTGCCTGGCTCAGAAGAGCCCACTGAGTCAGCCCTTAACCCCAGTGTGCCGAAATTGTCAAAACGTGTTTTTCAGCAGAAATAAACACGTTTTGGCAACTTTGGTCACCCCCATGTAAGTTATAGGGCAGGAACAGCACAGTTTTCAAAACGTGTTTTTCAGCCCGAAATAAACGCGTTTTCTCAGCCCTTAGAATCACAGTGTAACTGCCTGGCTTAGTAGAGCAAACTGAGTCAGACCTTAACCCCAGTGGGCAGAAATTGTCACAACGTGCTTTTCAGCAGAAATAAACACGTTTTGGCAACTTTGGTCACCCCCATGTAAGTTATAGGGCAGGAACAGCACAGTTTTCAAAACGTGTTTTTCAGCCCGAAATAAACGCGTTTTCTCAGCCCTTAGAATCACAGTGTAACTGCCTGGCTCAGAAGAGCACACTGAGTCAGCCCTTAACCCCAGTGTGCAGAAATTGTCACAACTTGTTTTTCTGCTGAAATAAACACGTTTTGGCAACGTTGGTCACCCACATGTAAGTTATAGGGCAGGAACAGCACAGTTTTCAAAACGTGTTTTTCATCCCGAAATAAACGCGTTTTCTCAGCCCTTAGAATCGCAGTGTATCTGCCTGGCTCAGAAGAGCCCACTGAGTCAGCCCTTAACCCCAGTGTGCAGAAATTGTCACAACTTGTTTTTCTGCTGAAATAAACACGTTTTGGCAACGTTGGTCACCCCCATGTAAGTTATAGGGCAGGAACAGCAGTTTTCAAAACGTGTTTTTCAGCCCGAAATAAAAGCGTTTTCTCAACCCTTGGAATCGCAGTGTAACTGCCTGGGTCAGAAGAGCCCACTGAGTCAGCCCTTAACCCCAGTGATCAGAAATTGTCAAAACGTGTTTTTCAACTCAAATAAACACGTTTTGGCAACTTTGGTCAACCCCATGTAAGTTATAGGGCAGGAACAGCACAGTTTTCAAAACGTGTTTTTCAGCCCGAAATAAACGCGTTTTCTCAGCCCTTAGAATCACAGTGTAACTGCCTGGCTCAGAAGAGCACACTGAGTCAGCCCTTACCCCAGTGTGCAGAAATTGTCACAACTTGTTTTTCTGCTGAAATAAACACGTTTTGGCAACTT
The DNA here is from genome assembly GCF_055471065.1 of Atractosteus spatula. Taxonomy (NCBI): domain Eukaryota; kingdom Metazoa; phylum Chordata; class Actinopteri; order Semionotiformes; family Lepisosteidae; genus Atractosteus; species Atractosteus spatula. The sequence continues at coordinate 1,217,684 of NC_142725.1, forward strand.
TGGTCAACCCCATGTAAGTTATAGGGCAGGAACAGCACAGTTTT